>NW_011494656.1:951722-980093 GCF_000754665.1 Bison bison bison | reverse complement strand
AAGATAACACTGACAATCTATTGTAGTCTTTCAGCATAAGGTACCATTGTGGCAGCTTAACTTGGATCCCAGAAGTGGTACCTGAAATTGGAAGCCTTCCCGGTATAGTGTGTACTGATAAGATGCTCAAAAGAGAGAGCAATGGGAAAGAAGCAGAAAGGGATTTGAGGGGGTGAATAGGGGAAGGCTTGTAGCCCTCGCTGTATGATAGTGAAAAAAATCACAACACTTCTATGATCTACTTGTCTCTGTCAAATAAAGCTAATCATATTTGCTCTACCTAACTCACAGGAAAAATATACAATAAAAGAATCTGTCTGCTTTGGACATGGGATGGCTTGGGTTGAAAGTGTCCAGCTAGTCTACTAGTGCAAGGAATCTGAGAATAAAGCCAACCTGAAAGCAAAAGAGTAAGTTGGCTAGAAAGACTGATTCCTGGAGAAATCATTTTGGCCTTCTGTACCAAGAACTCTATGCACTCTGCACCCTCCAGACACGCCCCTAGCCACCAGCTTTCTCTGCAACATAAGCCAATTAGTTCCCTTTTATCCTAAACCAGTTCCAGTGTTCTTGCCTGGAGAACCCCAGGGACGGGGGAGCCTGTGGGCTGCCGTCTCTGGGGTCGCACAGAGTTGGGCACGACTGAAACGACTTAGCAGCAGCAGCAGCAGCAGCTTAGGTTATGTTTTATTTGCTACTTAAAAAAAAATTCCCTTTACTAACTTATGTTATCAATAAACTTCAGAGGAATCAGTGAAATAATGACCCCACTAGAGGGCACAGTGATCAGTATCTAAGAGTTAACAGACTCTCCTTTCCTATAGCCAAACAGCAACAAAAAAGATAATGCGATGCATGACCCAACCTTTCAACATTTACTTCAAATTTTTTCAAAACTGTGGGAACTTTGAGTAATGGGGGAAAGGGAAGAGATGGCATTTCACAGCTCATTTCAGAGACCAACAATGGGTGTGACATGTATCTTCTATAACAAAGTGTCTTGGGTGAAAATCATTAGGCAGTATTCTAAAAGTTCTCTCCTGGAGAATGTGACACTTGTTTTAAAGCTTAAAAAAGTCAGAGAAGGGAAGGAAGAAAGCCAAAATCTTCACTCGGTAGAACCCAGGCAGTAACAAACTGTGGGCAGAGAAGAGCAGCTGCGTCTAGTTAGTTTCTGAGCCATGGATTACACAGAACAAAACTGCTTTCTTAAAATGTTGTTTTCAGCTGGATGAAAAATGATGTTTGCTCTCTTTCATTTGAGGATTTTTCATATCTAAGAAATGGTCCCGCCATAAAAATCACCATTGAAATGAAAGAGCTAATATCAACCTGACCATGAGACAATAGGTCTAGTTAAAAAGTTATTTATCCACATAAATGATCTTGCATGTCTGACACATTTTTTATGCAGAAAGAGAGTAATAGATACATGCTTTTTATAAGGCAATGCCCTGTAGCTAATGATTTTTTGAAAAATAAGTTTGCGTTCCTAACAATTTTATGAGGAAGCTAATGACTCAAAAGATGAATAGTTATTCAGGAAAAAAAAAAAGAGAGAGAGAGTTTGGGAGGCTGACTTTGCGTAGTTAATGGTTTCTCATAGCTAGTGAGAGAACACCACTCCTCAGATTTTAGGGAGTGTTGCTCTCTAAGTGTTGATGCCCCCTAATGATGCTTACACCTTTACTCAGTAACTTGTATGTGAAACTTCTAAGATGTATTTATTTCCATGTATGTTGCATTATTTTCTGGCATGCACATCTAGTGTATGATGAGTTCTTTAAACATTAAGAATGCTGAAAGTGGACTATCCACACAGATTGCTCTTTTTGTTGAATTGGTGCTGATCATCTCTTAGCTTCTAGTTATTTCTCTTTGCTCTTTTAATACCTTGTAACTTGTTGGACATAACTGAAGCAGAAAATATAGCAATGGAAATAAACCTTCCTGGGCTCTTTCCCTAGAGACAGTCTTCTTGTGTGTTTTGTGCATTCTCAGTGCTCAGTCATGTCTGACTTTTTGCAACCCCAGAGCTTCTGCTTAAGTGGGGCCAATCCCACCGCCCCCACCACCCAACACACACACATTTTAACAAAGCCTGGAGATATTTTTGTTGTCACAGTCGACAGAGGGCTGCTTCTGTATCTAGTGGGTAGAGGTCAGAGATGCTGTTAAACATCCTAAATGTGCAAGACAGACCCTAACAGGTAATTATCTAATCTAAAAAGTCAACAATGCTGGCCAACTATTCCCCAAAAACAGAATTTAAAGGCTCAACTAAATGAAAATTCTTGGTTTCCTTTTCTCACTTTCATCTGGACCAATTCTTTCATCTTTATGAAACATTAGAGATCTGTTAATTCCTGCTAGAATATGCAATCTCCCACCAGCAATGAGACAGTTCCTCCCACTTTCCAACTAATGTTCACTTCTCGTCCTGCTTTCTGGCTGTCTCTTTAATTGAAACCAGATTATCGAAGAGTCATGTTCATGTCATCAGCTTCAGATGAACTTCTTTAGCATCTGAACCAGCATTTAGGTAAGACTGGAGATGCAGAAGAATCTAATGAGGTTTCTTTCCACCTACCTAAGGTACTGAGAGGGCTTCCCTAGTGGCTCAGCTGGTAAAGAATCTGCCTGCAATGCAGGAGACCTGGGTTGGACCCGTGGGTTGGATCCCTGGGTTGGGAAGATCCCCTGGAGAAGTGAAAGGCTACCCACTCCAGTATTCTGACCTGGAGAATTCCATGGACTGTACAGTCCAGGGGGCCGCAAAGAGTCAGACACGACTGAGGGACTTTCAAGGTACTGAGAAGATGAATTCATGAGTTGAAACATAGAATAAAAAATTTAAAAGACCACAATTTCATGGATTTAAATCAGTAGTCTCTGCATTGTAATAATGATTATATGGGGAAAAGAGAGGTAATTTCCAATTTGTTTCTAAAGTATGTTGGTTCTATCTGAAGAGGAAAAAAAGACGATTTTTATGGACTCTAATAAAAAAATGTCAGTCACTTTAAGATCTAGAATATGATTTCAGTGCTTGGCTCAAAGAGTTGGTAAATGTGCCATTTTATGTTGGCTGACACCTCTGTGCAGAGTTCCAGAACAGTACCAATCAGTCACAGCTTTGGCAGATTGCTATCACCCAGAGACCTTTTTATAAGACCAAAATTAAGAAGTGCAATGTGAAACCCACCACATTATTGAATCACGTAGATGTACCCAGTGGTCTGGAGCTTTATGAGGTAAAACCTGCTTCCAAGTTTAAATACCTGCCACCCTAAGGTGAGTGGAAAAACACCAAGGAGTTTCTTCCAAACTTAGAATAACCCATTCTTACTAAGAAAATGCAATTAAATTACCCTATTCTCAGAATAAGCTACTCATAATGTTTTGTCTATAACAAACTAAAGAAGCTGTTCTAACATCACTAGGATTGTGGATCTCTATTATATTCTATTTCTGGAAGACTCCACTGATATTTCAAGAGTTATTGGATGAGAAGGGACATCAGCCGATAGTAAATGCGATCGTTCTGAATGTGCCTGTGCTAAGTCTCTTCAGTTGTGCCTGACTCTTTGTAACCCTATGGACTGTAGCCCCCCAGGCTCCTCTGTCCATGGAGTTCTCCAGGCAAGAATACTGGAGCTGGTAACCATTCCCCTCTCCAAGGGATCTTCCCAACCCAGGGCTTGAACCTGTGTCTCCTATGGCCCCTGCATTCCAAGCAGATTCTTTACTGCTGAGCCACCAGGGAAGCCCCTGGAAGGGACACTTGCTTTATTTCAAAGATTTTGGGAGCCTAGATTGCATATGCTGCTGCTAAGTCACGTCAGTCGTGTCCAACTCTGTACGACCCCATAGACGGTAGCCCACCAGGCTCCCCCGTCCCTGGGATTCTCCAGACAAGAACACTGGAGTGGGTTGCCATTTCCTTCTCCAATGCATGAAAGTGAAAAGTGAAAGGGAAGTCGCTCAGTCATGTCCGACTCTTAGCAACCCCATGGACTGCAGCCTACCAGGCTCCTCCACTGATGGGATTTTCCAGGCAAGAGTACTGGAGTGGGGTGCCATTGCCTTCTCCGTTGCATGTGCTACCACTGGGGTAAAAACAAAATACTCAGCTCTGAGGTGAGTTAAGTAGCTGACCTCAGTTAGCAAATCATTTAAAATACTATGGTTCATTTTCAGAGGTATTGAAAACATTGTTTTCTAACACCGTGTTTTGCATGATTTAGGTTGGTTCTGAAGAACAGTTTCCCATGATACATAAGCCTATTCTCTTTTGAGAATTGCAATTTTAAATCTTCATAAAAATGCAAAAAGTGTTTGAGAGAAGAAGAATATTAACATGAGAAGTCAGCCTGAGAAGCAACTCATGTGAATCATGGTATTATATTTGATTCCTGAAACTTCTCTAAACATAATTTCCATCACTTAATGACTCAGGTAAAACAGAAATATCATTCCACTCTGACCTCTTTGGTGTTATAGAATGTAATGATAGTTTTGAACATTACTATGTGGCATAAACTCTTTCAAACCACTTCTAGAAAATGAAGATAACCCCTTTCTTAACTAGACATTCTAAGAAGAATGATATTTCTTGGAAATTACATTTCCTGCTCACGCTTGTATTTTCCCTCTCCTTCTTCTAAAAGCTTGAGATTCTAATTATTATCATTTAAAATTCTCTCATCCACTTATTAAAAACCTTGCATTTAGTGCTTCTTAAATGCAAGACCCTCTACTGGACATAATTGAGAATATGGAAGCTCCTTTGCTTCTTCTTATCTTGAGATTATAGCAACTGTTGGAGAAGAAATTTTAAAAGAGGGCAAAGTGGAAGGAAAATAATAAGTTTCATAAAAGAGTCTAGTTCATGCTGGTATGGATACTTTATCTGGAGTCTCTGCAGTGTAAAATCCTATACACAAGTGAAAGTGAAATGAAAAAAAATTATTTATTTATTTCTGCTGAAATTTTACTAGTATTTGAAATATTAAAATAATGAAATGCATATGGGAAGCAATTTTGAGTAGTAGCAGCAACAAATGCTTGAAATGCAGAGTTACTCATAACCCACTGCAAACATTATGAATAGGCCATATTTCTACACAGAAGTAAAATATCTGAATAAAATAAAAGAAAAAAAAGACTAAATAAAGACTATAAGATATAAAAGAAAGAAAAACAAGTGGAGGAAGTTCATTATGCCAAGGATAAAACAGCAATTTATTTTTTTTTACCTGAATTTTAAAAATATTATTTCTATTTAAATATTCCTGTAGATCTTCTATCAGTCTGAAGACTTCTATTAATCTGAAAAAAAAAAAACAAACATGGAATTAAAAAATCTTTACAACTGGAAAGAACTTAAGTATAATCTTGTCCAAATGTCTTATTTCACATGAAGAACTGGGTTTGGAATTTAATTAAATCTTTCTCCACCATCAGAGGTTGAAGTAATTCAATTGAATTCAGAATTGGATTTTTTTCCCCAAAAATAAGATCTGAAATTTAGGCTAGCACTGAAGAACTGATGCTTTCAAACTATAGTGCTGGAGAAGACTTTTGAGAGTCCCTTGGACAGCAAGGCGATCAAACCAGTCAATCCTAAAGGAAATCAACCCTGAATATTCCAGTCAATCCTAAAGAAAATCAGCCCATTGAGAAGACTGATGCTGAAGATGAAGCTCCAGTGTTTTAGCCAACTGATACGAAGAGCTGACTTGGTAAAACCCTGATGCCAGGAAAGACTGAAGGCAGGAGAAGGGGACGACAGAGGTGAGATGGTTGGATGGCATCACTGACTCAACGGACATGAGTTTGAGAAAACTCTGGGAGATGGTGAAGGAAGGGAAGCCTGGTGTGCTGCACTCCATGGGGTGACAAAGATCCAGACACGACTGAGCGACTGAACAACAACAATGTGAAAAGAAAGGCAAGAAAGGAACCGAGGCTGCTGGAGGCCAAGTAGCGATACAGAATTTCATGCTTTGGGCAACTGAGGATATTTCTTTTATTTTAATCACAAGTTGACATTAAATGACAGCTAAAGGATGGGATTTTTGCCGATGTGCATGTATTTATTTATAAATGCTCTAGGCACTGGTATCCTAACTTGAATAACGATTAAGTACTTTTCCAGGGTTGGAAGTTTGATGTGGTTGAGTGGAAGTTCATTGAGATGAAAATGGATTACAGTGATCGTCAGGGGAGGCCCCTTTTTGCCATTATACAAGCAAGCCAAACACTAGAAAATAGCTCTAGTACATCTGCTTATAATGGTGTTTGGCATTTGAAACAAGATTATTTGGATCATCTGTAATATCCTAACAATGATCCAGTCCCCAGCTTGCTAATACTTCATGCCTTTCAGCATAGAAATACAAAACTTGCTGTTTGTGCAGAAATAAATAATATGTAAGCTTTATTTTACTCTGTAATGAGCATTGTAAATAATTCTAAATGTGGTTCTTTTTTTTTTCTCCCCCCAGCAATACACTCTGAATTTCCAGGGTACAGCAAGTAGAGGAACTTTACCAGGATGCTGACTCTGCTGCAAAGTCAACATTTTATGTGTGGCTAGAAAACACATTACTAGAGATTGAGATGAAGAATCAGGAACCTTTATCTGATCAGAGAGTTAACATCATTTAAACAAACAACTCAGAAGCTAAGATTTTCCAAAAGAAAATAATGACAATTGGTTCAGTTCAGTTCCGTTCAGTCGCTCATTCGTGTCCGACTTTTTGCAAGCCCATGAATTGCAGCAAGCCAGGCCCCCCTGTCCATCACCATCTCCCGGAGTTCACTCAAACTCGTCCATCGAGTAGGTGATGCCATCCAGCCATCTCATCCTCTGTCGTCACCTTCTCCTCCTGCCCCCAATCCCTCCCAGCATCAGAGTCTTTTCCAGTGAGTCAACTCTTCATATGAGGTGGCCAAAGTACTGGAGTTTCAGCTTTAGCATCATTCCTTTCAAAGAACACACAGGGCTGATCTCCTTTAAAACAGATTGGTTGGATCTCCTTGCAGTCCAAGGGACTCTCAAGAGTCTTCTCCAACACCACAGTTCAAAAGCATCAATTCTTCGGTGCTCAGCTTTCTTCACCATCCAACTCTCTCATCCATACGTGACCACTGGAAAAGCCATAGCTTTGACTAGACAGACTTTTGTTGGCAAAGTAATGTCTTTGCTTTTCAATATGCTATCTAGGTTAGTCATACCTTTTCTTCCAAGGAGTAAGCATCTTTTAATTTCATGGCTGCAGTTAGCTTGTAAATAATCCAGGCATAAATCCAGTCTTTGACTCCAATCTTGGGCAAGTACTCTGTACTCATAACTGAACCCACCTTGATGGTCCCACATCTCTGGCACATCCGAAGAAACCCCTGGGGCCAACCAGATCTACTATAAAAGAATCTCTGGGGGAAGGATCACACATTTTTTTTACTTTTAAAAAAACTTTCCCAATGCTTTTGATGGTCCATCATATGTGGGGATCACTAGACTGGATGAAACATTTTAATCAAAATAAGATTTAGAAGAACTGAGGTAGAAATTAATTTCTTATAGAATGAAATCTTTCAAATATAGTGGAAGCTCATTATATTAAGGAACCTCAGTATGGAAAAGTGAGTTATTTAATAATTTATTGTCCCAGGAAATTCACTGGGCTGATGGTTTTGGGGTTTTGTGTAGAATAAAATTTTTCTTACAATAGAGTCTATTTGCTGTGGTCTCTAACTTCTAATGAATGAAACTCAGACATCTTAGAGAAGAAATTTTACATAGATTAAATCAAATTATAATTAAGGTTTATCCAGTCCTCCAATTCATGGCCTTGCAAGGTGACTTGGTTTGTGTTTGCTTTGGCATGCCATAAATTTTTACCAAAGATAAAAAACTGCATAAGTTGTATCTCTTTTATGCCTGATTTGTTTGTATCTAGGAATTTGACAAAACAATGATTGTTCCAGATTCAAGGTAACTTTGAAATGAATTCATTCAATAAACATTTAGTAAATCTATCCCAGGCCCTAATTTGTCTGATAAAGTAAAACTTTTATTAGTTCAATATCCATTAAAAATACCATAAATTGGGTATTGATTTTTTATAGACATATAGAAAGTACCAGCTAACAAAATGTATAAGAAATGGGATGATTCAGTTGTTAAGGATGAGGGAACAAGAGTGTACAACTGGCTGCTTACTCTTAGTTCTATTCAGTTCAAAGCCATTTATTGCACTGTTGTGATGTCCAAGGCATCAATTAAGTGTTAGAAATACAAATGCAGACCCTGCGTTCTGTGAGCTCACAATTTAAAGTGAGATAAAGAGCTGGTATTTGTGTCTTTTCAGTTCAGTTCAGTCGCTCAGCATATCACAAATCATCTGTTGCTTTAAAAAAAAAAATAAAATAAAAGGGAACATAGTCCAATTGAAAAAAGTTTAACATGTATAATATCATGTATGAAACGAGTCGCCAGTCCAGGTTCAATGCACGATACTGGATGCTTGGGGCTGGTGTCCTGGGATGACCCAGAGGGATGGTATGGGGAGGGAGGAGGGAGGAGAGGGGAGGGTTCAGGATGGGGAACACATGTATACCTATGGCGGATTCATTTCGATATTTGGCAAAATGAATACAATATTGTAAAGATTAAAAATAAAATAAAATTTAAAAAAAAGAAACAAGTTTAAGAGATATTTAATGGAAAATATGAAAATGACATATTAAAAATAATGTTGCATGTTATATAACTGTAGAAGACAAAAAGACCTAAGAACAATATTTTATTCAATGTAGTCAGCATTCTTTTTAAGACAGCTGTGACTTTTGACAGATCTGATAGCTACATTTAAGAATTTAACTTGCACATTTACATACATATTGAGGTCATAACTTCTAGAATTCCTGCATCCTACTGACAAAACCAGCCTTTAATAATGATCTTGTATCACCTCCATAAGTAATTACACTTGATCGAGATTCAATTTAACAAAATCTACTTTTACTGTACAGCTATTGTGCTATATAGTAAGATTCAAGTATTGGTGGATATGTTTTATAATTTATTACTATGTTTTACCCAGACTTGATTTTTATGACTTCAAATATCAACTGAGAAAAAAAGAGGAATGATATATGTTCTGAGTTCCTCAAACTAGTTTCACTTGTTCAGAAAATGTATTTTGAGTTTATCAAGCCTAATTCCTCATATTTGTCATATTCTTCATTTGTCAATATAGCTATGACTCAAAATATAAGCAAAAATTGCAATTCAGCTGGGGGGCCCCTGACCCCTGTCAAGAACCAGAACATTCTATGGCCAGCAGAAATCCAAAGCCTTCCCCAAAGTTTGGTGCAAATTGTCAAATGGTTATGGTCCCAAGCCCTCATCTGACACCCTTTGTCTCTATCTTTAACACAAGTATTCTCATGTATTATCATGTTGTGACACATTGCCCTAGATAGGAAATTCAACATCATTTTCATTGCAAAAACAACAATAAAAAAAAAATGAGTGCATATACACAGTAACATGAAATATTTGGGATTATAGAAAGCTTTACCAAAATTTTAAAAAGTAAGAGACACAGAAATGGGGTGCCTTCGTCCTAATTTCTTCATGTCTCGTGGGGAGGCTCTCTCTTCTTCTGCCTCATTCCTGAAGTGGAGCCAGAGCACCCCTGCAGAGAGAGTGTCCCCTCCTGGATGGAGTGGTCACAGAGGAGACCAGCATCCAGTCAGGCTTCAGTTCAGTCGCTCAGTCATGTCCGACTCTTTGTGGCCCCATGGACTGCACCACACCAGGCTTCCCTGTCCATCACCAACTCCAGGAGCCTGCTCAAACTCATGTCCATTGAGTCGGTGATGCCATCTAACCATCTCATCCTCTGTCATCCCCTTCAATTTTTCCCAGCATCAGGGTCTTTTCCAATGAGTTAGCTGTCCGCATCAGGTGGCCAAAGGATTGGAGTTTCAGCTTTAGCATCAGTCCTGCCAAAGAATATTCAGGGCTGATTTCGTTTAGGATGGACTGGTTGGATCTCCCTGCAGTCCAAGGGACTCTCAAGAGTCTTCTCCAGCACTTCTGGCTTAATGAGATTAATGAAGATTTTTTACTAGAAAGACACTTGGCTACAGGGTTTCAACCTGGAAATGCCTAGAAGCCATTTGTGATGACAGAGGAATTAAAACAACACGGAGAAGGAAAGAATGAAGAAATGTATCTTGCTTACCCAGCTTAAGGCATAAATCCAGCCAACCTGCCTTTTGACTTGCAGTTAAGGGAGGCAGTACATTTCGTTTTGTTTCTTAGCTACTTTTGCCACTTGTACTTGAAAGACTCCTAATGATAGAAAGACTGAATACATTGTCGATTATGTGATCCATTGCCTCATATAAAATTAATGCAAAAATATCTTTAAAAATTCACAGACAGGGAGAAATTCTTCTTTCACGCTGAGGTTATTCTTATTTGGTTAAGGTAATGTCAATTAGAGAATATAGCATACTTCCATTTTTTTAGTTACCATAATTAAAGTTATAGCTTAATTTTCTGGCCTGCTGCAATAAAATCTTTGTCTCAATTAGAGTCATCTTTGCACAATCTTATTTATTTCCCCATTATATTTTATTTTTATTTTAATGCACTCGCTGTGCCAATGCCTTTTACTAAAACTTACTTTAATGGAATTTTTTGGCTTGTTTGCTTTTTACTTTACTTTTTTTCTAATTTTTATTGATATATAGTTGACTTACAATGTTGTGTTAGTTTCTGCTGTATAGCAAAGTGATTGAGTTTTACGTATGTATATATTCTGTTTTGTATTTTTTCCATTATGGTTTATCATAGGACAGTGACGAGTTCCCTGTGCTGTACGGTAGGACCTTGCTGTTTATCCATTCTACAGAACTGCTAACCCAAGCTCTCAGCCCGCCCCCCACCATCCCCCTCCCCCTTGGCAACAGCGAGTCTGCTTTCCACGTTTGCAAGACTGTTTCTCTTTTGTAGATAGGTTCGTTTGTCCCGTATTTTAGATTCAACATGTAAGTGCTATCATACGGTATTTGTCTTTCTCTTTCTGATTTTCATCAGTACGATAATCTCCAAGCCCATCCGTGCTGCTGCACATGCCGTCATTTCGTTCTTTTTTTTTTGGCTGTGTACTATTCCACGGTGTACATGCAGCACAACCTCTCTATCACAAGGGCAGATTTTCAGTTTTTCAGAATAAGATAGAATAAGTCACCTAGATTTCTCCATTATTAGGAAATCTTCCCGGAGAAATGCCATTTGCACTAATGTAAAACCTTTGCATATTGAATAGTGAACATTCTGAACAAAATAACACTGGTAAAATTCAAGAGACAATCTGATTGTCAAAACTTTCCAGGACATTACTCAGAATTATAGGAATGGGACTGAAAGATGACTCTGGACAAAATGAGCTCATTATTTTTAAATGAATAAAGCAATTAAAGAAACATACTTTCTATATTAAGTTCTATATTGTCATGGGAAAGTAGTGAACATATATTATACATATATATATATATATATTCATACACTCCTCTATCCTACATAGATAATTGGGTTTTGTTTTTCAAACCAATGAAAGGATAAAAATGTACCACAAGGAATAAAAGGGAAAAAAAGGAATGTCTGATTTCTCTTCTAGCCTCTCCTTTAACTGTGTGTACTGAAGAGGTGGACAACAGGGAAAGGCAGTTCTGAAATAACAATATCAATTGCAGATTTGTTCCCAGGATGGTAGAATAATTCCTCAGTCTCTCGCTGTGTTGATAGATAAGCCTAGATGGTGTGAGCAGTCTCTAAACCCTGTATTGAAGTGATGGAAGAAGGTAACGGAAGCAGCAGAAACACAGCATGGGTAAACTCAGCCCAAAGCAGCAGCTTACTGAAAGGCTAAGATGTGCAGAGGATCAGAGATTATACAGAAGAACTAGAACTTTCATAAAACAGGCACCTGTTTTAGTGAAAGTGTTACTCACTCAGTCTTGTCCAACTCTTTGGGACCCCGTGGACTGTAGCCTGCCAGGCTCCTCTGTCCATGGAATTCTCCAGGCCAAAATACTGGAGTGGGTTGCCATTCCTTTCTCCAGGGGATCTTCCCGACACAGGGATCAAACCCAAGTCTCCTGCATGCAGACAGATTCTTTACCAACTGAGCCAACCAGGGAAGCCCCCCTGTTTTAAGGACCTATAAAACATAAGTGGGCCAGTCCTCATTCCTCTTGAGGACAAGCTGAAGAGATGAATGCATCTACCATTTATCTACCCTAAGCCTCCCAGATGCAGAGCTGATTCCTGGAGAGTCTGATGGCCATATTTCCCTCACTCACCCGCCCTAGGTTATGGAAGGTTGAGACTCTGGCGATGATTTGATGAGCACAGACTGTGGGAAAGTCTCTGTTTTTCAAAGGAATATCAGGGAGCTACTTCTAAAAGACATGGAGATGAATATTAATTAGTCCAAAAACATAATGTCCACTACACAGCCTGGGCTGACATTCAAATTGGTTTATAAAAACAGAGGTAAAGTAAGAAGCTGACTGACAAGATAAAGACAGGTAAAGCCATCAACTCAAGTAAAACAACCTAAAGGAATGCTAATATACACTTTTCAAAGACAAATCCTAAGTTGTAGCTTATGATGAATAGTTATTTTCTAAGGAGAGAGCATGTCAACTCTTTCTTTTTTCATTTTTTTTTTTTTTAACTTTCCAAATTTCCTAGATAGAGAAGCAAACACATTGTAATCTTTTTCAAACATTCAAGCCTAGAATAGGTTTACTTTCTTCTGACCCACTCGGTGATACCAATGTTACCCATTCATATAGCTTCTTAAGCCTTTACATGTTTATCTGTTTCCTATAAGACAATTTGCTGCCCCTGTGTGCCAATCCCAGGTGTTTTTTATTTTCTTCTGCCCGGAATTGCACAGATATAACCAAGTATTTCAAGGCTGTAATTGTCACCCTGCTTATTTAACCTCTATGCAGAGTACATCATGAGAAATACTGAGCTGGAAAAAGCACAGCTGGAATCAAGATTGCCGGGAGAAATCTCAATCACCTCAGATATGCAGATGACACCACCCTTACGGCAGAAAGTGAAGAGGAACTAAAAAGCCTCTTGAAGAAAGTGAAAGAGGAGAGTGAAAAAGGGCTTAAAGCTCAACATTCAGAAAACGAAGATCATGGCATCTGGTGCCATCACTTCATGGGAAATAGATGGGGAAACAGTAGAAACAATGTCAGACTTTATTTTGGGGGCTCCAAAATCACTGCAGATGGTGATTGCAGCCATGATATTAAAAGATGCTTACTCCTTGGAAGGAGAGTTATGACCAACCTAGACAGCATATTAAAAAGCAGAGACATTACTTTGCCAACAAATGTCCATCTAGTCAAGGCTATGGTTTTTCCAATGGTCACGTATGGATGTGAGAGTTGGACTGTGAAGAAAGCTGAGCGCTGAAGAATTGATGCTTTTGAACTGTGGTGTTGGAGAAGACTCTTGAGAGTCCCTTGGACTGCAAGGAGATCCAACCAGTCCATCCTAAAGGAGATCAGTCCTGAGTGTTCATTGGAAGGACTGATGCTGAAGCTGAAACTCCAATACTTTGGCCACCTGATGTGAAGAGCTGACTCATTTGAAAAGACCCTGATGCTGGAAGGGATTGGGGGCAGGAGAAGAAGGGTACGACAGAGGATGAGATCGCTGGATGGCATCACTGACTCGATGAACATGAGTTTGGGTAAACTCCGGGAGTTGGTGATGAACAGGGAGGCCTGGCTTGCTTGTGATTCATGAGGTCTCAAAGAGTCGGACACGACTGAGCAACTAAGCTGAACTGAGCTGAACTGAACCAAGTATTTGAGGTTGTAGTATGTTTATGACTATTTCTATTAATCAGCTGCACATGCATTATAAAAGATTACTTTTAGAAAATGAATGTTAGTCTTACTCACATCTTGGAAACCTAGAAGATGTGATGAACTTACATTTATATGACAAGGCATTATTTCTTGATCATTTATCTGATCTTAATATTTTCAGGAAAATGCTATGTCACAATTTCATCGGGAAGTAGTTTCTGCTGAGCCAGTTTGTCTTGTTACTGATTCTTTTTCCCTAATCATATGAAAAATATGTTTTTCTATTGGACACATGAATTTCAATATCTTTTATTTGTAAATTATTAGTGATTTTACATTCACCAAGTTGTACAACCATTACCAATATCTAATTCCAGAACATTTTCATCACTTTAAGAAGAAACTCTGCATATCTGTATACTCACTACCCCTACCTTCATCCAGCCTCTGGCAAATGCTAGTATATTTTCTATTTCTATTAATTTATCTTTTTGGACATTTCAAAATGTCCAGAACCATAAATGGAGTTATAAAACGTGTGGGTCCTTTACCATAATGTTTACAAAGCTTGCCCCTGTTGTATCACATATCAGTACATCACTTCTTTTTGTGTCTAAATAATATTCTATTGTATGCCTGTATTACATTTTGTCCACTTGTTAACTGAATTTAGATCCTGTCTATTCTTAAACTCTGATGAATAGTGATAGTATGAACATCCATGTACAAGTGGAAATATGTTTCCAGTGCTCTGCAACTGTGCACACAGAGGTGGTATTGTTGTGTCATATGCTAACTCTCAGTTCAGTTCAGTTCACTTCAGTCACTCAGTTGTGTCCGACTTTTTGCAACCCCATGAGTCGCACCACGCCAGGCTTCCATGTCCATCACCAACTTTTGGAGTTTACCCAAACTCATGTTCATCGAGTCAGTGATGCCATCCAGCCATCTCATCCTCTGTCATCCCTTTCTCCTCCTGCCCCATTCCCTCCCAGCATCAGAGTCTTTTCCAATGAGTCAGCTTTTCTCATTAGGTGGCTAAACTATTGGAGTTTCAGCTTCAGCATCAGTCCTATCAATGAACACCCAGGACTGATCTCCTTTAGGATGGACTGGTTGGATCTCCTTGCAGTCCAAGGGACTCTCAAGAGTCTTCTCCAACACCACAGCTCAAAAGCATCAATTCTTCGGTGCTCAGCTTTCTTCACAGTCCAACTCTCACATCCATACGTGACCATTGGAAAAATCATAGCCTTGACTAGACAGACCTTTGTTGGCAAAGAAATGTCTCTGCTTTTTAATATGCTGTCTAGGTTGGTCATAACTCTCCTTCCAAGGAGTAAGCGTCTTTTAATTTCATGGCTGCAATCACCATCTGCAGTGATTTTGGAGCCCCCAAAAATAAAGTCTGACACTGTTTCCACTGTTTCCCCATCTATTTCCCATGAAGTGATGAGACTAGATGCCATGATCTTCATTTTCTGAATGCTGAGCTTTAAGCCAACTTTTTCACTCTCCTCTTTCACTTTCTTCAAGAGGCTTTTTAGTTCCTCTTCACTTTCTGCCATAAGGGTGGTGTCATCTGCATATCTGAGGTTACTGATATTTCTCCCGGCAATCTTGATTCCAGCTTGTGCTTCTTCCAGCCCAGCGCTTTTCATGATGTATTCTGCATATAAGTTAAATAAGCAGGGTGACAATATACAGCCTTGACGTACTCCTTTTCCTCTTTGGAACCAGTCTGTTGTTCCATGTCCAATTCTATCTATTGCTTCCTGACCTGGATATAGATTTCTCAAGAGGCAGGTCAGGTGGTCTGGTGTTCCCATCTCTTTCAGAATTTTCCACAGTTTATTGTGATCCACACAGTCAAAGGCTTTGACATAGTCAATAAAGCAGAAATAGATGTTTTTCTGGAACTCTTTTGCTTTTTCGATGATCCAACAGATGTTGGCAATGCTATCTCTGGTTCCTCTGCCTTTTCTAAAACCAATTTGAACCTCTGGAAGTTCACGGTTCATGTATTGCCAAAGCCTGGCTTGGAGAATTTTGAGAATACCTTACTAGTGTGTGAAAGTGAAAGTGAAGTCGCCCAGTCATGTCTGACTCTTTGCGACCGCATGGACAGTAGCCCAACAGGCTCCGCCGTCCATGCGATTTTCCAGGCAAGAATACTGGAGTGGGCTGCCATTTCCTTCTGCAGGGCATCTTCCCAACCCAGGTATTGAACCCAGGTCTCCTACATTGCAGACAGACGCTTTACCATCTGAGCCACCAGGGAAGACTACCGTAGATGAGTGCAATCGTGCGGTAGTTTGAGCATTCTTTGGCATTGCCTTTCTTTGGGATTGGAATGAAAACTGACCTTTTCCAGTCCTGTGGCCACTACTGAGTTTTCCAAATTTGCTGGCATATTGAGTGCAGCACTTTCACAGCATCATCTTTCAGGATTTGAAATAGCTCAACTGGAATTCCATCACCTCCACCAGCTTTGTTCATAGTGATGCTTTCTAAGGCCCATTTGACTTCACATTCCAGTATGTCTGGCTCTAGGTGAGTGATCACACCATCGTGATTATCTGGGTTGTGAAGATCTTTTTTGTACAGTTCTTCTGTGTATTCTTGCCACCTCTTCTTACTATCTTCTGCTTCTGTTACGTCCATACCATTTCTGTCCTTTATTGAGCTCATCTTTGGTAATTTTCCCTTGGTATCTCTAATTTTCTTGAAGAGAGCTCTAGTCTTTTCCACTCTATATATAACTTTTTGAGGAATTCCCAAGCAGCTGTAGCATTTTACATTCACACCAGCGACGTATAAGGATTCAAGTTCCTCTATTCTCTCCAACACTTGCCATTGTTGGTCTTTTTGATCAGCCATCACAGTGGATTTAAAGTGATATCTCACTGTGGTTTTGATTTGAATTTTCAATTTCTTAGTGACTAATGATGTTGAACATTTTCCCCTGGGCTTAATGATCACTGGCATATAGTCTTTAGAAAGTATTCCCATTTTTTTGTTATGTTTTAAGTATGTTATTTTTATTTTGCTCTGGTGATTGTGTCCTTTACATATTGAGTACAAGTACTTTTACCAGACAAATAGTTTGCGAATCTATCTTTGTCTACTCTGTGGGTTTTCAGTTCACTTTCTTACTGGCATCCTTTGAAACATGAAAGTTTAAAATTTTGATGAACCCCAGTTTGTTTCTTTCTTTCTTCTTGACTGTCTCCTCCTTTGGAGGGGAATCACTTCCTAATGCAATGCTATGAAAATTTACATCTGTGTTTTCTTTTAAAAGTTTTATGATTTTAGCTTTCACATTTAGATCTTTGAACCATTTCAAAATAATTTTGTATGTGTTGTGAGGATTTCAAATTCATTCTTTTGCATGTAGAAAATGGCGGGCCTATTCTCTTCCATTTGAATTATCCTGGCACCCTTGTCAAAAATCATTTCATTACTGATTTTAGTCATTTCAGTCTTTGATTTTTCCTCTGGGTCAGTTTAGCTAAAAGTCAGTCAATTTTCTTTCCCCCCACCCCCTCAAAGAGATATTTTTTAAAAATTAATTTTATCTAATGTTTTTCTGTTCTCTCTTTCATTAATTTCTGCTCTAATCTATATTTCCTTCATTTTGCTGTTTTGAGTTTATTTTGCTTTTTCTAGTTTCTTAAGGCAGAAGGTTATTAACTTGAGATTTCCTATACAGACATTTAAAGCTATCATTTTTTCATTATTTTTGCTGTATTCTAGAAGTTTTTTAATATATTGTTTCACCATTTTCTTTCATCTCAAAGCATTTTCTAATTTTCCTTTTGATTTCGTTTTTGGATCATTACTTATTTAGAAACATACTGCTTACTTTCCAAATATTTATGTACTTCTCAGTATTGATTTGTAGTTTTTTTCACTATGATCTGAAAACATCTTTGTATAACTTTTTTTTTAAATTTCAGACTCTTTTGTGGTGTTAAGTCTTTATTTTTCATACAAGCTACCATTGCACTACGAAGTTTACATATGCAGAACTGAACATGCTGCTTTATGTGGAAACTAGCTAACATTTCCAGACACTCGGTCTTGAAAATAAAAATGAGTAAACACCATTTGTTGATATTTTTATGAATTACTGAGCTGCCTTATTATTGGCTGTCTTTACCTGAAAATACAAGTATAGTCATTTTTGCAGCCTTTAGGCAATTGTAAAATGCTTGTTAACATTTGGAATATCAATTTTAGACAATAAATTCTTTGTCCATTTATTAATTTGGTTATTCTATTTTTTATTTGTTGAGTTATAGGAGTCTTTTATATATTCTGGATATTTCCTTCTTATCAGATATATGATTTGAAAATATTTTCTCCCAGTCTGCAGGCTGTCTTTTCCTTCTGTTGATTGTGTCTTTTGATGCAGAAAAGTATTTAAATTCTATGTAGTCCCATTTCTCTATTTATGCCTTTGTGTGTGTGCTTTTGGTGTCATAGTCAATAAGCCATTGCCAAGCTCAATGTCATGAAGTTTTCTCTATTTTCTTCTGTAAGTCTGAGTTTTAGAGTTTGCATTTAGGTCTTAGCTACATTTCAAATTAAATTTCTATATATAATATTATAAAATAAGGGTACAACTTTATTCTTTTGCATTTGCATATTAGATGTGCACTTTTTTAGCTTATCTTACTTGGAGTTTGTTAAGCTTCTTAAACATATATATATAAACACACACACACACACATATACGTGTGTGTTATATATATAAACACACACACACACACACGTGTGTATAAAATCATATGTGGAAAGTTTTGTTTGTGTTGTTGTGATTTTCAGTCCCAGAATTTGAATTTGATCCTTTGTTCTGTGATTCTTATCTCTTTTTCGCTACTCTGTATTTTGTGACACATCATTCTAATCTTTCCTTTTTATCCTTAGATGTTGCTTTTGTTAGTTCCTAGAACATATTTATAAGAGTTGGTTTAAAATCTGTTTAGATAAGTCCAATGTGAAATACTCAGGGGCAGTTTCTGTTGACTATTATATTTCCCCCAGTATATAGGTTGTATTTTCTTGTTTTTATCTTTTTGTTATCTCATGTTTTTGATATAGAAGATGGAAATTCAAAATAGTATAAAGTGGTGAATACAAATCTCCGATCATCTCTCCAGAAGTATTTTGTGTTGTAGTTTGCTGTTGTCGGTAGCAGTGGTATTTGTTTATTGACTTTTCTGAATTAATTCTGTAAAATCAAAATTCTTTGTCATATGTGTTCACTGAAGTGTCTGCTCAATTAGCAAATGATGAGCTAATCATCGATCAGAGATCTCCTTAAATGCTTTAAACCCACACTTTCCAGTCTGCTGAGGGCCTCTGTGTACAACAAGCCTTCAGGTTCTGGCATGCGGTTTACAACGTTGCCTTCGCTTTTTGTTCCAGCATGTGCAAAGCCTCCAGGTCAGGCAGTGATGAGAAAAATGACGTTCCTTCTGCCACTCCAGCATCTGTGAGGCTGTTGCTTACAAGGCTACCATGATTAAAAGCCTTTTGTTTTCAAAACCACTTTAGAAAGGGATGGGAACATGTTAAAATACAGCAAAGCTCACTGCTTTTTATTAAGATTCAGTTATATTTCTTAAGTAGATGTTCCATGGATTTTTTCAAGCCTTTGATTCATTTTCAGAGTTCTGAAAAACTTGATTTGGACAATTTTGCCAGCCAGTGTGTTCTCAGGTGGCCTCAGCTTGCAGTGACTTGGAGCAGGATCTGGGTTCCCAGCCAGAGACTGAGGCTGGCGGGAGCGGTAAACGCACTAAATCCTAACCGCTAGACCAGTGGTCAGTGACAAAGGCCCTGGCCCTTCGGCTATGCAAAAAAAGAACTTCCACAAAGATGGAAAGTAGTGAAGTGAGTAAAGAATGTATTAAGAGGAAAAAGAGAGCAGTACATGTGGATAGACACACAGGCAGACTCAGAGGGAGAGCCCCTGACTCGCGTCCACGTGGCAGCTTAAACCACTCATTTAGGACATTTCTTTGAGTGTCCTTTGGCCAATCGTTTTGATTTGCCTGGTTCACAGTCACATTTATTATATCTCAGAATCCTCCCAACTGTTCACATACATCTCTTAGGCAAGATGGATTCTACCAAAGAGGCCTGTGGGTAGAGCATCTCTTGGCATCACTCACCTTTGACCCCCAAGGAGCTTTTCTGTGCGTGTGTGGCCGGGAAGGTCTCCTGGCTTCAAGAATGAAAAACGTATGGTCTGGGCAGGGACCAGCTTCCTCCCTTAATTGTTCTGTTTTCGTCTTGGAGTTTTGGTTCACAGGGAATGAGTCTCCGATTGCTTTACCCTGGGAGTTGGGGGTGGGCTTCTACTTCTGGCCTCAGCTATTCTCACTTTTTTTTAATAAAGGGGTAGATTTTTGGAAGATTTTACTCTGTAATTCTCACACAGTCACATATTTTAAACAGGGTCAATAGTCCCTTATTTAATAATTTAATGTACTTTGTTGGAGAAAGAAATGGTGACTCACCTTTTATTCTTGCCTGGAAAATCCCGTGGATTTTCTCCAGAGGAGATTGATGGGCTACAGTCCAAAGGATCACAAATATACTTACTGATCTTCAAACAATGCGTATGTGGAGACCCTGCTCCATATTTTCCAAAGTATGAAACACATGTACAACTATATCACTTCAAGGATTCCTCCCTTATTTACAAGTGTAATTGCAATTTCCTAGGCTTGGTTTTCTTCCCAAATGGATTCTAGTGTCAATGGCTTGGGGTTTTTGATTAGAGGAAATTGTTTCCTACATTGATTGGACTCGTAAATATTTTACACAACAATTTAAATTGCTTTTTGTAATAAATACTAACTCTGTTTACACTCTGAGTAAAGGAAAAACACTCTGAGCTTGATTTTAAAGGCTTTCCATGAGAGGAGCTCAAGCAGATTTTGACAGCTCCTTTTATAAAAGTGGTTTTAACTGTCTCCCAGTTGTAATTATCATAAACCATAGATGTTATCTTTATAACTTGGGGTTATATGTGTATGGGGGAATCATGCTCAATTACAAAGTCAGGAGTTTAAACCTCAAATTCTTAAATGCAAATTTCCCTTTTATACATATTATCTAAATAATCAGAATTTTACTGTAATAAGGCAAAAAGCATCAGAAACACTTCTGTCTATTATCTATATGCATGCACTAAACTTTTTTTTTTTTTTGCACTAAACTTAAAATGCTAATTTCCATTGGATGGTCCTCAAAACTGATGTACATTGAATATAATACTCATTATTTATGCAAACTTAAATAAATATTGAAATAAAAGAGGAAGTGAAGGATTTTGTGCATTTAAATGTGTTTTCAATCTGGCTTTCAGAAGAGTTATTCATTTACAAATAAAACAGTTTATTGCTTATCTTGTGAACATATGTCCAAATAGACAAAAAACTTTTAGGAAAATTGCTAATGTTACTAATGTTAAAACACACTCACCAGTTTATAAAGTACTTTGTGAAACTCTGGCTACAACCATAGACAAAGAGCTTCTATAATATAAACATTATCAAGAAAACTTTATTTTAAGGGAACTTCAAAGAAACAGCAATTTATAGGATTTGGGATTAAATTTATTACTACACTTAAGATACCTCTATGAATTCTCTGGTTGTTGTAAATATTAAAGAATTACCATCTACAGAAAGTTTATTAAATATTCTGCACATACAGCTCAACAGGAAAAGAATAAACAGTCCAACTAAAGATTAAGCATGAGATCTGAACAGACATTTAAAAAAAAAACAATACAGATGACCAACAAGTATATAACAATGTGCTCACAGTCATTAAGCATCAAGGAAATGCAAATCAAAACCACAATAAGCTATCACATCGCACCTATTAAAATTGTTGTCAAAAAGGCAAGAAGTGACAAGTGTTGGCAAGGATGTGAAGCAAAGGGAAGACTTGTGTGCTGCTGGTGAGCACGTAAATTGATGCAGCCACTATGGAAAACAGTATGGACGTCCCTCAAAAAGTCTGAAAACCACCCTATGATTTCTAGGATTCGGTAATTCCACTACTGAGTATTTATCCAAAGGGAACAGAAGCAGGAACTTGAAAAGATATAATGGTCCCTATGTTCACTGCAGCATTACTTACAAAATCCAACACATGCAAACAACCCACATCCATGAATGAAGGTATGGATAAAAAAATGTGACATTTTACACACACACACATACCCAATGGAATATTATGAATAGGCCTGGCATGCTGTGGTTCATGGGGTCGCAAAGAGTTGGACACGACATAGCAACCGAACTGAACTGAACTGCTCCTTTCTCCTGGGTCCTGGGGCACAAAGTTCTATTTGTGCCCTCTAAGAGTCTATTTCCCAGTCCTGTGAAGGTTCTCTTGTGGGGTTAATGGTGACCTGCTCCAAGAGGGCTTATGCCATACCCAAGTCAGCTGCACCCAGAGCCCTGCCCCTGCGGCAGGCCACTGCTGACCCGGACCTCCACAGGAGATGCGCAAACACGGTTCTGTCTCAGCCTCTGTGGGGTCTCTGGGTCCTGATGTGCACAAGGTCTGTTTGAGCCCTCTGAGCACCTCTGGTGGGAATGGGGTTTGATTCTAAATGCAAATTCACCCCTCCTACCATCTTGCTGAGGCTTCTCCTTTGCCCTTGGACGTGGGATATCTCCTCATGGCTGGTCTACTGGAGTTCAGCCGCTGCTCCTGACCTTAATTCTCCAAGCCAGGCTTCAACAATACGTGAATTGTGAACTTCCAGATGTTCAAGCTGGTTTTAGAAAAGGCAGAGGAACTACAGATCAAGTTGCCAACATCCGCTGGATCATCAAAAAAGAAAGAGAGCTCCAGAAAAACATCTATTTCTGCTTTATTGACTATAAAAGACTTTGACTGTGTGGATCACACTCAACTGTGGAAAATTCTTCAAGGGATGGGAATACCAGACCACCTGATCTGCCTCCTGAGAAATCTGTATGCAGGTCAGGAAGGAACAGTTAACAATGGACATGGAAAAACAGACTGGTTCCAAATAGGAAAAGGCTGTATATTGTCACCCTGCTTATTTAACTTATATGCAGAGTACACTGGGCTGGAGGAAACACAAGCTGGAATCAAGATTGCTGCGATAAATATCAGTAACCTCAGATATGCAGATGACACCACCCTTAGGGCAGAAAGTGAAGAAGAACTAAAGAGCCTCTTGATGAAAGTGAAACAGGAGAGTGAAAGTGTTGGCTTAAAGTTCAACATTCAGAAAACTAAGATCATGGCATCCAGTCCCATCACTTCATGGCAAATAGGTGGGGAAACAGTGGAAACAGTGGCTGACTTTATTTTGGGAGGCTCCAAAATCACTGCAGATGGTGACTGCAGCCATGAAATTAAAAGATGCTTTCTCATTGGAAGGAGAGTTATGACCAACCTAGACAGCATATTAAAAAGCAGAGACATTACTTTGCCAACAAAGGTCTGTCTAGTCAAGGCTATGGTTTTTCCAGTGGTCATGTATGGATGTGAGAGTTGGATTACAAAGAAAGCTGAGTGCAGAAGAACTGATGCTTTTGAACTGAGGTTTTGGAGAAGACTCTTGAGAGTCCCTTGGACTGCAAGGCGATCCAACAAGTCCATCCTAAAGGAGATCAGTCCTGAATATTCATTGGAAGGACTGATGTTGAAGCTGAAACTCCAATACTTTGGCCACCTGATGCGAAGAGTTGACTCATTGGAAAAGACCCTGATGCTGGGAAAGAATGAAGGCAGGAGGAGAAGGGGACAACAGGGGATGAGATGGTTGGATGGCATCACCGACTCAGTGGGCATGAGTTTGAGTAAACTCCGGGAGTTGGTGATGGACAAGGAAGCCTTGGCTTGCTGCAGTCCACGGGGTCCAAAGAGTTGGACACGAGTGAATGAGTGAACTGAATTGACTTCCAGTTGCTGATAGATGAAATAAAACTGTCCTAATTCAAGATATATTTAACTTATTTTCTAGTGAGAAAAGTGGAAAAGGCTAATATTCTGAAGTATTAGTCTATGTATATGACACTTAAATTCCCCCAGTTCCTTTTTCACCCTCTTATAATCCCTGTTATATTTTTGTCCAAGACACACAAGGCTTTGGTTTGTTCCAAGGAAATCTTATCATGTAGAACTGTTACTAACATCCAATTATTGTGTTTCTCTGGACTACATTCAAGTGTAAGTACAACTTAAAGAATACATAACTGAAATCCTTCACCACCACCCAGGCTAGGAAAAGATGCTTTAACCTGAAAAAGAAAAGCAAATCTCAGAGGAGAATCAAGACTATTAGATGTTGGGGAAGTTGCAGCCAGAGCTCTTTGCTAAGAGGGGGAATAGAACCACAGAGAGATTTGGGTATTAAGAATGGAAGAATGTATACCCTATCCTGTCTGACTGCCTTGAGTATTGACAAGCCTCCCAGTGTTCCTTCCCATTATGGCATTGATACGTGGAGTGTACACAACAGCATGGAGATCTCACAGAGGTGGCTTGGAATAGCCTGTCTAGTTCTCATACAGGAGAAGAAGATGGCACCCACTCCAGAACTCTTGCCTGGAAAGCCCCATGGATGGAGGAGCCTGATGGGCTGCAGTCCATGGGGTCGCTAAGAGTCAGACACGACTGAGCGACTTCACTTTCACTTTTCACTTTCATGCATTGGAGAAGGAAATGGCAACCCACTCCAGTGTTATTGCCTGGAGAATCCCAGGGACAGGGGAGCCTAGTGGGCTGCCGTCTATGGCGTTGCACAGAGTCGGACATGGCTAAAGCGACTTAGCAGCAGCAGCAGTTCTCATACATGTTGTTGAAGGGGCATTAACTGCCACCCGTATCATCTCATTGAGTCAAAGTGTTGCAGACAAGACACTATGAACCAGTCAAGTCACAGTAGTTTTTTCCTGGTAAATAGAGTAAAGGCCATATGCCAAAGATGAAACGGCAAAGTATTTCTGCAGATATTGCCATAACGTAGTTCAAGTCAATGATCAGATGCAAAGCCTGAGGAGAGGATGATATGCACTCTTCCAAACCTCCAATTTAATGCTTCTGCAATGAGAAATAATAGAAGAGTAGAATATATTGCTTGAGTTTTCCTTCTGAAGCAAAAGAAAACATTGGAGTGGCTGTTTTCATCCTAAAAGAAGTAAGAGTTTAAGATGGAGAGGAAATCGATTTATTTCAGACAAATAAAGTTACATTTATCATCTTTCCTCCAAAACTCCCATGAAATGTAAGCTTTGAAGTTTTATACATGTCTTTAATAATTATAAAACCAGTCCACAGCTGCTATTGAAGACCTGCATAACAAATTTATGACAGGATTTAAATGAACACCTGATTAGATACATGAAAATATTTATACAGATTGAGTGCCTACTATGCTTCAGACATCATACTGGTCCTTTACAAATGTATTCACTTTGTTTTTGGCCATAATCTTAAGGGATTCACGACTCTACCAATATTAAACTGGAGGCTCAAAGAAACTGAATAATTTATGCAAGTCTCATACAGCTTGTAACTGGCAAGGTTGGGTTTGAATGTGAGCCATTTACTTCAAAGTAGAAACTCTTTGGGATGTCAGAACACAGTCTTTCCCTGCTAAACATCATTTGTTATCAGTTCCTACTCAAGCACGACTGAAGTTTACAAGGATCTTTTACCACTCTTTCAGCTTCATTTCAAGAATCCAAAGGCCTTGGCCAATGACAAGTTTCTGCAGAGGGAGCTTCTGCCTTCTTCAGCAGCTTTGGAACTAGGGCAGTTTTGGCATCAATTTTTAGCTCTCCACTGCAAACTGAACACGCAAAATGTAGGGGGAAAAGATGTGTTTTTTCACTCCCGACGAAAGGAGAAAGTTTTGACAAAAGTCTTGGATTAGTAAAGACATTAATAGTATAATGCCTCAGGGTAAGTCACCTCAAGTCTTGAACACACATGTTTCTCTCATAAAAAGTAGAGATGTTGAAAGTGCATTTGGAATTAGACTTTAGGGCTGACCACAGAGTCCTCCCACTGTCTAGTTCAGGAGATGTCATTCGGGGTACTCTTGTCATCTTTCAATGGAGTCCTGACCAAATGGCGTTCTTTCTGGCATTCTTCATATTTCTCATAAGTATTGTCTCTTAATCCTTCTTTATCATTGCTGTAGAAATTTATAAAAAAGTCTAATGGTTGGCATACACTAAATTATTCTTATCAACTGTGGCTGCTGAAGCTTTTTTTTTTTCTTTTGTACATGATTTTATGGCCACATCATTGGAAACTTTGAAGACAAGGTCTCTGACCATTTAATTCACTCCATCATTTTTTTCTAGAAGTTTCTTAGCAATTAATTTGTAATCTCTGCTGCCTGTTTTTGCTGCAAGAGCATTTTCTTAATTAACCTATGGAAATAGACATTTATTTAAAAAAAAAAAGGCTGCCTTGAGAACATTATTTCAGACTCACCACTGCCTAGGAAAATAAGAAGCTTTCTACAGAATTAGGAGAAAATAATTTCAGGGGCTATTATTCCAATGTTAAGCATGGTCTGACAAAACAGATTAAATTGAATTACCCACATTAGAATATTTCTTCTCTTGCTACTGAGACTGAGGAATGGATTGGTAAATACCTTGATGAAATAGTCACAAAATGTAAATGTTATTGTAGAGAAAAATTGCTTGTCATAGATTGCAAGCATGGTGTAATCAACATTTTACATATTCCCTTTTAAGACTTAAAAAAAAAAAACTATTTTGATGCCATACTATTACTGGTCCAAGAAAATGCTAGCCTTTTTTTTTAAATCTTAGATGAAGTAAATATATTTTTCACCTTAAAAAAAATGAGACTGTGGAGAGTCTTTGCAGTATAGTAACACATTCCAGTCACCATACCTGGAGGAAGGACTCTTCTAGCAACCTTTGAAACGTGTGGTCTTGTCAATTCAGAGACTCCGTGAAAATGTTCTTAAATCCAACAAATTTGTTTTTTTCTCTTGGGTCTGTTTCTAATGGCTGGAAACACATTTTTCCATTTATGAATGACTAATCCATTTTTTCTATAAGGGCTTATTCTATCCCCTTGAGCAGGATAACTTAAAATATCACTAATTTTTCTTTTGCTCATATTCATATGAGTATTTTGCCTTTCCATACTGTTCACGGGGTTCTCCAGGCAAGCATACTGAAGTGGTTTGCGCTTCCCTTCTCCAGTGGACCGCGTTTTGTCAGAACTCTCTACTTTGACCCGTCCATCTTGGACGGCCCTACACGGCATGGTTCGTAGTTGCACTGTGGTTGCACATGGACAAGGCTGTGGTCCATGTGATCAGATTGGTTAGTTTTCTGTGACTGTGGTGTCCATTCTGTCTGCCCTCTGATGACAAGGATAAAAGGCTTGTGGAAGCTTGCTGATGGGAGGGACTGGCTATGGAGGAATCTGAGTCTTGCTCTGATGGCCAGGGCCATGCTCAGTAAATCTTTAATCCAATTGTTTATTGATGGATGGGACTGTTCCCTCCCTGCAATCTGGCCTGAGGACAAACTATGGTAGGGGTCATGGCAGTCATGACAACCTCCTTCAAAAGGGCTTATGTGAGGACTGTTGCATTCAGTGACCCACATGTATGCTGGAGACTCCCGGACACTGAGGAATTCCAGCTGAGTTATTTTAAATCCTAAAAGATGATGCTGTGAAAGTGCTACACTCAGTCTGCCAGCAAATTTGGAAAACACAGTAGTGGCCCCAGGACAAGAAAAGGTCAATTTTCACTCCAATCTCAAAGAAAGGTGATGCCCCAAAATGTTCAAACTACCACACAATTACACTCATCTCACACACTAGCAAAGTAATGCTCAAAATTCTCCAAGCTAGGTTTCAACAGTACATAAACCTAGAACTTCCAGATGTTCAAGCTGGATTTAGAAAAAACAGAGGCATCAGAGGTCAAATTGCCAATATCCATTGCAGCAATCATAGAAAAAGCAAGAGAATACCAGAAAAACATCTACTTCTGCTTCAAAGCTTTTGATTGTGTGGATCACAACAAACTGTGGAAAATTCTGAAAGAGATGGGAATACCAGACCACGTTACCTGCCTCCTGAGAAATCTCCATGCAGGTCAGGAAGCAACAGTTAGAACTGTACTTCAAACTATTGACTGGTTCCAAATTGAGAAAGAAATACATCAAGGCTATATATAGTCACCTTGCTTATGTAACTCATATGCAGAATACATCATGATGGATGAAGCACATGCTGGAATCATGATTTCTGGGAGAAATATCAATAACCTCAGATATGCAGATGACACCACCATTATGGCAGAAAGTGAAGAGGAACTAAAAAGCCTCTTGATGAAAGTGAAAGTGGAGAGTGAAAAAGTTGTCT
>NW_011494656.1:940853-951579 GCF_000754665.1 Bison bison bison | reverse complement strand
AAAGCAGAGACATTATTTTGCTGACAAAGGTCTGTATAGTCAAAGCTATGGTTTTCCCAGTAGTCATGTATGGATGTGAGAGTTGGACCATAAAGAAGGCTGAGTGCCAAAGAATTGATGTTTTTGAATTGAGGTGTTGGAGAAGACTCTTGAGAGTCCCTTGGACTGCAAGGAGATTCAACCAATCCATCCTAAAGGAAATCAGCCCTAAATATTCATTGGAAGGACTGATGCTGAAGCTGAAGTTCTAATACTTTGGCCATCTGATGTGAAGAACCAACTCATTGGGAAAGACACTGAAGCTGGGCAAGATTGAGCACAGGAGGGGAAGGGGACGACAGAGGATGAGCTGGTTGGATGGCATCATCAACTCAATGGACATGAATTTGAGTAAACTCTGGAAGTTAGTGATGGACAGGGAGGCCTGGCGTCCTGCATTCCATGGGATCACAAAGAGTCAGACATGACTGAACTGAACTGATATTAGTATTTTAAGAAATTGTGGGAAATTATAAAATTGTATCCAAGATAACACAGTGTGCTGAAAAACCCTAATTTTTTTCTTTTGTGATAATATAATTTGAAAATTAGAATAATTATTTTGTAATAAATATAGTATGTTACAATTTAAGCAATCTAATTTTAACCTAATCATAGCCTTGACATTCTGATTTATTAAAAAAATCTGTGTCAATAAGCTAATGGTCTTTATGTTTCACTTAAAATCACACTCTGATTTTTAGAAACTTAGACAAAAATTTTAGGACCTATAAGAAAGGTTTCTCTAAGAAACAATTTATCTTAAGTCCAGGACTGAAACACAAGGAGAGTTTTGACATTTTGAATCAGGTCCAAGGAACTGGCAGTGTGAACCCACATGAAAATGCAAAGAACATTTTAAAGAAAAGGTTACTATAATCTTTTGCAGTAATACTAAAGATATATAGTTCACATTATGCCAGATTTAGATAGAATTACTTGGGGGAAAATGTTCTTATTCTACTGAAACTATCTTTCTTCTCCTCATCAATTAGATAACATATTAGGCATCAGTGATAGAAAGATATTTGAAAGCAATGCCATTTTAGCATAATCCTGATTAATGTCTATAAAGTTCTATAGGCTGAATTAAGAAAAACTCCATATTAAAGGAAAACTATGGATTCATGCCTATAGCACAGAAAGAAATATAGTCAAAATCGTGACCTTGAGATTCTCTATGGTAGCACACAACTGCTTTCCCAACCATCAGAGAATGTTTATAAATTGTAGTTTGTAGTGTTAACAGCATATTTTGCTGCACGTAGTTACTAATTATTAGTAACTCATGGACAATCTATTGAAATTGTATCTTCTATTATTAGGCCAGTGATTCTATTATACGACAAGTTCAAAAGTTGGAGTATAAATGTGAATACGCACAAAGCCAGTATTTGAATCTTCCTATTGCTAAATCAAAATCCATGAATTGAGGACATCACTATGAAGACAGAACTTGATGGGAAATCTGGAGAATTAAATGCTTAGTTTCTGGGAAATCTGATGTACCTTAAGATCATTTTTTTTTTTTTTTAACCAGGTATTAACGTTCCTAAGGTGTGCTGAAACAGTTTAGCGGTGTCTAAAGTGGCTTGACTTGGTCTCAGGTGGTCACTGGGCAGTGGCATCTTGATGGAATGTCCATAATGATACAGCAAGAGGCAAAGCAAATGCCATTCCAGGGACAGCAAAAGCCAAATCTAACGTGCACTTTCCAGACTAAGTTACCTTGAAATATTCCTATGACAAACAGAAATTATTAGGGATTTAATGAAGAGTAGGGCCACATTTGGCCTTCCCTGGGGGCTCAGTAGTTAAAGAACCTGCCTGTCAATGCAGGAGACGCAGGAAACCTGGAATTGATCCCTGGGTTGGGAAGATCCCCTGGAGAAGAAAAGGAAAACCCACTCCAGTATTCTTGCCTGGAAAATCTGATGGACACAGAAGCTCGGTGGGCTACAGTCCATGGGGTCGCAAAGAGCTGGATACAAACAAAAAGGGCAGAACTAGTGTCTCAGCAGTGTTCTTCCCCAGAGGTTCAAAACATTGAGATTAAAAATTGGTAAGTGTTGGGAGGGAACAAAAAGAATGCTTCTCTTTTATCCATGTAACTGACTCTGATAAATGCATGTTCTTTACGTTCGTATCTTAAGAAACTAATCCATTCAGTCTCTCATGTCACACTTCTACATAAGGATATAAATTTTAACTGGCACTGCTTTGAAAAGAAGGCATCTCTTCATCAAGACAGCAGAATGAAAATGTTAGTCGCTCAGTTGTGTGTGACTCTGTGACCCCATGGATGCAGCCTGCCAAGATCCTCTGTCCATAGAATCCTCCAGGCAAGAATACTGGAGTGGTTAACCATTCCTCCCAACCCAGGGATCAAACCTGGGTCTCCTGCATCTCCAACACTGCAGGCAGATTGTTTACCATCTGAGCCCCCAGGGAAGCCCCTCAGGACAGCAAATAAGGTGATCGAGTCCAATCAATTCAAGTGAATTATTAAATTATGACAGTTTTAAATAAGTTCATTTGCATTTTTTTAAAGATTCCTTATGTAATGTGTCATGCTGTTATTTACAAAAGAGAAATAGACTCATAGACATTATGTTTCCAGTGGCAGAGGAAAGAAAATGAGGATGTTGGGATTAAAAGATATATGCAACTATGTATAAAAGAGATAACCAGTGAGGACTTACTGTGTAGCACAGGGAACGATACTCAACCTATAAGGGAAAAGAATCTGAAAAAGAGTATACACACATATCTGAAACACTGTGCTGTACACTTGCGACTAGCTTGGCATTGTAAATCAACTACTCCAGTTTTACTAAAGCTACCTGAAAATCTTTTAATTTGATCAGCATAGTGTGTGTGTGCGCACACGCGTGCGTGTCAATGGGTGGGTGAATGGTGTGTGGGAGTGGTGTGTGTGTGTGTGTGTGTGTGTGTGTGTGTAGTTAGCCTACTATTATATCAAGGAACAAATATGTACTTGATATTTTAAGTATGTAAACACACTTATAGAAAACCAATTCTCTCCCACAAAAAATTTAATCTAGACTACTGCATTAGTTAACTTGGGCTTCCATAACTAAATGCCACCGGCTGAGTGGCTAAGATAACGTTGTTTTCTTACAGCTCTGGAGGCCAGGAGCTTTTAGCTCCTAGAAGCTAGGAGCTGGTTGGCACGCCAGCATTGTCAGGTTCTGGAAAGCGTCCTCTTCCTAGTTTGCAAGTGGACCTCTTCTTGCTGTGTCCTCACAACATGAGAGAAAGAGACCTCTCTAGTATCTCTTCTTATAAGGATACTGATCTTAAAGGATCAGGTCCCTATCGTATAATAATTAGGGACAAACAAGATAAACACAAAAGAGGAAAAACAAAAAAATATAAAATAATAGTATGAGAAAAAAAACATAGACAAATTTCTGTGGCTGTTTAGATGAGAGTCTGTTTTTAGAAAACTGTTCCTGGAGTATGTAGTATCATATATAGAGGATATATACAGCAACCATGTAATTTATTCTCTAAGGTGAGTCCTTCAGAATGAAAGGGCCACTATTAATCACTGCAGAATTGGCCACCCCAAAGGCAGCCCATGTCATGGTGCCTGGAGTCACTGAGTTTTACTGAAGAATAGAGGCTTCCCTAGTAGCCCAGATGGTAAACCATCTGCCTGCAATGTGGGAGACCATGGTTCCATCCCTGGTCTGGGAAGGTCCCCTGGAGAAGGAAATAGCAACCCACTCCAGTATTCTTGCCTGGAGAATCCCATGGATGGAGGAGCCTGGTGGGCCACAGTGCATGGGGTTGCAAAGAGTCAGACACAACTGAGTGACTCACACACACACATACAGAGCATAAGAGGAACATGGAAGGGAGGATTTCTTTGCACTAAAATCGGTGGAGAGGTAGCCTCAGATTGGAAGTAAATGGAAGCCATGCGAAGCAGGAGTGCCCTGCTTAGAGCGGGGCTTCCCTTTGATAAATTGAGAAGCAATACCAGCGGACTATATGGCAGATTTTATTAGAGGTGGTGGCTGTAGAAACAGAGGAGGGTACAGGTGAGAAATGTAAAGACAGATTTGATGGAACACAGGGATGAGGAGGACGACCAAGGTAGCTCAGGGCTACAGGGAGCTGATTGCCTTTTGGCCCGCTATTTTCTCCCTGATCTAATAAGTCATATCCGACTCTTGCGACCCCATCAACTATAGCCGACCAGGCTCCTCTATCCATGGGATTCTCCAGACAAAAATACTGGAGTGGGTTGCCATTTCCTTCTCCAACTTTTTCCTTGCATGCTCATTCTCTGCTCTGTTCTGCAGGTCTGGCACTAAGTATTCAAAACCCGCCCTTTGCAGTATAGAAGCGGGCTGTAAGTTCCAAACAGCATGAAAAGCTGCTGCCCAGTTGAAAATCTGTGTGAGTGAACAGTAAGCACAGATGACCTCTCAAAGGTAATGTTTTCTATGGCACAAAAGCACACCCAGCGTGTTAAAGGAGTAATATGTTAAACACTGTTCTGTGTGAGGGATCCTCCAAAATTCTCCAGGTGCCTCCTAGCTGAGACCTTTTCATCCTTCAAAATAAAAAGTAAAAGGCAATGCAGTCTGGGAATTAAAATGTTTCAAGATTTCTTATGCTGCCCTTTAAAAGCAGAGTTATGTAGGTTTTAAGATAAGAAAAAGTGAAAAGATATTATGTTCTAAATCCTACACCACATGATGAAAAGCATTCTGAATGTGAATCGAAAAGCAAGCAAGTCACTCTTCTCTGCTCTCCATCCTCTCTACCCACTCCCACTGCCCAGTGGGGGCAAAGTCCATTTTAGAACTTATCAGTTTACCCGAAACATATTTAGGTTTTGCATTTCTGGGTAGAAGGGCAGGGAAACAATGTCACACATAATTTTTTTCACTGATCAGACCAAAGTGTTACCATTTTGTTCTTGATGACAGCTTTGAATATTTAGTTTTTATGAACTAGGATAGAGTAGTTTCTTTTTTCTTTTTTTTTTTTTAAACTTTCTTGTTGCATGTCAAAGATGTGCTGAGGACTGATTTTTTGAGACATTTATCCACAGACATACAGACAGAAATCTCTTCCATAAGAACTGCTGCACCAGACCTTATGAGGCTTTTTAAAAGACTTAGTATTCAGTTGTGATCATCACATGCCTCAGAACAACTCATGGAAACATCACTTAACGATAACAATTTACGGCAGTCATTTACTTCTGAATCCATTGCTAGGCACCGGTCACACTCAGGAGTAATTAATTCTCAGCCTGATGAAAGCTGCTACTTCTTCTCTCAGGCAGGGAAAGAAAAGTGTCTCTTTGTTTTGAGCTGTGAATACAGGTTTCAGGCAATGCAAGTGGGAAGTCTAGGCAGAGAGAGAAATAACACAAGCACACACCAAGAAATCATAAAGACCTTAAAATAAGTAACCGAACATTTGAGAAAATATCAGATCTTGCAGTGAGATGAAATGTGTATATTTGGAATATTCTGGGGAGATCTGAAACCATCCCAGCTTTAATCATAAAGCCATTGATTCCTTTGTAGAATGTGCTCAGGGCAAGCAAGATACCAGAAAGGCAGAGGAATTAGAACGTGATACAAGGGAACAAAAGCAAAGCTGAAAAACACAAGGTGAGCATGTGGCCCAAATATACCAATATTTCAGAGAATTTCATAGAAATAAAGTTTAAAATAATAAAGATGTGCAGACATGCAGTCTTCATAGAATGTAGTCTACTTTCCTCAAGACTTATACAACTGATGAGAAAAATAAGAGGCGCAGAATGGGAATAAATCATGCATGGAGCCAAAGTTTAAAAGTCAAGACCGGGTAATATAAGTCCAGGGACAATGAGAAAGAGTTGTGACATTTTTCCTTGGAGGAAACAAGAGATTTCATGCTATCTTAATTTCAAGCTGGAGTTCAGAACCTTGAGAGAGAAGGAAGTAATGGTAAGAGGGCCATGGGAGGAAACTTCTAGAAAAATAATGATCTTTTTCTCTAATTGCTGAACTCCCAAGGGAGGTTAAAATTAGAAGGAATGTCTGTGCTTCGGTGATCAGACATAGAGGAAAGGAAAGTGAAGTCGCTCAGTCGTGTCTCTTTGTGACCCCATGGACCGTAACCTACCAGGCTCTTCTGTCCATGGGATTTTCCAGGCAAGGGTACTGGAGTGGTTGCCATTTCCTTCTCCAGGGGCTCTTCCCAATTCAGGGATCAAACCCAAGTCCCCCGCATTGCAGGCAGACGCTTTCCCGTCTCAGCCACCAGACAGAGAGGAAGACCCAGCAAACAAGGCTGAGGTAAGAGAAGCAGTTCTGTGACAAAGCTGTATGAGTGTTGTTAAATTTGAAGAAAATCACAGTGAATTCTTTTCAGCAATCATGAAGCCCTACCAGTCACATTATACTTGCTTTATAAAGGATTCCTTGAGGTGGGAAGAAGGGTAAGTACTTATTTTGCCAGAGTCCCCTCTTATTTCAATTCTACAATGCATGAATTTGAATGGCACAGCCATTCTTTCCACGGTGGTCAAGAAAGTGAGTGCTCTGTGAGCAGGGTGGTGGGAGAAGAAGTATCCACTGGGTTTGGTAAGCACTGGCCATCCGGATGTCAGGAGAGATTTGGCAGAGCAGGAGGACTGGAGCAAAGTAGTTTGAGGACTAAGCCAGTGGTCCTCAAACATCGCCATGCCCCAAGTCCACCTTTAATGTTTGCTCAAGTGCAGATTCATAGGCTCCACCTCCCAAGACTCTGATTCAAGTGATTGTGTGACACTGGCTTAAATCTGCTGTTTTTCACAAGTACTCACTTTTTTATTGATACAGGTATCTCCTCGGCTGAATTTTGAAAGCTTTCTACTCCTAAGTTGACAGTATGCTAGAGAGAACAAAGCTGATTGAACCAGTTACTAAATTACTAAAATGCATAGTAAATGACAGCTTGCCACACCCCATGCTCTGAGTGCCATTGCTAAGAAATGACCACCCTGGTTCCCCAAGATCTATGCAGGAATATCCTCCGCCACCCCATATCCAGGAACTAAAATAAAAATTCCTGGGAGAACAGCAGTCTTCAGGACCTGGAACTAGGGCTACAGTTGGCACGTTTTCTCACTGGTCTCTTGACATGCCCCATTGGTTGGTTATTTTTAGCATTATCTTAGACCCTTGCAAATTTCAAACAGGAGAGCTTTTGAGAGTAAGAATGCCCAGACTCTACTGCTAGCACATCTGATTTAGTTGATCTGGGCATTTTACTGAAAATGTATAAATCCCTCAGAAGTTCCCAGATGACTCTGGAGATCACCTGGGTTTGGACCTTGCCGCTCCAAGTTTGACCTGTAGACCAGCATCCATAGTGCCATTTGGGAGCTTGTTAGAAATGCAGAACCTCAGGCCCCACCCGAGACATCCTGAATCAGAATCTGCCTCTGCAAAAAATGTCCAAGTGATTCCTATGTACATTAAAGGTTGAAAGGAGCTGAGTTATTGTACCCAAAAAATTCCTTGAAATAGGTCAACGATGCCTACGCGAGAATGTTATTGCAGAACAAACAGGGAGCAAGAGTTGAGGAAAAGATTAGCCTATGACTTGATGAGAAGAAAAAGACATAAATCCTGCCATGGCTCCCAAGGGAGCAATATGTTTTAGGAGTAACCATTTCCCCTGAGATGGACCCTGACTCCTTCCAATGAATAATCAGGACTAATTTCCTTTATGATTGACTGGTTTGATCTCCTTGCTGTCCAAGGGACGCTCAAGGGTCTTCTCCAACACCACAGTTCAAAAGCATCAATTCTTCGGCACTCAGCTTTCTTTATAGTCCAACTCTTACACCCATAGATGACTACTGGAAAAACCATAGCTTTGACTAGACAGACCTTTGTTGATAAAGTAATGTCCCTGCTCTTTAATATGCTGTCTTGGTTGGTCAGAGCTTTTCTTACAAGGAGCAAGTGTCTTTTAATTTCATGGCTGCTGTCACCATCTGCAGTAATTTTGGAGCCCCTCAAAATAAAGTCTTTTACTGTTTCCATTGTTTCCCCATCTATTTGCCATGAAGTGATGGGACTGGATGCCATGAACTTAGTTTTTTGAATGCTGAGTTTTAATATTCAAAGCTTTTTCACTCTCCTCTCTCATTTTCATCAAGCGTCTTAGTTCCACTTCGCTTTCTTCCATAAGGGTCATATCCTCTGTGTATCTGAAGTTATTGATATTTCTCCAGGCAATCTTTATTCCAACTTGTGCTTCATCTATCCCAGCATTTCTCATGATGTACTCTGCCACAGAAGTTAAATAAACAGGGTAACAATATATAGCTTTGACCTACTCCTTTCCCAATTTGGAACTAGTCAGTTGTTCCATGTCCAGTTTAAACTGTTGCTTCTTGACCTGCATACAGATTCTCAGGAGTCAGGTCAGATGGTCTGGTATTCTCCTCTCTTTAAGAATTTTCCACAGTTTGTTGTGATCCACACAATCAAAGGCTTTGGCATATTTAATAAAGCAGAAATAGATATTTTTCTAAAACTCTTTTGCTTTTTTGATGATCCACAAGATGTTGGCAATTTGATCTCTGGTTCCTGTGCCTTTTCTAAATCCAGATTGAACATCTGAAGGTTCTTGATTCACATACTGTTGAAGCCTGGCTTGGAGAATTTTGAGCATTACTTTGCTAGCTTGTGGGATGAGTGCAACTGTGCCATATTTTGAACATTCTTTGACATTGTCTTTTTTTGGGATTAGAATGAGAACTGACCTTTTCCAGTCCTGTGGCCAGGGATGAGTTTTCCAAATTTGCTGGCATTTTGTGTGAGGCACTTTCACAGCATCATTTTTTAGGATTTAAAATAGCTCAACTGGAATTCTATCACCTCCACTAGCTTTGTTCATAGAGATGCTACCTAAGGCCCATTTGACTTCTCATTCCAGGATGTCTGGCTCTAGGTAAGTGATCACACTATGTTGGTTATTGGGTCATGAAGACCTTTTCTGTATAGTTCTTCTGTGTATTCTTGCCACCTCTTCTTAATATTGTCTCCTTCTGTTAGGTCCATAATGTTTCTGCCCTTTATTGTGCCCATATTTTCATGAAATATTCCCTTGGTATCTCTGATTTTCTTGAAGAGATCTCTAGTCTTTCCCATTCTATTGTTTTCCTCTGTTTCTTTGCAGTGATCACTGAGGAAAGCTTTCCTATCTCTCCTTGCTATTGTTCCAAATTCTACAATCAGATGGGTATACCTTTCTTTTTCCTCCTTTGCCTTTAGCTTCTCTTCTTTTCACAGTTATTTGTAAGGCCTCCTCAGACAACCATTTTGCCTGTTTTGCATTTCTTTCTCTTGAGGATGGTCTTGATGCCTGTATTGAGCACTGCCTCTTAAACGATGTCATGAACCTCTATCATAGTTTTTCTGGCACTGTCTTTCAGATCTAGTCCCTTGAATCTATTTCTCACTTCCACTGTATAACTGTAAGGGATTTGGTTTAGGTTAGTCTGAATTTGGCAATAAAATTCATGATCTGAGCCACAGTCATCTCCCGGTCTTGTTTTTTCTGACTATATAGAGCTTCTCCATCTTTGGCTGCAAAGAATATAATCAATCTGATTTTGGTTTGACCATCTGGTGATGTCCTTGTGTAGAGTCATCTCTTGTGTTTTTGTAAAAGGTGTTTACTATGACCAGTGTTTTCTCTTGGCAAAACTCTTAGCCTTTGCCCTGCTTCAGTTTGTACTCCAGGGCCAAACTTGTCTTACTCCAGATATCTCTTGACATCCTACTTTTCATTCCAGTTTCCTATGATAAAAATGGCATCTTTTTTTGCCTTAGTTCTATATAGTCTTATATGTCATCATATAAGACTCCAGCTTCTTTGGCATTAGTGGTTGGGGCATAGACTTGAATTACCATGATATTGAATGGTTTGCCTTGGAAACGAACAGAGATCATTCTGTCATTTTTGAAATTGTGTCCAAGTACTGCATTTTGGACTCTTTTGTTGACTATGGGGCTACTTCATTTCCTCTAAGGGATTCCTACCCACAATAGTAGATATAATGGTCATCTGAGTTAAATTCACCCATTCCAGTCCATTTTAGTTCTCTGATTCCTAGAATGTCGATGTTCACTCTTGCCATCTCCTGTTTGACTACTTACAATTTATCTTGATCTGTGGACCCAACATTCCAGGCTCCTATGCAATATTGTTCTTTACAGCATCAGACTTTACTTCCATCACCAGTCACATCCACCACTGGGCATTGTCTTTGCTTTGGCTCTGTCTCTTCATTCTTTCTGGAGTTATTTCTCCACTCTTCTCCAGTAGCATATTGGGCACCTTCCGAACTGGGGAGTTCATCTTTCAGTGTCATATATTTTTGCCTTTTCATAATATGTGTGCTCAGTTCAGTTCAGTTCAGTCGCTCAGTCGTGTCCGACTCTTTGCGACCCCATGAATCATAGCACACCAGGCCTCCCTGTCCATCACCAACTCCCGGAGTTCACTCAGACTCACATCCATCGAGTCAATGATGCCATCCAGCCATCTCATCCTCTGTCTTCCCCTTCTCCTCCTGCCCCCAATCCCTCCCAACATCAGGGTCCTTTCCAATGAGTCAACTCTTCGCATGCGGTGGACAAAGTACTGG
>NW_011494656.1:940057-940753 GCF_000754665.1 Bison bison bison | reverse complement strand
AAAGATGGGCTCGATAAAGGACAGAAATTGTATGGACCTAACAGAAGCAGAAGATATTAAGAAGAGGTGGCAAGAATGCACAGAAGAACTATACAAAAAGACCTCCATGACCCAGATAATCACGATGGTGTGATCACTCACTTAGAGCCAGACATCCTGGAATGTGAAGTCAAGTGCCCCTTAGGAAGTATCACTATGAACAAAGCTAGTGGAGGTGATGGAATTCCAGTTGAGCTATTTCAAATCCTGAAAGATGATGCTGTGAATGTGGTGCACTCAATATGTCAACAAATTTGGAAAACTTAGCAGTGGCCACAAGACTGGAAAAGGTCAGTTTTCATTCCAATCCCAAAGAAAGGCAATTCCAAATATTGCTCAAAGAACTGAACAATTGCACTCATCTTACACACTAGTAAAGTAATGCTCAAAAGTCTCCAAGCCAGGCTTCAGCAATACGTGAACTGTGAACTTCCAGATGTTCACAGAAAAGGTTTGAGAAAAGGCAGAGGAACCAGAGATAAATTGCCAACATTTGCTGAATCATCGAAAAAGTAGGTTTTAGAAAAGACAGAGGAACCAGAGATCAAATTGCCAACATTCGCTGAATCATTGAAAAAGTAGAGTTCCAGAAAAACATCTATTTCTGCTTTATTGACTATGCCAAAGCCTTTGACTGTGTGGATCACAATAAACTGT
>NW_011494656.1:935875-939957 GCF_000754665.1 Bison bison bison | reverse complement strand
TTCTCCTCCTGCCCCCAATCCCTCCCAACATCAGGGTCCTTTCCAATGAGTCAACTCTTCGCATGCGGTGGACAAAGTACTGGAGTTTCAGCTTTAGCATCATTCCCTCCAAAGAAATCCCAAGGCTGATCTCTTTCAGAATGGACTGGTTGGATCTCCTTGCAGTCCAAGGGACTCTCAAGAGTCTTCTCCAACACCACAGTTCAAAAGCATCAATTCTTTGGCACTCAGCTTTCTTCACAGTCCAACTCTCACATCCATACATGACCACTGGAAAAACCATAGAGTTTCAAATAGTCTTCCTTGAAGTTCTGTTACTCTGATCAGTACTTAAATATGACAGAGTGTTCACCTACCTGCCTCCCAGATTTTTTCTGTTCTGTAGGGAAACAGAAGTTAATTACATTGGTTAAAAGTTGTAGCCATTATGTCTGAATGGAACTTGCTTCTTCAATTTGCAATAAATATATGAATAAAAATAAAATGATTATGTTATTGTGGCAGTAGGTAAAAAAGAAAAGACAGTAAATAGCATAGTTATGTTGTAGAAGATTTTAAGAGTTGTGACATTTATTCACCTTGATTTAAAGTACTTGCAAATAATGAGCTTGAAAGAAGCATTACAATGTGTAAAATTTTTGCAAAATTGGTTCAGTTTTTATGACTTTTTTCATAAGATGAAGAACTGGCTTGCTAATACAGTGGGGAAAATGTTATAGCAGTTGTAAAAAAGTGGGTAAAACTGGAATTCAGTTTACTTTCCATTAAAATGGATTTTTCTTTTTTTCTAATTTGTGTCTTCTGTATATTTTCCTTGGATAATAAACATTCTTTATATGATGAGAGCTTTTTACAATTTTTGTGACTTTTTTTGCATGCTCTTGAACAGTATCTTAACAAGTCATTTCTGGAAAAACTAGAAACCTCAGACAGTAAAGAACCTGCCTGCAATGTAAGAGACCCAGGTTCGCTCCCTGGTAAGGAAGATCCCCTAGAGAAGGGCAAGGCAACCCACTCCAGTATTCTTGCCTGGAGAATTCCATGGGCAGAGGAGCCTGGCAGACTATATAGTCCATGGGGTCACAAAGAGTCGGACAGGACTGAGTCACTAACATTTTCACTTTAGAAACCTTAAAATTCTTTGTTGCTTGGTGGAAAGTAAGCAAGTGTTTATCTTCAATAAAACATGTTTATCTTAAATATTACCTTAAACTTGTTCTTTATACACCTATGACATATCCCATTTTTTACTGCTTTCATAATTGCTTTGATATTACCTTTTTCAAATTAAGACCCCCAAATCACAGTAATTAGCTATCTTGTACCCTCAACTTAACCTTAGAGTTTCCCAAATTACCTCCAAGCAATGCCAAAGATAAGTTTGCTCATCTTACGAAATGAAAAGGATAGGAATATGTAGATATGTTTGGCATCTTTTCATGTTTTTAATTTACTCAACATTATTGTGAGAGCTGTCCTATTCATCAAACCCACAATGTGAGAAGAGCTAGAAAAATCAAAAGAGAAACTCAGTCTCTGCAGGTTAATTATATACAAGTGATATCATATCAATAGGCATGTATTTACACAAACATGTGCTTTTCAAGTTGGATAGAAGTAAAATCATGTTCAAGTACAAAGACTGGTGGAATAACTGTCAACAAATTGATTTTTTAAATATTTTATGTCTAAGTTTAAATAGAATTTTTATTTATGAACAGTCTCTGGGGAATTGCTTCTACAATGAATAATAATCCAATTAGAAAAAAATGATACAAAAATATGTTGTTGATTTTAGATGAAGCCATCAATGAAACCACTCCTGAAAGGCATTCAGGTCAACTTCAACTCACTGGCCAATATTGTTATGGCTGACAGAATGAATCTAGACTTCCTCCTGGTGGGTCACAGTGTAGTCTGTGTGTGTTGATTGCTGTTGTGTCTGACTCTTTGTGACCCCATGGACTGTAGCCTGCCAGGCTCCTCTGTCCATGGAATTCTCCAGCAAGAATACTGGAAAGGGTAGCCATTCTCTTCTCCAGGGAACTTCCCAACCCAGGGATCGAACCCAGGTCTCCCATGTTGCAGGTGGGTTCTTTACTGTCTGAGCCACCTGTGAAGCCCAAGGTGTAGTCTATGTAATTGCTAATACATCCTGCTGCTGCTGCTGTTAAGTCACTTCAGTCGTGTCTGACTCTCTGCAACCCCATGGACTGCAGCCTACCAGGCTCCTCCATCCGTGAGATTTTCCAGGCAAGAGTACTGGAGTAGGGTGCCATTGCCTTCTCTGACTAATACATATTATGGTACCTCAATTAATGCCTTGAACCAAGTGGAAAAATCAATAAAGAAATGTAAGGAAAATTCAACTTGACTTCTCAAGATAGACTGACAGTTTTAGGGGTTTGTTTAGCCACTGGGTCAGCCCATGACCCTGATTGGCATAGTTGAGGGCAATACTGCAGACTGGTTTTTCCAAGCAGGGTTCCTTGTTGGAACCCTGTTGATTGTAGTCTTAATTAACACTGTATGAGACAACGTGAATGGATTTGTAGCCAAACTTTGTTAACTACATAACATGTGTAATATCATATAAGAAATGAATCACCAGTCCAGGTTCGATGCAGGATACAGGATGCTTGGGGCTGGTGCACTGGGATGACCCAGAGGGAGGGCACAGGGAGGGGGGTAGGAGGGGGGTTCAGGATGGGGAACACGTGTAGACCTGTGGCGGATTCATGTTGATGTATGGCAAAACCAATACAATATTGTAAAGTAATTAGCCTCCAATTAAAATAAATAAACTTAAATTAAAAAAATAATTCAAGTGGCTAACAGAGTAACATATACTCATGGGAAGGTTTGCTGAGAGCAAAAACAGTCAAGAAGATAGATGTGGATTTCTCAGGGACACAAATTTATATGTGTTACTTGAAATTCTGCACAGTGTTCAAGCAAAGCACACATTTTTGTTCTTGTTGTTGTGAATGATATTTTCAAAAATGTTTTATAAAAAAGCTTTGGAAGATAGTGACAATGTCTCATTCAAGATTCAGGCAAGAGATTTTTTTAGTGCTCATCATAATAAATACTATGTTTCCCTTTGGTTCAATGGATCGATTTACTTGTAGTCTGTTTAAAAAGATTTGGTTTCCTTAATTTGGGGGTCCCTCATCTTTTACACAAACATCATTCACCACTGTCCTTTTGCATTGCCCACTAGACATAGGGACCAGAGAAACTGACACAAACACGGAGTCGAGGCTGCTTGCTGTGCTGTCAGTAATATGGTCTGTTTTCTCTGCTCCAGTAATCTTGTCTCTTCTATTCGAATCCATGAACTGTGGCAAGATAGCTTGCAAGTACAGTAAACTCTCATAATTCTTGATATTCAGTTCTTTTAAAATAAATACTAAGATTATGAAAGACAGAGTCATTTTGAAAACACGTTTCAGATGAAAAGAGACTAAAGAGACCTAACAACTAAATACAGTATATCCTCTTTGATTGTGTCTTGGAACATAGGAAATGTTAGTGAAGCCCTTGGTGAAACTGGGCAAGAGTGAGTCAACTAGATAATAGTATCAATGATCATTTTCTGAATGTGATCATTGTTTCATGTTGCATTCAAGTACACAAATGTATTTTGTAGTAAAGAGGAATCATGTCTGCAACTTATTCTCAAAAGTCTCAGAAAAATATGAAAAGAAGGGAAAATAAAAAGTAAGAGAGAATGAAATAATAATAATGGCATTGTAAATGTTTACAAGTAGGGAATCTGGGTGAAGGGAATACAGGAATTTCTTAGTTTTACAACTCTCTGGCACATCTAAAATTATTCTTAAATAAACCATTTTGTTTTAAATAATGGAAAATCCTAAAGGGAGAATAACAAGATTTCTTTTAAAAATAAATCACAAGGAAAAATTTGATGGTGGGGGAAGCTATTATGGGAGAATGACATTGAAACATGTAAAATATCATGTAAGAAACGAGTTGCCAGTCCAGGTTCGATGCACGATACTGGATGCTTGGGGCTAGTGCACTGGGACGACCCAGAGGGATGGTGTGGGGAGGGAGGA
>NW_011494656.1:935088-935775 GCF_000754665.1 Bison bison bison | reverse complement strand
TTGCATTTTTTTTTTTTACAAATTGAAGTTTTGTGGTAACCCTGCATTGAGCAAATCTGTTGGTACCATTTTTCAAACAGCATTTGCTCACTTTGTATATCTGTGTTACATTTTTAATTCTCAACATCTTTCAATCTTTGTCATATTATATTTGTTATGGGGACCTATGATCATTGATGTTACTATTGTAATTATTTTGGGGTGTCACAAAACATACCCGTAAGAAATGGCAAACAAAAAGTGTTCTGTGTGTTCTGACTGCTCTACCAGCTGGCCATTCCCCTGTCTCTTTCCTTCTCCTCAGACCTTTCTATTTCCTGATATGCAGAAATATTAAAATTAAGTCAGTTAATAACCTTACAGTGACCTCTAAGTGTTCAAGTCAAAGGAGTCTCTCAATTTAAATCAAAATCTAGAAATGCTTAAGCTTAGTGAGGAAGACCTATTGAAAGTCAAGATAGGCCAAAATCTAGGCCTCTTTCACTAACTAAGTTAAAGTTCTGAATGCAAGAAAAAACTTATTTTTCCAATGGTTTCCTTTGCTCTGTGAAAACTTTTAAATTAGGTCCCATTTCTTTATTTTTGTTTTTGCTTCCTTTGCCTGAGTAGAGAGATTCAAGAAAAAGTTGCTATGATTCATGTCAAAGAATGTTCAGAATAAGACAACCTATATAATGGGAGAAAATA
>NW_011494656.1:934123-934988 GCF_000754665.1 Bison bison bison | reverse complement strand
GAATTTATGTTATTTTAAACCACTAAGTTTATGGCAGTTTCTTACAGCAGCAATAGGAAATTAACATGCCATGTATTAGCAGAAAATAAAGAAATTTTAAGCTTCCTCTTTATATTTGTAAAAAGTAAATTAAAGACAATTTTTTTAATTTTATAGAAATTATAGTAAATATATTTCAATAGGCAATTTTAAGATAAAAAATATGAGAGGTGAATGAATATTTAACTGATCTTAAAATAGATAAGAAATCTCTAAATGTGAAATCAGTTTTGACTATGTTAAATGCTTTTTTAATTAAAAATATATTAAACTATGTCAAAAACTAGCAAGCTAGCAAAAAATACTTGGCAACAAATGTGAGAAAAGGGGCCAATATATGTAATACATATTTGTGTTAAATCACAATGAAACCTGTATTTGGGGAAATATGTGAAACACAAGAATGGATAGCTGAAAGAGAAAAATAAACATTTTTAAAAGTTTGGCTTAAAAAAGTATGGGAATTAAGCCACATAACTTAGTGAATAAGAGTCTAAACTACAGAATCAGACTTTTTGTGCTGAAATTCAAGCTCTGTCACTAAGGTCTGTATGATCTAGCATATGTTACCTAACCTCTCTGTGCATCAATTATTCATCTATAACGTAAGACTAAACAGTGTTTTTTATAGGATTAATGTGAGTATTGCACAATGAATCTATACAAAGGGTTAATTAAACTGCCTGGATCATGTAAACAATAAGTGAAAAAACCTCTAGCTATTAGCTGTTATTAGTCAAGTGGATGCAATTAAAGTGATAATTTAAAGACGGTGCATAGTGTTGGAAAGGGGAGAAGAAATGCATTCCCATCTACTGGTTGTGGG
>NW_011494656.1:929375-934023 GCF_000754665.1 Bison bison bison | reverse complement strand
CTGCCCCCAATCCCTCCCAGAATCAGGGTCTTTTCCAAAGAGTCAACTCTTCGCATGAGGTGGCCAAAGTATTGGAGTTTCAGCCTCAGCATCAGTCCTTCCAATGAACACCCAGGACTGGTCTCCTTTAGGATGGACTGGTTGGATCTCCTTGCAGTCCAAGGGACTCTCAAGAGTCTTCTCCAACACCACAGTTCAAAAGCATCAATTCTTCGGAGCTCAGCTTTCTTCACGGTCCAACTCTCGCATCCATACATGACCACTGGGAAAACCTTACATCAACCAATTACAAATAGATCAATTTTATTAGATCTTAATTCAAGCACACTACAAAATTTTAAAATTAAGGTAAATTTGAATGTTGAGTGAATATTTGATGATGCTAAAGAAAATGTTAAGCATGACACGTTGGTGTAGATACATGTCAAAAAAAAAAAACCTTTACTTTTCTCTCAGAGGTTCATATGGAAATATTTACAGATGGAATTAGCTTCCAAATTGTTCTGGTCTTCCAAGAACAAGAATGACCAAACATTCATAAAGCTAAGGAATTGTTACATAAGAGTTCACTATGCTATTTTTTTACTTTTGCCTATGCTTAAAAGTTTTCATAATATATACACTTATATAACTATGGAAATGCAGGAGGCAAAAGAGCAAAGAAAATCTCTAAGAATAATGTTTTAGGATTCATTACATTGGATAGGAAAACTAGTAAAGATAACTAATTAAAACAGTGTGATATTAATGTAAAGATAAACATATCAAGAAACAGTCCCTCTAAATACAAGCAATTATTATATGCAAAAAATAGTTCCATAGAGCAGCAGAGAAAAGACTGATATGAAATAAATCGTGTGTGGTATTGGTTAATTGGATATCCAGATAGAGAAAAATTACATTTACCCCTCCCTCTCAATGAACACAAAAATCAATTCCAGTGAATCATAGATAAAAATGAGAAAAAATAAAGCAAAACTAGAAAATAGGAAAATGTCTTCATAGCCTTAAGGTGGGGAAGATTTTTAAAATTATGCCACAAATATACTAACAAAAATTAAAATATGGATAGATTGCTTTATGTTAACTTCCAAATATTAAAAAGTAACATTAAGATGGTGAAAAGGAAACTTCAGCAGGTAAAAGATATTATGCATTGATAGTGGGGATGGCTTAGTTGCTAAGTCACGTCCAACTCTTGTGACCCCATGGACTGTAGCCTGCCAGGCTCCTCTGTCCACGGGATTTCCCAAGTAAGAATATTGGATTGGTTTTCCATTTCCTTCTCCAGGGGATCTTCCTGACCCAGGGATCAAACCCCGGTCTCTTGCATTACAGGCAGCCTCTTTACCAATTGAGCCACCAGGGAAGCCCCACTATTATGCAATCCATAGGCCAAAATAGAACTCGTACCAAGAATACATAAGAAACTGGGGCTTCCCTGGTGGCTTAGATTGTCTCATTAAATCCCCCTATTCTAAGTCATATTATGTAGGCAAAATTATTTTTCTCATTTCCAGGTGGAGAAGCTGAGTCTTAGGTTGAATAAATCACCAGTTCATAATCATAAACCTAGCAGAACCATGATTTGAAATGTAGACTGCCCTACTCTGTACTCCTTGAGCTTATCCCAATGCTACACTGACTACCACTAAAACCTTCCAGATGTGGGTGCCTGTGACCCACTGCAAGGGAAAAATTAGAGAAACCAATGCAGAGAACTGTCCCAATGCTAAAATACACTGAGCACTGAGAAGCAATTGCTAGGCAAAGGGGTGTTGGTAAAAACATTTTCTTTTCTACAGGAGTGAGGCTACTGCATTTAGTCAGAGCAGGTCGTTAAGTTCAAGCAAAAGTTCACCGAGGAAAAGGCACCTATTGTTTATCTCACAGAATAACTGGAGGGTTTTCCAGAGAGAGTGAAGCAAAAGGTAAATTACCTAGTGGAAATGTCAGCAGGACGGGACTGCGCACTAGGATGTTTTTCATGTACCATCGACAACAGCTAAAAATACACTGAACGTGGCAATGGCTCTCCATGCTCCAGTAGACCCTGGATGCTGCTTTCATTTTAATAAATGCTTGAATGAAGTATTTAAATTCTTTCAGCTTTTAGACTGGTATTCATGGGCACGAGAGATATATTATTAAATATTTTGCTTTGCCCTACCTTCAAATAAAGGACTGTCATTAATAGCTATGGGTAATAGCTGGGTAATGGTAAATGCTGGGTTTACCATTAAAAGCACAGGGCATTTGAGTCATCTGGTTGTTAGAAGTGAAGGCATGTCTTCTGCCATCCACACTCCATTTCTAATTCCCAGGGACAGATGCAAAGGTAAGACTCCTGGCCAAGGGAAAGGTGTGCAGACTGAAATCATACAAGGAAATTAAGCAGTGTCTGTGAGAAGTGATTTTGTGATGGTGCCAAGTGTCCGTGGACTGGAAGAGAAATAGAAAGGAAAAAGTAATAAATTAATGATGAAAAATAATATGGTTCTAGTGCGAAGCTGAAATCAAAACAATAAAATCAACTGCTTCTGAGGTCTATTTTAAAAAGCAAAATCGTTAGGAAAATAGAGAAATAGTTTTACTTTAAGTTTCTTAAAGATCCAGGCCACGTTTTTGGTGTTTTTCTTCCCACAGTGCTTTGCACATTTTGCCATATTTATATCAAATTTAATCAGAGCTTATTATTGTTAAGAATTGCATACTTCTTAAAGAAGTCTAACATTAAAGGAAATAAAAAGCTGTTCTTTCTCATGTGTAAGCAAAACTTGTTCTAAGCATTTTACCGACATCTCCTCAGTTAATCCCACAATAAATTAGGTACCAATATTGCCCACATTTTACAAATAGAAGTCACTAAGACATTATTTAGATTTTTGAGGTTATACAACTAGTGAAGGGCAAAGTTGGGATTTGAGTCAGCTGTCTTTAACTCTGTAGTTGAGAGGGTTATCAAAATATGCTGAGTAGTTTGGAGTTTCTTGTTCATGATGTGAAAAGTTGAAGAGATCACTTAGCAGAATATATTTGTTGATACCTTTAAAAAGCATGTCTAGCCATTTACTATCTAGCCAACTGATATTATAGATATTAAATTAATATACTAGAATATTGGATGGGATTTAGTGTACCCTTTTTCTACATTTTGGGGAAAAAAAAAAAAAAGAATTCACCCAGGAAATATTAATCTACCTAAATAGGAATAGATCTAAAACACTGGAAGAGTCACATGCAACTAACCGACTTACTCATTCTTATTTCCTATAGAATCACCTATGCAGCTACCATTTAAAAAATGCAGACAAAAACAGCATACCCACAATTAGCATTAGGTATTTGTTAAACTTGTGCAATACGTATAACCTTTAAAAACATAAATACCAATGACAAATACTGGGAAAACCAGTGTGGAAGACTGAATTCCCTTACAATTTGTGTTTAAATCTCAAGGACATTTGAGTAAAGTCCTAGCAGTCAATGCAGGAGTGTGTGCGAAGTTACTCACTCGTGTCTGACTCTTTGCCACCCTATGGACTCTAGCCCACCAGACTTCTCTGTCCGTGGTGTTCTCCAGGTAAGAATACTGAGTGGGTCACCATGCTCTCCTCTGGGGGTCTTCCCAACCCAGGCATCCAACCAGCCTCTCTTATGTCTCCCGCATTGGCAATCCACATTTCTCTCCCACTCGTGAAATCTGGGAAGCCCCAGTTCAAGAGAGGAGACGCAAAAAGTGAGTGAACCTGTAAAAACAGATTGGTTAACACCAAAGCCTACATAGCAGATTCTCTGCTTGTGAATGGTTCTCAGAGACATGAGTGTATGTGTGTATGTATGTGTGAACGGTAAGGCTCACAAGAGAAACTGCAAAGGAGTCACAGGAGAGGTATAAGAGTAGGAGCCAAGGACACAGAAGTTAGGGGACAAAGGTTTAAAAAAAACAAAATGTGCAAAGAGCATCAACATGAATTAGGAACTATGGAATCTAATCCCAGATACCTGTTGTATCTCTGGGCTGAATACTTTATTTCTCTGGGATATGTTTTCTATCAACAAAATGGGATTGTAAGATTGTATAATTTCTGTGACTTCTTCCAACTCTTTCATAAATGACATCTTATGAAGAGGAGGGATCAATAGCACTAAATGTCCTAATGGAGGAAAAGAGAATGAAGTACACTCATTTAAGTAGGAATAAACTCCTTGTGATTTTTTAAAAAGCTATCTCCTTGCTTATATAAGCATGGAATGGATGGTAAGTCATCATACCCTAATCATAAGCAACTGGAATGCTGCTGCTGATGGCTAAATTGCTTTAGTCGTGTCTGACTGTGACCCTAGGAACTGTAGCACACCAGGCTCCTCTGTCCATGGGATTCTCCAGGCAAGAATACTGGAGTGGGCTGCCATTTCCTCCTTTAGGGCATCTTCCCAAGCCAGGAATTGAACCTGCGTCTCTTATGTCTTCTGCATTGGCAGGCAGGTTCTTTACCTCTAGTACCACGAGGAAGATCAGCAACTGGAACAAGCTCCTTTAATGTGTACTAGAGCCCCAATTTGGAGAAGGCAATGGCACCCCACTCCAGTACTCTTGCCTGGAAAATCCCATGGATGGAGGAGCCTGGTAGGCTCCAGTCCATGG
>NW_011494656.1:928564-929275 GCF_000754665.1 Bison bison bison | reverse complement strand
TAGTCAATAAAGCAGAAATAGATGTTTTTCTGGAACTCTTTTGCTTTTTTGATGATCCAACAGATGTTTGCAATTTGATCTCTGGTTTCTCTGCCTTTTCCAAAACCAGCTTGAACATCTGGAAATTCACAGTTCTGGTACTGTTGAAGCCTAGCTTGGAGAATTTTGAGCATTACTTTACTAGCATAAAGTTCTCCAGGGCTTTAGTAGACGTTTTGCCCCAACATGGTGCTCCTACCACCTAGACCATCTTGAGCCTCCATAGGATGCTGGGAGTCTGGCCCTGAGGCCCCACAGCCTCATGGGAGAGATAGTTTTTATACCGCTGCTCATAAGTGGCTCCTCCCTCCACCCTCAAGTTTCCTTCACTTTTTAGTCTGGCTCACTTTTTGCTTTGAGTCAGATGCACAAGTAATATAACACCTTGTAAGAGCCTAGAAATTACAGAGTTGATGACAGGAGAAACCAGTTCTCTCTGAAGATGAAATATCAGGTGCCTGCACATGGCGCTGGAGTGGCTATGAGGAGATACTCCACGTCCAAGGGCAAAGGAGAAGCCCCAGAAAGATGGTAGGAGGGGCGAATTCACATTTAGAATCAAACCCCATTCCTGCCAGAGACACTCAGAGGGCACAAACAAACCTTGTGTGCACCAGGAGCCAGAGACCCGACAGAGACTGAGGCAGAACTGTGTTTGAGCATCTCCTGTGG
>NW_011494656.1:924156-928422 GCF_000754665.1 Bison bison bison | reverse complement strand
ATTTGGAGAAGGCAATGGCACCCCACTCCAGTACTCTTGCCTGGAAAATCCCATGGATGGAGGAGCCTGGTAGGCTCCAGTCCATGGGATCACTAGGAGTCGGACATGACTGAGCGACTTCACTTTCACTTTTCACTTTCATGCACTGGAGAAGGAAATGGCAACCCACTCCAGTGTTCTTGCCTGGAGAATCCCAGGGACGGGGGAGCCTGGTGGGCTGCCGTCTATGGGGTCGCACAGAGTCGGACATGACTGAAGCGACTTAGCAGTAGCAGCAGAGCCCCAATTTATAAAGACAGTCAGTGAGATTACTGTGTCTGAGTCAAGAAGTCAGTTCAGGAGGCCAAAAATGAATATGACTACAATATAAAGGAACTTTGGATAAGGAAAACCAAAGGTCGGAATCTGGGATGGATGGAAAGGGAACCAAGACGAGCGCTTTGGAGAGTTCAACATAAGTAAGATTTCTTGCGTGCACATGTAGGATGGCAAGATGGACAGCTGTGGCCTACAGCACATCACTGGCAGCAGATGTCTAAACTCTAACTTTTTAAAGAGCTTTCCTTGCACTCAGAGCCTGTCACATGTATAGGACTCAGAAATACTGCATCATTTATCACAGTTCCTCAGTCTTCAGTGGGTCATGTGAGACAGTCTGGCATAAGGTCATGTATTGCAGAATTTTCAGTAGGTTCAGTTATATTCTGCAAACTCTAAGAAGATAGGAAGAAGATTAATATAGTTGAGAAAACTGTCTTTTTAAAAAATGCTAATTACTTTAGGGTTTCATACCAAGGGAGTGACCTTTAGCATTCAGAAAATCAAATTATGCAGAACATATCATGGAAGAGAAATAAGATACTAGGTGAATTACATCTTCCATGGCACCAAATGATTGTTTTCATAAATTTCACAAGGAATTGACACATTCATCTGGATTTCTTCACCTACAATAAACCTGGTGTTGAAAACTTACCTTGTGCCTATTTGGGTGTTTTCTAATTGGTATGCAACTCTCTCTGCCTCCCGTGATGGTTATTCACAGGCTGTTCCATACCGATTTTCATATGCTTTCTTCCTGCCTTGGACCAGTGAAGCAATAAATAAACAGGAAAAAAAAAAAGAGATAGGTCTCTCTAAACAGCATCAGAGCAGTGGTGCAGGAAATAGAAAGCAACTCCCAGAAGAAGCAAATACACTCACAGCAAATTCCACCAGCAAACGAGTAATGTCATCCAGCTAATTATATGTAATTGTCCCCTATATTGAAACAATAAATAATGTAGGAGGCCAGTACTGCTTGTTGGAGATTACAGCTCTATATAAATAGAAGGAAAACAAATGAGGAAAGCTGAAAATAGGTAGTGTATACTAAAATTGTTGTCAAAGGCATTTTATAGTATTGCCCACTGGCATAAAATTTTTTGTGTGCATTGAATACTACATCTTGGTGTGTCAAAGTCAGAATGGAACTTGTAGTTTTTCCAAACTCTAGGGTGACTCTGAGCATGCCACCTAATATGAATAAGCAGCCAAAATCATTGTTAATATTCTAGTCTTATTAACATGGCCACTCGGCCAGGGTTAACAATATCTCAGAATTGCTTAGACATTCTGAATATATTATCTTAAAAGGTGAATATATTGTCTTAAAATATGGCACGAAAAAAATCAGTGAAGCCTACTACTATCATGCATGTGACCAAAACATTCATTGGTAACCACTCCCCTGTAACACAGACATGTATACGCTGAAAGGATCTCCGTGACTTACAGGAAAAAGTCCAAATGAGAGCAGCAAAGCCACCAGCGCAATGCTGTGGCAGCCAATTCTGATGGTAAAGCCCGCCTACTGTTTCCTATAAGTCGTCCTGAACTGCCCAAGTCCACACCTCTGTGCAAAAAGAGGCAGCTCCTTGCCTGTTCCACAGTTTCAGTTTAAGCATGGACATGTCTTTCTCTGTTCATCTTGAGCCTTATGTTTAAGGCAAAGACCTAAATCCTTCCTGCTCTTCTCTAATCCCAATAGACCAAGGCCACGATTGTAACCAGACATTAAGAGAAACAGAGCCCATCATCAATTGCCTGTATTCCAAGCAGAGGAGACAAGATTCAAGTTTAGCAAAGCAGGGTCCTGGAGAGCTAGACCCTCTGTAACTGTCACTGCCATGCATTTATTTTCATCACTGTCTTTGATAACCCCAAATAGTATTGTTTCAGACTTATTTATCTTCCCTTTGTACATACATCTAGCCACTTGCTTACTTTTTTCCTTTCATTCAAAGAGTATGTGTAGAGTACTTAATATGCAGGAGGACCATGATAGGTTCTCGAGATAGAAAGATAAATTACATATTCCCTTAGAGCACTTAGGCTGAAGAAAATGAACTGAAATGCCATTTTTTTCCACAACAGCAGTTCAAACCAGTTCATAATAACTCAGATATCAAAGGTGGAGAAATAAGAAGCCATCAAAAGATATATAAATCAAGTGCTGTATATCCAATCAGCTTGTAGTCCTATCAATAAAATAAGAGTGAAAGAAATACAGCAGTGTATGACAAAACGCTGAAATAAAATCTATATGAAAATTCATAGTAATCTATATGAAAACTCAGACTTCTCTTCTGTCATTAGAAAACTTTTTGTCTACTTTCCGGGTCCACCTGAAATAACCATTGGCAGCGTGAGAGGGAATGAGATTTCAAGAGTAGCTGGGATGGTGGTCATCTGCTTTAAGATGGAAACCTGTGACAGCTGGTCTTCTAAGACTCCTTGAGCTGTTTACTAGACTGCCTTTGCCGCTGTTCAGTCTCTAAGTAATGTCCAGCTACTTGTGACCCCGTGGACTGCGGCACAACAGGCTCCCTTGTCCTTCACTATCTCCTGGAGTTTGCTCAGATTCACGGCTATTGAGTCAGTGATGCCATCCAACCATCTCATTCTCTGTCATCCCTTTCTTCTCCTACCCTCAATCTTTCCTAGCATCAGGGTCTTTTCCAATGAGTTGACTCTTAGCATCAGGTGGCCAAAGGACTGGAGCTTCAGTTTCAGCATCAGTCCCTCCAATGAATATTCAGGACTGATTTCCTTTAGGATGGACTGGTTTGATCTCCTTGCAGTCCAAGGGACTCTCAAGAGTCTGCCTTAGCCAGGCATTTCAATTCCATACTGTATGAACCGGGCAAGGTTCTTGGGAGTCTGCCTAAGTGAGATTATCCCTCCAAAAGCATATCAACATTTTGTTGGCAAATAGCTTAAAGATATGAGTTTGAAAACTGGGCAGACACTTCTCTCCTACTTAAATTTTCTTTTGTGTTGTTAAATCAGCACAGGATAGCATGCATTCTTTGTTTCTAGATATAATCTTGTCTTGAAATTACCCTGACAATGTTTTGTTCCTTCCCTTCTTATATAGGAAGAATTCACTGAAAAGACATTGTGTTTCTTTGTTATCTTGCTTGTTTGCTTGCTTTGAGACTGGATCATTGAAAAAGCAAGAGAGTTCCAGAAAAACATCTCTTTCTGCTTTATTGACTATGCCAAAGCCTTTGACTGTGTGGATCACAATAAACTGTGGAAAATTCTGAAAGAGATGGGAATACCAGACCACCTGACCTGCCTCTTAGAAACCTATATGCAGGTCAGGAAGCAACAGTAGAACTTGACATGGAACAACAGACTGGTTCCAAATAGGAAAAGGAGTCCATCAAGGCTGTATATTGTCACCCTGCTTATTTAACTTATATGCAGAGTACATCATGAGAAACGCTGGGCTGGAAGAAGCACAAGCTGGAATCAAGATTGCCGGGAGAAATCTCAATAACCTCAGACATGCAGATGACACCACCCTTATGGCAGAAAGTGAAGAGGAACTAAAAAGTCTCTTGATGAAAGTGAAAGAGGAGAGTGAAAAAGTTGGCTTAAAGCTCAACATTCAGAAAACTGAGATCGTGGCATCCGGTCCCATCACTTCATGGAAAATAGATGGGGAAACAGTGGAAACAGTGTCAGACTTTATTTTGGGGGGCTCCAAAGTCACTGAAGATGGTGATTGCAGCCATGAAATTAAAAGATGCTTACTCCTTGGAAGGAAAGTTATGACCAACCTAGATGGCATATTAAAAAGCAGAGACATTACTTTGCCAACAAAGGTCCATCTAGTCAAGGCTATGGTTTTTCCTGTGGTCATGTATGGATGTGAGAGTTGGACTGTGAAGAAAGCTGAGTGCTGAAGAATTGATGCTTTTGAACTGTGGTGTTGGA
>NW_011494656.1:914076-924056 GCF_000754665.1 Bison bison bison | reverse complement strand
GGAGATCAGCCTTGGGTGTTCTTTGGAAGGAATGATGCTAAAGCTGAAACTCCAGTCCTTTGGCCACCTCATGCGAAGAGTTGACTCATTGGAAAAGAGTCTGATGCTGGGAGGGATTGGGGGCAGGAGGAGAAGGGGATGACAGAGGATGAGATGGCTGGATGGTATCACTGACTCGATGGACGTGGGTTTGTGTGGACTCCGGGAGTTGGTGATGGACAGGGAGGGCTGGCGTGCTGCGATTCATGGGGTCGCAAAGAGTTGGACACGACTGAGTAACTGAACTGAACTGATACTGGGAAATCTGTTAGGAAGAACGTAAAGTCTATCAATGTATTTTTTAATAAAAAAAGCTTTAGAAAATTGTGTAAGTTCGTGTATATTTGAGAAGTGTTGCATGAGTGACTACTATGAAAAAAAAATGTCCATCTGATGCACTGAGGAGGACAATGAACAAGAGGGGAAATATAAAGGTCAAACGTGAGTGGCAGAGAAGCTTATCCATTGCATAAATAGCCACAAATCTGCGGTGATACGTTGCTGAAAGCTCCCCTTTACAACATGTATACCCCTCCTACATAAAAAATGCTAATATATGACAGCCCACTCTTAAAGGTTTATTTCTTCTGATAAATACGAATCATCTGATATAACATAAATGAAGGTCTACAATGAAAATAGGACTGATTTTGAAGTTGGTGGTTTTTTGCTCCGACACCACTTTTACTAGGCCAAACCCAGGACATAAGCGTTCATATAATAATAAAGAGTCAAATGAATAAATAAAGAATCCAAAATTAGGAGAAGAGTAGGAGGAGCAAATAAACAGCAATAGCAATGAAAAACAAAATAAAACAGAGCAAACATACCCAGTGGATCAATACAAATGTCTAAATTGGTTACAGGTAAGAACACAAAATGCCTTTACTAGTAGAAGTTTCTTTAGGGAGTGTTTTCATAGAAGATGGATTTGGAGTTTATTTTAAAGGCCTGAGGAAACGTGAAATGGTGGAAGGCAATGCATGGGCTCTACCCCATGAGTTTTCTTTTGACACGTGAATACCTTTAAAAATAGCCTGATTGACCACAGGCCCCAGGAACTAGCTGTTCATAGCTAATTATCCAAAGACTTGAAGATTCCAAGCTGTGCAAAGTCAATTCGACTTTGCCTAGTACAGCCTGAAGCTACTTTAGTTAAACCTCAGTCATAGTGTTTCTAATGAAAGGGGCAAAATACAATAAAAATTGCAAACCCAATTCAATACAAGTGAATAAAACTGTAAGAGGTAAAGGCACACAGCAGCCAATAATTAAGACTTCCAGGGCTGTTGTTTCTCTAGAAGCCCAGACTGTAAAAAGAGAGTAATTTAGTCTTATACTAAATTCCAAAATAAAACTCATTTGATTGGGACTCAAGTTTACAACTTACTCAAAAAGATGTTGTTCTGTAGTCACAAAGAAAGCATGTCAAAGAAAAAAGTGCTCTTTAAAAATAAAATTTTCAATAGGTTTTATAGAATTGTGTGTGTTAGTCACTCAGCTGTGTCTGACTCTTTGCCACCCCAGGGACTGTAGCCTACCAGGTTCCTCTGTCCATGGAATTCTCCAGGCAAGAATACTGGAGTGGGTTGCTATTTCTTTCTCCAGGGGATCTTCCCAACCCAGGGATAAAACCCAGGTCTCCTGCATTGCAGGCAGCTTCTTTACCATCTGAACTATCAGAGAAGCCCATTTATAGAATTAAGACACAGAAGGAAAAAAAAAATTGTCCACAATATATCAGTAAGTGAATAATAAGGATATAATAGGATCAGAAATCTTGACATATCTTCATCAAGGCTAATTTAGCCACGAGTTTTGGTGAATGCCTCAGTAGTAAAGAATCCACCTAAGTAATACTCCATTGGTGGATTCATGTTGATATATGGCAAAACCAATACAATATTGTAAAGTTAAAGAAAAAAAAAAAAAAGAGTATATATAAATGGTAAATACGTAAAAAAAAAAAAAAAAAAATCCGCCTGCCAATTCAGGAGATGCAGGAGACGTGGGTTCATTCCAAGTCAGGAAGATCCCCTAGAAGAGAAAATAACAACCTGTTTCAGTATTCTTGCCCAGAAAATTCCATGGACAGAGGAGAACAGTGAGCTACAGTCCATGAGGTCACAGAGTTGGGCGTGACTGAGCACACACAACATCCTGGCCTCAGCAGAGAAGCCCCCCTGATGAGATCATTCCTCTGCGGGAGGAGCCAGCCCCCTGGTGGCACACTGATTGCTGTATTTATTCTTTCTTCATGGAGGCGGCAACAACTCTTTATTAGTAGAATAGACATGCTTTCTGGATAAGCATTGGCTTTCCATGCCTATAATGTTTCTGCTGTCCTGTAGACTTCTAAGATTATTTTACTCATTATCAGGACATTCCCATCAACATTGCCTCTAGCAAAAGGACTCAGATCAACAAAGACACATGACAACGGGCTCATGCCCAAAGAGTTTACTCTAATTACCTATCAGGTATCTCCCTTACACAGAAGAAGCTGGACTGGCACAATAATGAAACAGCCTAGTGAAGATTTAGATGCACTGCTAATGGGGATAAAAAGCCCTGAAATATTAGCAGAATATTTTAAAGAATGGGTTATGTGTTTGCATAAACCACCACAATAAGGGGATCAAACCAGTACATCCTAAAGGAAATCAGTCCTGAATATTTGTTGGAAGGACTGATGCTGAAGCTGAAGTTCCAATACTTTGGCCACCTGATACAAAGAGCTGACTCATTGGAAAAGACCCTGATGCTGGGAAGGATTGAAGGCAGGAGAAGGGGACGACAGAGGATGAGATGGCTGGATGGCATCACCGACTCGATGGACATGAGTTTGAGTAAGCTCTGGGAGTTGGTGATGGACAGGGAGGCCTGGTGTGCTGCAGTCCATAGGGTCACAAAGAGTCGGACACAAACGAGTGACTGAACAACAACAAACTCAGTAATGGTGCGATTTCTCTCATAGCCAGAATCCATAAGTAGCGGAAACAAGGGATGGAAATAGGAGCGACTTCTTTCACTCTTTTACTTAATAACTGTGACTTTACAATAAGAAATATGTGTTTTTACCCCTATTCTTGGCACAGATTTCTTAATATCTTGGGATTTCCCAAGTGATAAGAGCAATACATATGTCTTGATATTCATTCTAAACCCCTTTCAACTACAACTGAGTTTACATAAATGAGCTTGATAATATTTAAGGGTGGAAAGTGGTTTCCAGGAGAACTAATCATGTGCTTAGAAGGTTGGAATTTCCATTTCCATCCCCAGAGAGGGGCTTGAGTTGAATTAGTTGCCAGTGGTTTAAACATTAACATCTAAGTAATGAAACCTCCATATTCTGGGTTAGTGAAGCCATGAAGATCAGGTGAGAGTTGTCAGCCCAGAGTAAGCAGGAGAGCAAGACTTGTCCTCACACACCTTGCCCTGTGTTTCTCTTTCATCTTGCCATTCCTTGACTACAGCCTTTTAAAATAAGATGGTAATGGAGAAAATGAAATGTTTCTCTGAGTTCTATGAGACACTCAATCAAATTAATCAAACCTGAGGAGGTCATGGAAACCCCAACTATAGCCACTTGATCAGAAGCACAGATGACAATCTGGACTTGCAATTGGTGTCTGAATTTGGGTGTGGAGATTATTCTTGTAAGACTGAACCCTTTACCTGTAGCGTCTGACACTATCTCCAGGTCTATTTGTTAAATTATAGGATACCCAGTCAGTTCCCGGAGAAGGCAATAGCAACCCACTCCAGTACTCTTGCCTGGAAAATCCCATGGGTGGAGGAGCCTGGTAGGCTGCAGTCCATGGGGTCGCCAAGAGTCGGACACGACTGGGCGACTTAGTGGCAGCCACAGTCAGTTCCACTGAGTATTGGAGAATTGCTTGATGGTGGTGGAAAGCAAAACACACACATACAACAATAATCCCCTTGCAAATTTTTCTTTTATTTTCTAGAATCTTTGGATTCTATGGGTTGACTTCACTTAGTTCTTAAGGGCAGAATGCTGCCAACAGGTGATATAACAGTTCATATGAGTTGAAAACTGAATTTGACAGTTGATAATTTTGTGTTTCTTATGCCACAGCACCAATAAGGTTACAGTATTTGCTGAAGGATTGACCGTTTGTAGCAAGAGAAAGCTGGGTTGTTACCACTCTGAGAGGTTGGGAAAATATGTGTCTAGGGTCCAGAGGATTCCCTAGGGTGTCTCTTAGTATCACAATGTCTCCATAGTAAAAGCTAGTGAAAAACTGGAGAAACCCAATAAAAAACTAAAGTAATAAGAATTAGACACTCTAGGACTGATGGTTTGGCCATTTTGCCACATATAAAATCAATAAAAATGGAAGCTAAAGACAAAGGATAAAGGTGATGTGCCTATTTTACTGTATAGTAAAATCAAGGAAATTTACTGGATACAGTACCCAGGAAAAATAGAAATAAACACATAATATAGCCTTATGATTAGCTACAGAAATGATAAAAATATGAAGATTATAGCAATTATATGCATATAATTGTCACAGAAATTGTGGAGGGTGCCTTATATTGATTGACATAGATAATATGATTCCTCCCTTTTCAATTTTTTTGCATATTATTTTATATAAGAATAGTTGGTGATACCTTCATAACTGAATGTTTGTGATAAAGAATAGCCAAATAATTTTGTGACTGAATTAAAAGAAAAATTGACCTCACTTTGTGATTTGGTTCCTACCTTGGTTAGATATGTGATGAGAGCATCTCCATGTATCCAAAGAGATTTGCATCTTATTTGGCAGAGGAAGTCATTTTTATTTTGTTGTTCAGTTCAGTTCAGTTGCTCAGTCACGTTCAACTCTTTGCGTCCCCATGGACTGCAGCATGCCAGGCCTCCCTGTCCACCACCAACTCGCAGAGCTTGCTCAAACTCATGTCCATTGAGTCGGTGATGCCATCCAACCATCTCATCCTCAGTTATCCCCTTCTCCTCCTGCCTTCAATCTTTCCCAGCATCAGGGTCTTTTCCAATGAGTTGGCTCTTCATATCAAGTGGCCAAAGTGTTGGAGCTTCAGCTTCAGCATCAGTCCTTCCAATTAATATTTAGGACTGATTTCCTTTAGGACTGACTGGTTTATTTTCTTGTATGAAGAGTCAAATATGTATAGTATGACCTGTAAGTTTTCTGAGCAGCCACGAAGGTAGACTGTGCTGGTATACTTACCTATGACCTTTGATGCCCAAATTCACTGACTCGATGGACATGAGTTTAAGCAAGCTCCAGAAGCTGGTTGTGGACAGGGAAACTTGGAGAGCTACAGTCCATGGGGTCACAAAGAGTTGGATATGACTGAGCGACTGAACTGAACTGACTCTCCTTTACAAAACTAAAACTAGAATTCTGTAAGCTATGCATGCCAGACATGGTTGCTAACTGGTTCACTTTTAGATTTTTCCAGCAGAAAAACAGAATATAGGAGAAAAGTGGGGGGAAAGGACATCCTTGCTAATGTACACACATATACATGCATTTTGCGGTCATCATTCCCATCAGTGATCCTCCATCAGTGGCCATTGGCTTCAACTGCCAGCTTCTTCTGGTGCTTCTGTAACCAGCCTCACTGTGTCTCAAGTCATACCAAAAGAGTCAGACAGAGCTCCCTGCTCAAAACTTGATAACATGCTTTATACGGCCCTCTATTCAGATCCTAAAATACCACATAGAGATAAGTAGCACCTCCTTCCCAGAGGTCTGAAAACTCAAGAAATTTTCGTCTAAACATATAGGTCCTAGTGACTCCCCATTCAGTGGAACAAGTGCCTAGTTGAGGTAATGGGTTCAAAAAAGAAATTACTTAAATCACTCATGAGACATACCTCATAATTGCCAGTACAGAAATGCAGTACTTGGATGCAGTCTCAAAAATGACAGAATGATCTCTGTTCATTTCCAAGGAAAACCATTCAATATCACAGTAATCCAAGTCTATGCCCTGACCAGTAATGTTGAAGAAGCTGAAGTTCAATGGTTCTATAAAGACCTACAAAACCTTCTAGAACTAACAAACCAGAAAGATATCTTTTTCATGATGAGGACTGGAATACGAAAGTAGGAAGTCAAGAGATACCTGGAGTAACAGGCAAGTTTGGCCTTCGAGTACAGAATGAAGCAGGCCAAAGGCTAACAGAGTTTTGCCAAGAGACGCACTGGTGATAGCAAACACCTACTTCCAACAACACAGGAGAAGACTCTACACATGGACGTCACCAGATGGTCAATACTGAAATCAGATTGATTATATTCTTTGCAGCCAAAAATAGAAAACTCTATACAGTCAGAAAACACAAGACCAGGAGATGACGGTGGCTCAGATCATGAACTCCTTATTACCAAATTCAGACTTAAATTGAATAAAGTAGGGAAAAATCATTAGATCAAAAACAAATCCCTTATGATTAAACAATGGAAGTGACAAATAGATTCTAGGGATTAGATATGATAGACAGAGTGCCTGAAGAAATATGGAAAGAGGTTCATGACATTGTACAAGAGACATTGATCAAGACCATCTGCAAGAAAAAGAAATGCAAAAAGACAAAATGGTTGTCTGAAGAGGCTTTACAAAAGCTGAGAAAAGAAGAGAAGCAAAAGGCAAAGGAGAGAAGGAAAGATATACCCATTTGAATGCAGAGTTCCAAAGAATAGCAAGGAGAGATAAGAAAGCCTTCCTCGGTGGTCAATGCAAAGAAATACAGGAAAACAATACGATGGGAAAGATTAGAGATCTCTTCAAGAAAATTAGAGATACCAAGGGAACATTTCATGCAAAGATGGACTCAATAAAGGACAGAAATAGTATGGACCTAACAGAAGAAGAAGATATTAAGAAGAGGTGGCAAGAATACACAGAAGAACTGTACAAAAAAGATCTTTATGACCCAGATAATCACCATGGTGTGATCACTCACCTAGAGCAGACATCCTGGAATGTGAAGTCAAGTGGGCCTTAGAAAGCATCACTACAAACAAAGCTAGTGGAGGTGATGGAATTCCAGTTGAGCTCTTTCAAATCCTAAAAAATGATGTTGTGAAAGTGCTGTACTCAATATGCCAGCAAATTTGGAAAACTCAGCAGTGGCCACAGGACTGGAAAAGGTCAGTTTTCATTCTAATCCCAAAAAAGGCAATGCCAAAGAATGCTCAAAGTACCACACAATTGCACTCATCTCACATGCTAGCAAATAATGCTCAAAATTCTCGAAGCCAGGCTTCAACAGTATGTGAACCATGAACTTCACAATGTTCAAGCTGGATTTAGAAAAGGCAGAGGAACCAGAGATCAAATTGTTAACATCTTGTGGATCATTGAAAAAGCAGGAGAGTTCCAGAAAAACATCTATTTCTGCTTTATTGACTATACCAAAGCCTTTGACTGTGTGGGCCACAACAAACTGTGGAAAATTCTGAAAGAGACTGGAACACCAGACCACCTGACCTGCCTTCTGAGAAATCTGTATGCAGGTCAAAAAGCAATGGCTAGAAATGGACATGGAACGATAGACTGGTTCCAAATTGGGAACGCAGTATGTCAAGGCTGTATACTGTCACCCTGCTTATTTAACTTATATGCAGAGTACATCATGAGAAATGCTGGGCTGGAAGAAGCACAAGCTGGAATCAAGATTGCCAGGAGAAATATCAATAACCTCAGATATGCAGATGACACCAACTTTATGGCAGACAGCAAAGAAGAATTAAAGAGCCTCATGATGAAAATGAAAGAAGAGAGTGAAAACATTGGCTTAAAACTCAGCATTTGGAAAACTAAAATCATGGCATCTGGTCCCATCACTTCTTGGCAAATAGATGGGGAAATAGAGGAAACAATGAGAAACTTCATTTTTGGGGGCTCCAAGGTACTGTAGATGGTGACTGCAGCCATGAAATTAAAAGCTGCTTGCTCCTTGGAAGGAAAGTTATGACCAATCTAGACAATATATTAAAAAGCAGGGACATTACTTTGCCAATAAAGGTCCATCTAGTCAAAGCTATGGTTTTTCCAGTAGTCATGTAAAGATGTGAGAGTTGGACTTTAAAGAAAGCTGAGCGCCGAAGAATTGATGCTTTTGAACTGTAATGTTGGAGAAGACTCTTGAGAGTCCCTTGGACTGCAACATCAAACCAGTCCCTCCTAAAGGAAATCGGTCCTGAATATTCACTGGAAAGGCTGATGCTGAAGCTGAAACTCTTAATACTTTGGCCACCTGATGTGAAGAGCTGACTCTCTGGAAAAGCTTCTGATGCTGGGCAAGATTGAAGGCAGGAGTAGAGCATGAAAGAGGATGAGATGGTTGGATGGCATCACTGACTCAATGGACATGAGTTTGAGTAAACTCCAGGAGTTGGTGATGCACAGGGAAGACTGGCGTGCCGCATCCCATGGGATCGAAAAGAGTTGAACACAACTGAGTGACTTAACTGAACAGAATTTTCCAGTCTTATTCCTTGCTGCAGTGACATGCTGCAGTGAAAATGCTCCATGCAGCAATAAGAGAGGTATAAGATTAAAGAAGCATCAAATGTTGAACCCCTTCCTAGTGGTCAGTTGCTGTAGAGAGTTGCCTGGAAATTGATGTGAATGAAATACAGTTTTATGTTGCAACTGACATTTTGTTAGTAACTGCAACATGACTAGTCTCTCCTAACGAATATAGAAATCAGCATAAAGAGAAAGACATGGAACCATGACAAACATTAAAATATGTACTGTTGGCATGGTGGACATGGAGAGGAAACTGACAGGAAACGCATGCTGGAATAATGATGATCCATGTAATACCTTGGCAAAGCATGGAAAAAGTGTGGCCTGCAACAACTTGAAAAGCGAATGCTTCAGGAACCCGCAGTTTTAGGGTAAGAGATTAGGAAACAGAAGTTCCCGAGTATGTGTATGTGTTATTTGCTATTGTGTTGTATTATATCAAATGGAATACATATATATGCGGGGAGCGAGCTCCGCCCCTGGCAAAGGTCATGAGGAAGGAGGCTTGGCATACGCAAAGGCGGGATCAAGCCTCAGGAGTCTCCCTGGAAATTCTCGAGCAATCTACCCCCAAAACCAGAGTCTGCCTACTTTCTGCTTTGTGCTTTCACCTACACCTCTGACTTTACGGGGGGCTGTCCCCCACTACCTCTCTGAAAAAAGAGTTAGCTTACAGCTCCAGTTAATAATTCCTGGGTGTGACAGTGTTTCAACCTACAAACTCCCTTGGAAGTCCTCTAGCCTGCCTGAATAGGTTTTTCTGGCCACATGTGATTGCTCAGAGCCTCCAAACTGTGACAGGCATGAGATGTTCTAAACTGTCTAAATACAGATTCCTTTGAGCAGTTAAAAGATTGATTAGAAATTGTATTGGTGAAGGGTTTTTCACTTGTTGGGCCAATGTTTGCTGCTAAGTCTCCATATCCCTTACCTGCTGTGTCCTTAGCAGTGTATTGATTAATATAATTGGTGTAAGTAGTAGCTTTAATGTTTGTAACCTGGGACCCTTGAGTTAATTCTTTTTCTTGTTATAGCCCACCACACCTTTGCTCTGTAGGAATGCAACTTTATCTAATGCTTTTTGGAGGCTGGCGCCTGACTTTAGAATAATCACCTTTAGAGAAAAAGGCCTCCGGGCCAGAAGATGATGCAAATCACCTAACTTTTGCATATGATAAGTTTGCAGGAAGAAAGCCTGGCTTACTGCATGACTCTACCCCTTCCCCCATTATCCTCTATGCATAACTTAAGGTATAAAAACTACTTTGGAAAATAAAGTGCGGGCCTTGTTCACTGAAACTTGGTCTCACCATGTCGTTCTTTCTCTTACCTTCTGGCTGAATTATTCAGCCTCTTTTCTCCACTGAATTTCCTCACTGAGCTATCCTTATTTC
>NW_011494656.1:881598-913976 GCF_000754665.1 Bison bison bison | reverse complement strand
CTATCCTTATTTCAGCCTCTTTTCTCCATTGAATTTCCTCACTGAGCTATCCTCATTCTATTACTCTTTATATCCTTAATTAACGTTTAATTAAGCAATTGTTTCCTGATCCTCGCCGACGCCATCCCCGCTTCGAATTCCCTGGATCCACCGGGGCTGGACCCCGGCATATATATACATATGTATTTTCTCATATGATATGATGTATATATATATATGTCTGTATACAGCAAGCATTTATCATATGAAAATGTCTAAAAGATAAAAGCTGAGGCTATAAAAATGAATGAGATACAACCAACCGGTGCAATCCACAAGCTTTCATTGGGTCTGTCTATCCAATTACTTGCCTTTAATACAGTCAGCTTCCTTGAGCTCCATACCATAGTAAGAATGTAAGTACCAGCCACAGATAGATAGGTTCTCTCTCATAAATTTTACCAGAATTTTATAAAAGCTTGCTGTCTGCTGCCTACTCTTTGCCTGCAATATTGCCGTGTCTTGGATATACTAGCCTTCTGCCCAGTGCGTCTGCCCCTGAGTACTCCTGAGTACTCGGTTTGTGTAGGTCACTGGACTGCACTCTGAATTAGCAATTTTGTCTCCCCACTCAGCTCCCAGCTAGGTAGACTTCATTACTTTGGGCAATTTTCAGAGAATCCAGACCTCTGAGTAACATACCTTCTGCCAACTCCCCCAGCCTTCTGTCAGAGGGAATTTTTTAAAAGAGAATATGAACATGCTTTTCACACAAATATAAAATGAACCGTTGTCAAAGATTTTGCATAACCCACTCACTAATGAGGGCACTGGTAAACGTTAGAACCGTGCAAATGAGGATCTGACTTAGAGACTTTTACCTTGTCGACCAGAAAAGATCTTTCTGTACTTCTATGAGTAGCAATTATTTACAGAGCTACGGGCAGCAAACACTTGCATAGCCGTCAGTTTTCAGTAGTTACCTCTTCTCCCTACAGAGTGGTGGGATAACCTGGTCACACAGCCAAAGGCAAAGACAGCTGTAGAATCAGATCATTCCAGCACTGTGTACTAGAGAACACCCAGCACTGAAGTAAAGGGAGATACAATAGTCTCCTTTGCCCACTTCAAAGTCTTCCACATTTATTCCTGATGCACAAATAATTAAACTCTTGCTTCAGTGAGTCACCTCTTTCGCAAAAGGAAATAAAAATTTACATATAGCAAAACAGTCTTGTGTACAAATAAATATTTGAACATTGGCTACCTAGAAAAGGAATTTTATATTCCATGAGTAAACATATTTTTGAGTGAGTTGGATTTACTAATATGTTATCAGGAAACAACTATTCTTTTCCACTACTACTTCTTTTAGTTTACTTTTTAAATCTATCCTTCCTCCTTCCCAACTATGGATGGAAGCTTTACCAATGACTGTCAGGCAATCTGAAGACTCTTTCTTCTCCTGGTAATAAAATCTAGATTCAGACATCATGAAACATCTAAATGTCATCAAAATAAATGCTTTTCCCTTTCCTGTATCAGGCCTGATTTTGAGTTGGAAATCTCTGGAAAAGAAACAGAAAGTGATCAGTTTTACCTCTATTTTCTGCTCCTCCTACTCTTGTATTCGGTAGTGATGCTTTGGGTCCTACGTGTTGAAGGCAAGGAAGCTCAAGGAAGAAGAGGTGCGCCTGACTGATAAGAGCTGGAATCAGGGGTTGGAATGCTGTGGGCATGATGTATTGCAGTTCCGCATCTTGTGATGGGGGTCTTGTCACTTCCACCTTGCCTCTTTTGTCCTCTCCAGTTCTTGGTTTCCTTTTATTTTAGAGGCATCCTAATTCCTAGTTGTTATTCTAAGGAAGAGACCCTCTCAGTAGACACACTCTTTGCTGTGATGGCCATGTCTGCCTTCCCGGAGACCAGTGCCATATTCAGAATCTTGGTACCATTCTCAATGAAGCCCTTCTCTCTGCTGTTTCCAAACTAGGTTCTTTAGCCACACCTTCCTACCGGTAAACTTCTCGGACAAATGTTAGATGCCAGATTCTCTGTCTTCCAAACTCCAGGGAAAGCATGTCAAGCATTCAGTTCTTTTAAAACCCCACTTACTCGACTTGAAGTGGCAAAAAGAAAATAACAAGCATAATTTTCTGCAAACTTGCAGCAAAGCATCCTCAGTCTACAATCTCTTCACTTTCTTCCAGTGCATTATTAATACTTGTTTGTGCTGCCACGTTGTGAATGAGGAGCTAGTTTGCAGCCACTCCACTACAAGTCCTGAATAGGTGAATGGAGAAGGCAATGGCACCCCACTCCAGTACTATTGCCTGGAAAATCCCGTGGACAGAGGAGCCTGGTAGGTTATATTCCATGGGGTCGCAAAGAGTCAGACACAACTGAGCGTTCATTCAATCACACTCAACAAATATTTTTTGTTGCCTAGTATGTGTAAGGCACTCTGCTAGGCACTGAAGAAGTTGAGAAGGAAGACGTTGTCCCTGTGGTCTTAAAATTCATAGCGGCAGGATGAGGGGCTGAACCTCCCCTGGGTTTCTCCACTCCACAATACTACCTTATCTTGCCTACTTAAAGTTCCTCATTTGAAATGGACCATAAACCAAAATAATTTTTCCATAGATAATTTAAAATGACAAATCACTGGCAATTTAATGTAAATCAATTTAGTAACAGTAATTAATTCGCACATGTCACATTTCATATACTAGAATGCAATTCACTTATTACATGTCATGATTCAAAGAGCTGCCTGCACATGCAGTTTCCACTGAGCTGTACCCCGTCTTAATGGAAGTGCTCCTTTTTCAGTCCTGGGGAAAACAGAAGGCACAGCAACATAAACTTAGCCTGAACTGCTCAGGACACAGCGTGCTAAACCCTATGCACCTTCTATTTGCAAAGTATTCAAATGCCTTTACCAGGAAAGTCAGTTAGGAAGGAAGGACTGCCTGCAGAATTAAGAGCAGAGTGTAGCTGTGCATTTTTCTTTCAGTTGGTTAACTGAAAATCAATTTCCTATTTTAAAAGCAGACCCATCAAAGGCAAGTGTCCAATTTTAAGCTAAGCTCTACACTATGCTTTTCAATAAAATGTCTCTCTGCCTCTTTCCCTTTTCTCATTTCAACATCCTGTTACATATTTCTGAAAGCTCGCCTTTCAAAGTTGGTGTATGCTATGATTGTGTGGAATGAAAAGCTCTGAAAGGCCACAAAGAAAAGAATCACTTGCCTCCATCTCTGAGGAGACGGCCCTTTGAATTAAGACTGATTCCACCTGCGAAGCCTGATTGAGCCTGAATTGATAATGCCTGCGTGTTGTGGGTTTTCTCACTTTATTTCCCTTTGCATTCTTCTTCATTCCAGGATGTATTGTGGGCCATTATCCGATTTTCATAGCAGCATGAGTGATTACTAAAATGCTATGAAAGAGAAACTAAATCCTTAAAAAGAGGCATTCGTCGAAGGCTCCTAGGAATCATATGCCAATATTCTTTGCTGATTATTGGGATTCAAAGCGGAACATTGGAAACATCCAAAGGAATTTAACGGCACCTCACAAAGATTTTTATTTTCCTTTCCTTAAATGCTTAGAGTTATTGAGGCTGAGGGGTTTCCATTTAGTTTTATGTCTTCACTGTCGTTTGTCTCTACTTTTATGTATTAATACAATGTTGTCTGGCAAAAGAACAAGACAAACATACGTAAAATTTTACTCAAATAACTGCTCTTTCTCCAAAACCCCAAAAAACCCATATCTAGACCTCACCTCTGCAAAGCGTGTGGCTTTTGCACTAGGAATTGTAAAGGGTGAGTTTTGAGCAGACTGTGACTTCAAAATCTGCCAGTGGTAAGTGCAGCATTAAAAAAAGTGCAAGTGGCAAGAATCGGTGCAAAAAACGGAAACGTGGCCTGTTTAGAAGTCTGGCGGCTTCCCAGGCGGTGCGTGGGTAACGAATCCACCTGCCAACGCACGAACAGAAAGAGACGCAGGTTCAGTTCCTAGAGGAGGAAACGGCAACCCACTCAATATTCTTGCCTAAAAATTCCTTGGACAGAGGATCCTGGAGGACTACAGTCCATGGGGCTACAAAGAGTCTGACACACCTGAGTGACTGAGCATACGCACACACACACGGACTGTAAACACTGATGACCTGTGAGTGACTGAGCATGCGCACACACACACGGACTGTAAACACTGATGACCTGTGAGTGACTGAGCATGCGCACACACACACGGACTGTAAACACTGATGACCTGTGAGTGACTGAGCATGCGCACACACACACGGACTGTAAACACTGATGACCTGTGAGTGACTGAGCATGCGCACACACACGGACTATAAACACTGATGACCTGGAGAACTAGAGGTTGGGTTAGGGACACAATGCAAGACTGCAACTGACGCTCCACGAACAGCTACAGTTTGCCAGATACAAGCGTAGGCTATGGGCTTAGAAAAGTGAATCGGATACACGTCTTTCCCTGTTCACGATTCACGACTATGCCACATGCTATAAAGAAGTAGGTATAAATGTTATATGAAAAAAATGAATATTAAGTTATTATGAAAGACAACCCAAATGTCTATACACATTTAATTGCACAAACAAAATGTGACATATCCCCCCGATGGGATAATACTCAGTGATGAAAAGGAACAAAGTACTAATACATACCACAGCATGGATGAACCTCAAAAACACTGTGGTAAGTGAAAGAAGCCAGACACAGAAGAAAGTGTAGAGTGTGATTTCACGTACATGAAGTGTCCAGAAAAGGCAAACCCACAAGAACAGGAAGTAGACTGCTAATTGTCTGTGGCTGAGGCTGGGAGTGGGAATTCCCTGGGAGTGATCAGAATCATCCAAAACTAGTTTACAGTGATATTGCATAACTTCGTAGATTTACTAATAGTCATTTAATTACACACAAATACTCAATTTTATAATATATAAATTACATGTCAGTAAAGCTGTTGTAGACATTACTTTGCCAACAAAGGTCTGTCTAGTCGAGGCTATGATTTTTCCAGTAGTCACGTATGGATGTGAGAGTTGGACTATAAAGAAAGCTGAGCACTGAAGAATTAATGCTTTTAAACTGTGGTGTTGGAGAAGACTCTTGAGAGTCCCGTGGACTGCAAGGAGATCCAACCAGTCTATCCTAAAGGAGATCAGTCCTGGGTGTTCATTGGAAGGACTAATGCTGGAGCTGAAACTCCAGTACTTTGGCCACCGGATGCGAAGAGCTGACTCATTGGAAAAGACCCTGATGCTGGGAGGGATTGGGGGCAGGAGGAAAAGGGGATGACAGAGGATCAGATGGCTGGATGGCATCACCGAATCGATGGACATGAGTTTGAGTAAACTCCAGAGTTGGTGATGGACAGGGAGGCCTGGCATGCTGTGGACTTAGAGACTGAACTGAACTGAACTGAAAGCTGTTGTAAAGTAAATTTCCACACGAGGTAGGGGAAGAGGACATCTGCATCATTTTCATAGTGTTGTGGGAACAGATTAACACAAATTTGGTTTCATAAAACAACATAAATGTATTCACTTCCACTGCTGGTGCTCAGAACCTGAAATCAGTGTCATTGGCCTAAAGTCAAGATATTGATAGAGTTGATTCCCTCCAGAGGCTCTGAGGGGAGAACTGACTTCTTGCCTTTCTCAGCTTCTCGTGACTGACTCTATTCTTTAGTAGGTGACCCTACATCCTTCCTCAAGTTGCATCACCAATATCTGCTACCCTCATTATATCTCCTTCTCTATGAATCTTTCTGCATCTTTCTTATCAGGACAGCTTTAATCACATTAAACCCACCTGGGGTAATCTCTTCATCCTAAGATCCTTGACTTCTGCAAAGTCACGTCATAACATTTCCAGGTTCTGGAGATTAAGATGTAAACATATTTGAAGACTCATTTTTCAGAACAACATCAGGCACATTTCTTTTTGGATAGAAATTTTGAATTGGATCTTGAAGAATGGATGCTTTTCATGTGGAAAAAAAATGAAGAAATTCACTCCAAGTAGATATAATGTTGTCAGGAAAGGAATAAAGAGAGAAAGCTGCATATAATCTGTGAGATCAGACAACAACAGTTGGATTTGGTTATTCATCATCTGTTTCCCAATTAGCTGGTTAGATTGAGATTCAAATGTGCTACAATATTCTCCAGCCTTTAGATATTCTTCCTCGCCTCCACAACCTCCTTCAGTTACCACCCAAATGCTTTGTTTCCTTATTACAGTATTTTCACAAACGTTTCAACAGTGTTTCTACACTCATTTTTTCCTCTTCCTTTCTTACCAATATCTCTGAAATTCATACCATTTTGGATTTGCCCTTACCTCTCCACCTTCATTGCACAAAAGCTCAGCAATGACCTCAACATTCCCAAATCCAGTGGTCCATTTTTATCTTCATCTTCTATGACTCATCAGCTGTGATTGACTTACCTGATCATCCTCCTTTTAGAGAATATATCTTCTCTCGGACTTCCCTGGTAGCTCAGCTGGTAAAGAATCCACCCGCAATGCTGAAGAACTAGGTTCGGTTCCTGGGTTGGGAAAATATGATGGAGAAGGGATAGGCTACCCACTCCAGTATACTTGGGCTTCCCTGCTGGCTCTGCTTGTAAAGAATCTGCCTGCATTGCGGGAGGCCTGGATTCAATCCCTGAGTTGGGAAGATCGCCTGGAGAAGGGAACGGCTACCCACTCCAGTATTCTGGCCTGGTGAATTCCATGGACTGCATAGTACATGGGGTCACATACAGTCGGACTGAGTGACTTTCACTTTCACTGGCTCTTAGAACAATATTTTCCCTTGCAATTCTTCTACATCATTGTATCTTTCACTTTTTCCTTATCTCCAAATATAGGTACTTCACTTCTTTGATCTTCATCTTTTTCTCTCTCTACACTCTTGTTCTAGATTATCTCAGCCAACTCACGATTCTAAATGCTGTTTTTACTATGATGACTCCATTTATAATTTTATGACTCCTATTTTTGTATCCACAGCCTCAACCCTTCTCCTAAAACCCACACTTGTAATTCAACAATCTATCTGACTTCTCTACTTGGATGCATAAACTTTACATATTTCATCCAGAATACTAGATTCCTCTTGCTCCAGATTGGCCCCTCTACCAGTCTTCTCTTTCTTAGTGTTACCACCATCTATTTGGTTTCTTAGGCCAAGCTTAAGCCTGTCTTTAATTCCTCTAATTCTCACAGTTCACATCTGATCCATCAGGTTATGCCTTCAAAATATGCATATAGCTTGATCACTTATCACTTCCCTGGTGGCTCAGATGGTAAAGTGTCTGCCTGCAATGCAGGAGACCTGGGTTTGATCCCTGGGTTGGAAAGATCCCCTGGAGAAGGAAATGGTAACCTACTCCAGTATTCTTGCCTGGAAAATTCCATGGATGGAGGAGCCTGGTAGGCTATAGTTCATGGGGTCACAAAGAGTCAGACATGACTGAGCGACTTCATTTTCTTTGATCACTTTTTAACACCATAATTTCTACAGCCCTTGTTCAAGTAACAATTTATTATCTATTTCTTCAATTTCAGCAGCCTTGGATTTGATCTACTTGTTTCCACTCTTGATCATCCCCATTTTATTTTTTACAAACCAGTAGAATTATCACGTGTATGGAAGTCAGCTCACCCTATACACTTGCTCAAAATTCTTTCTGTGCACCCCTGCAGTGGTCTCCAATAATTTCACACCCTAGTCTTCGCCCCTTTGTAGGATTCCTTCTCATGTTGCATCAGGGTCTGGTTCATGTGACCATTAGAATATGGCTGATGGTACATCACATCCAAAATAAGATTATATTGATAAAAGACTATGGATTCTCTCTTTTTCTTCCTGCTCCCCGCTTCCCTTCACCTCTCTCACATCACCCATCTGAGGGGAGCCAGGCCATAGACAGAAGTCCTAGGCAGAGGCACAGATATTAAGGAATCATAACCTTCTGTTAACAGCCATGTGAGTTCAGAAATTGATCATCCAGATCCAGTGAAATCTCAGATGACTGCAACCCTGGCTGAAACTTTGATTGCTGCTACATGAGAGATCCTGAGAGAAGACTATCTAAATAACTGCCCTGATTCATGACTCAACTGTGAAATCACAAAAGAAAAAGTACCTATTGTTTTAAGCTTTTTAAGCTGCTAATGTTTGGAGCAATTTATTATGCATCAGTAGATAACTAATTTCTAGTAAATGGAAAAATAATGGCTTTAGATTTTCTATTTGGAAAATAAAATGGAAAGATGAGATGTATTTGCCATCTGATGTTTTCCCATCTCTTATGGCTTTTTGTGAATTTTGGAGAACTCAAACTCATTTTTGAATTAATGGCTGAAATAAATGCCACTTAGGAGACTTCTATCTCATGACTATTTAAAAAGCAGCCATGGAATAATTGTCTATTCATTTAGTTTGGTGACCCAGTCCAGTAAATCAGGTATGTAGTCAAGAAGAGTAAAGTGGAATAGAGACGTGCAAGAGGCCACTTTTTGTAGTTAGAAGCAAGGCAAGAAGAGTGGATTTGTGGCCCCTCATTGACTCATTTATTCCTTCTTTCTGTTAATGGATGAGTATGACGCACCATTTTGGAGCTGACACTGAGGGTCTAGTAGTTAACAAGGCATAATCCTTATCCTCAAGGTAGAGAGATATAGAAAGGCAATTTTGAAACACCACAGTAAGTACATGTCACTGAACCACTCAGTATAAAGACCAGTTTTCATTAGAGTCGCAGCAATCGAGGGACGTGAATGTTTTAGATTGTGCAGTTGATATTTCAACATAAGCCAGACATAATCACACTGGGAGAAATCAGCACTCTTTTAGACTCCCATACACCTACTGTAGATTCAACATCATTTTCATTTTTAAATTATACATGATGAGTTAGCATGGAACTGTATGCTTTCTAGTGCTTGGGGCTTCTAAGATCCAAATCCAGAAATAAGTAAGTGATAAGAATAAGTACACACCATGGAGCAAAGATGTGTAAGAAGTGAAAGCGAAGTCGTTCAGTCGTGTCCGACTCTTTGCGATCACATGGACTGTAGCCCACCGGGGTCCTCAGTCCCTGGGATTTTCTGGGCAAGGGTACTGGAGTGGGTTGCCATTTCCTTCTCCAGAGGATCTTCCTGATCCAGGGATTGAACCCAGGTCTCCCACATTGCAGGCAGACGCTTTATCCTCTAAGCCAATAGGGAAGCTCAAAGAAGCTGCCAACCTCCTCATCATGGAATTGAACCCCAGTCTCCTATGTGACAGATGGGGATACTAACCACTATAAAAAGGCCACTGTTAGGAGATAAATAGAAATTATGTTATTCTAAGGAAAAGAGAGAAAGAGAGCAGTCAGTCCAAAATTTGTAAAAGGGCATTCTAGGGACAGCAGCATTGGCAAGCAAAAGAAAGATGGGGAAAGTCCTAAGCTTTTAATATCTGGGCAGTAATAAAATAGCAATATTGACATATGAGGCCAAAGAGTGCACAAGGGCCAGATAAATAATCAAGGATGTGTGCTATACTTTGTGGAAGTTGTATTGTACCCTGAGACCAGTGGGAAATATTTGCAGTAAAAGAGAAACATGATTAGATTTGTGATTTTTGGAATATGGCATCTGCTACTCTGTTTGTAGTATAGGGGGGCAGATGATGAGAGCAATTATGTTATAATAATACAGAAGAATAAATATGATGGCTATCTTGTCTTAAATAATAATGTGGAGGATGGAGAAAAATGAATATATTCAGTGCATATTTAATAGGTTTTAGTGAGAGCAGTTTGTGATTTAGTACAAGTACATAGGGAAGGTGTTTCGAGAGTTATGGATAATATCCATGTTTCTCCCTCATGCAACTTGGAAAGTCTTTGCACTCTCTGTTGAGATAGGGAACACAAGAGGCACAAAATTGCATTATTATATAGACTTCCCAAGTAACCAGTTCAAAGCATACAAGAGCGATCATAACACTAGTGTTAATGGTTCAGTCGTGTCCAACTCTTTGCAACCACAAGGACTGTAGCAAGGAATTCTCCAGGCAATAATACTGGAGTGAGTTACCTTTCCTTTTTCTGGGGATCTTTCTCAAAGTGTGATGCCCAAACTGTAGACCTGGCTTAGCAGTCTACACTGGGAGGAGGCCAGGAGGATTAGAAAGACACAGCCAAAAGGTCATCGTATGCTTCACAGGATGCCCACTTCAGTGTCTTTCAGGAAGCAATTCTTAGTTTTAGGTTTTTTAATTTTTTTTAATAATTTGTGCTTCACTGGGATGACCCAGAGGGATGGGATGGGGAGGGAGGTGGGAGGGAGGTTCAGGATGCGGAACACATGTACCCCCGTGGGGACTGTTTGTGGGGTTTTTTGTTTGTTTTAGATTTTGCTTTTTTAATAAAGCATCATTAATGCACATTGCACGGTTTTGCCAAACAGCCCAAACTGTATACATTACAATCATTAAAAGCTCTTATTTAAAAAAATAATAATAATAATTTGTGCTTTGTACACTATTTGTGTGTGTGTGTGTGTATACATCTAAATGTCAATATTAAGTCATAGTGATAAAATGAATGTCATATAAGCAACACTCTTCTGTGGAATTAGACTGCTATCAATTACTTTCATATATACACACTTGAGTGCTACATTCATATCCCACCACTTTTCATTTTCCTGAAGAGAAAAAACTTAACAAGAATCTGCTATTCACTTGTTTTATGTTTGCAGTATTTCCATATATATCTCATGATGGGCTTGTTTTGAGACATAATACTGGTACCATATTATATGCAACCTAACAATGGAAACAGTGACAGACTTTATTTTCTTGGGCTCCAAAATCATAACTGATGGTGACTGCAGCCATGAAATTAAAAGATGCTTGCTCCTTGGAAGAAAAGCCATGACAAACCTAGACAGCATATTAAAAAGCAGAGACATTACTTTGTCAACAAAGGTTTATCTAGTCAAAGGTATGGTTTTTCCAGTAGTCATGTGTGGATGTGAGAGTTGGACTATAGAGAAAGCTGATTGCCAAAGAATTGATGCTATTGAACTGTGGTGTTGGAGAAGACTCTTGAGAGTCCCTTGGACTGCAAGGAGATGTAGCCAGTCCATCCTAAAGTAAATCAGTCCTGAATATTCACTGGAAGGAATGATGCTGAAGCTGAAGCTCTGATACTTTGGCCACCTGATGCAAAGAACTGACTCTTTGGAGAAGACACGATGCTGGGCAAGATTGAAGGCAGGAGGAGAAGGGGACGCCAAAGGGTGAGATGGTTGGATGACATCACCGACTCAGTGGACGTGAGTTTGAATAAGCTCTGGGAGTTGGTGATTGACAGAGAAACCTGGCATGCTGCAATCCGTGGGGTCACAAAGAGTTGGACACAATTGAGCGACTGAACTGAACTGATTGTTGCGGTTTGTTCTTTTCAATATCTTTTATATTCAGCTTATCCTCAAAACCATGACTGATTTCTATTGAAATTGAATGAAATCTATGAAGATATTGAGGGAGAAAGGACAATTATTAATACATTTTATCAGCCCATGTTTACACATGATCATGATAAAGCTCTCATTTGTCATTTTTACCTTTTGCAGTTAATTTGCTGCAAATACACATATTTTGTTAGCTTTTTTAAGCACTTTAATTGGTTTTATTATATAGCCTATTCTTCATAGATTAGGTCCAGAATCCAGGCATTCTTTTTTTTTTTACTTGATTCAATTTTTATATGATATATTTTTCTAGGAATTTGAATATTTCCTTAAAATTTTCTGTTTATTGGCCACAAAGAGACATATTCAGATTTCTGACCAATATAATATTAAGGGGAAATATTCTGAGCATTGCAGCAATATTTCAACATAATCCTCTGTAATTTCCAATCACATTAATTCATAAGTAATTATTAACATATTCAGCCAAGCAAATATATCATTGATTATAAGCACTGTATGTATTATAATGTGATACAGCTAAAGATTCAACCCTAAAGAGATTAGAGTTCAATTAAAAACAGATTAACAAATAATTTCAAATAACTAAAATGTAAAGTAGAGGATGCCTCATGGTCTCTGAGGGGCACAGAGAAAGTAGCATGAACATTGGCAGGAAGATGGTAACTGTCAGATGAGGGTTTGGGGAATTCTTTGATCTGACTTCCTGCAATAGTCACACGTAGTCCAGATCTCATTGTTTCATTAGCATCGCTTCTAGGCTATGATGAATATTCATGGCCAGAACTGTGGCAACAGTGCCATGAAGGGAAGCTTCAGGACCCCACCGGGCTAAGGAAGTGTGTTTGGCCAGCAGCGAGTGGGGCCAAACAGCTCCCATAAAACAAGCTGGCTCGAGCCAAACATGAGCAGGGCCGGGGGAAGCGTTATAAGGAAATGATTAAACAATAAGGGAAATTATCTGCCGACTCCTAAAGGAGCAGGTTGATGCTTAGAAGGTAGCTATTGTGAATAAGGACATGAAAACGCAAATAATAACAAAACCGATTTGCTGTTGTGATGCAGGTGCCTGCTAGGTATTTTATAAATAGTATTTCATTTAGATGGAAAGGAGGTAGACGTGATCATCTCATTTTACTAAATGGATGTGCAGGCATGTTTGTCAGTGCCAGCCCAGAAAGCCAAATCTGGTTAACTTAAACAGCAAAGCAGTTGGCAAGAAAGTTGGGAGAACTTACTCTAAAAAGTGGATGGAAATCAAAAAAGTCTAGATGTAAGACCCAAAGCAAAGTTTACCCCACAGGGTAAGCATGCCCCTTTGCTCAACACTCAGGCCCCTAGAGACATTTCCAAACTTCCCTGGTGGCTCAGACGGTAAAGCGTCTGCCTACAATGCAGGAGACCCGGGTTCAGTCCCTGGGTTGGGAAGATCTCCTGGAGAAGGAAATGGCAACCCACTCCAGTACTCTTGCCTGGAAAATCCCATGGACAGAGGAGTCTAGTAGGCTACAGTCCATGGGATCGCAAAGAGTCGGACACGATTGAGCAAACTTCACTTTCTTTCTCTTCTTTCACTTTCATGCCCCTAAGCTCTGGACAATCACCCCAGCTGCCCCTGAACACTATGCAATGAATTCATCACCAACTGTTCCTTCATCTCATTGGCACCCACTGAGGATCCAGAATGAGAGGTGAGAGTGTTTGATAATCCATGGGTTGTTGGCCCAGAATAAGGAGAAAGAGTATTAGCTCTTCTTCAGCTCTCCAATAGAAAGAAGCTTCATGCCTCCCACATAGACTCTTAAGAATTGGATATCCACCCCAATTTAGAAAAGATTTCAGATGCTCATGAGCATGGAAATGGACATCATTGTCAAGATGTCAGGACTAGTGAGCAGAGGTTTTTCAGGCTCAGGTCTTGTCTGAATCAGAGCTACACAATCTTTACATGGAACTCAGTCAGTGGCAATAAATTCTACAGGAAGTTTCGTTATAGAAAGTGCATAATTTTTAGAGCAACATGGTATGAGTAGGTCTCCTGTTGAACATATATACAGAATAAGAAGATGCTAAGCAAGATAGAGTAGGGGATTGCACTCTTATATTCTTAGAATTTATGGTCTATTAGAAATCATGCTTAGAAAAAAAAAAAAAAGAGTTTACTCATTGCCCAGTGAGTGTCAGTGCTGAAAGAGCTATGGTTGTTAAAGTTTGGGACAGAATTGTGTGAGATGAGATATTCCAGAAAACTTACAGGGAGGATGGCTGGGATCCGGATATACAGGGGATAATACTTTAGGCAAGGGAGGATTTGCTTATGCAACAGTGTTTGTAGGCACAAATCCATCAGATTTTAATGCAGAACTTTCTGGATTAAATGCATGATGCCATTAAGGAAACAAAAGAGCTAATCATTGTAGCCGCTGCTCTTTACCTATAAACCAAAATCCAGTCATCAGAATAATAGATAGGATTATAGGAAGTCAGGAGCTAACTGCCAAGTTTTTCAGTTTGAAGGGATCCTCTTTCTGGAGGAAACAATTGAATGCAAGCCTGCAGTGATTATAAATACACATGAAGAAAATGGGAAGCTGTATTTCTGGCCAAGATATGCTCTTGTTATCGACCCAGAGAGGAGACTGTTGACTGACGAAAGAGAATGGGCGGCTTTGGGTGAAAGTCACTTGTGACAGGTCTGGAATACAAACACTTCCAAACCCTGTGTTCTGTTGCTTCAGGCTAGAGTTCCATTTACACTGGCTTTGACCTTATGAAAACATTGTGAGTGGCCTTGGAGCAAAATGAAGTAAAGCCAAGAACGATGCTTCAATAAAGAGCTGTAACACAAATTCTCCAGCAAGGCTGAATCTTAGAAACGTGTGCAGTAATTCAAATCTAAAGACATCAGGTAGGTCACCTGGGAAAGGACATGCCTTGTTGGACTGATGACACTGGGAGGAGTATTGAATTCCCTACATCTTCTGCACGGAAAGCTTGCATTCCTTTATGATTAACTAGACATAAATATCCTCACTTATCAGAAGTCCTTTGCTGCTGGGCTGCACAGTTGCAAACCAATATGAGCTTGTTGAAAGGCGGATAAACAGCCGTAAATTTCAGACAATGTTAACTTCTCCTTCCATTTTCACACGTTCTTTGCTCTTGTGTCGTGTGGGCATCCGCTGCTCACCGCCGCCTCCACCCCACGGTCTGTACCACCTCCATCCCCTTCATGTGCGCTCTCAGTGGTCCCGCACAGCGCCAGCTTCTTTCTAGTTTTAAAGTCTTGATTTTAATGGCGCCTTCTGAGAGACGCTTCCCTGACCTGTCCAGCTAATACAGGTTGGCTCTTTCTGTCATAGAATCTTATTTCCTCTAGAAAAATTTTGTTGTTGTTGTTTACTATTTAACCGCTCAGCAGTGTCCAGCTCTTTTATGACCCCGTGGACTGTAGCTTACCAAGCTCCTCTGTCCATGGGATTTTCCAGGCAAGAATACTGGAGTGGGTTATCATTTCCTTCTTCAGGGGATCTTCCCAAATGAGGGATCAAACCCAAATGTTTCCTACACTGTAGGCAGATTCTTTACCACTGAGCCACCTGGGAAGCCCAGAATGCTTACCAAATATTTATATTCATTTACTTATCTCTATGTTTATTTCCTGCCTGTCTTTCCACGCTGTTAATTTCAAAAGTCTCCTTCATTTGCCACTGCATCATCAGAGAACGGACCAATGGAAAACACTTAATAATTGAACAAGCAAATGAGGATTTGAAATATTTCCTGAAGTTTTCTTTTGAAGCCCTCAGGCAAATATTACTAGATATCACATAGGTCTTTTCTTTCCTTCATTCACAAAGAAAAAGTACATCCAAAGGGATCTTAGGAATCTGACTTTGTGCCAAGTAGTCTGGTTTTCTTCTGACTTTTGAATTACCATGCAAATGAATGGCACAAGTTTTTTGCTGTTTATATAGCTTAATGAGTATTGCTATCCAAGGAACATCTCCATTTTTTAGCATCACACAGTACACTGTTTTAGATATAACAAGCTATTGGTATTATTTATTGCATAGATATTTGAATGATTAGACGATTACATAAATGAAAGTAAAATTAAGAGTTATATAATAATGCACAGAATCAAGGGATTTTCTTTGGGCTATGTATCAAATAACCAAAATACAAGTAAGAAAATGATCTTGCTCTGAATATGGCAGGTTTTAATTAATATTTATTAGACAGGGAGTAAAGTCTCTGGCTGGGAATTTAACAAGCAGATGGTTTCTTTAATGTTGAAAGTGGAGGTTGGAATTTTTTAACCCAGTTAACATCAGTCAGCTCCGTAGCTCCATATTCTACCCACATTGTTCACACAAAATTGAGATATTTTTGCTACAAGCAGTACTAGAAGGGGCAGGCCACTGCTGCTGCTGCTAAGTCGCTTCAGTCGTGTCTGACTCTGTGCAACCCCAATAGATGGCAGCCCACCAGCCTCCCCCATCCCTGGGATTCTCCAGGCAAGAACACTAGAGTGGGTTGCCATTTCCTTCTCCAATGCATGAGAATGAAAAGTGAAAGTGAAGTCATTCAGCCATGTCCGACTCTTCGAGACCTCCATGGACTGCAGCCCACCAGGCTCCTCTGTCCATGGGATTTTCCAGGCAAGAGTACTGGAGTGGGTTGACATTGCCTTCTCTGATGCATGAAACTGAAAACCGAAAGGGAACATGAAAAGCTTTATCACAGCCTGGGGACAGTTCTTTGTTCATTGTTACCCTGACATGTAGGAAATCAATGCTGTAAAGATGAATTTAAGGACACCACTATTTTATTCTGTATGGTAAAATAACTGTGGTAAGTTAAAAACTTTCAATATGTTTTAGCCTTCATGAAACTCTGCAAGGAAGCCTACTTCATTTATTCCATTTTCACTCTAGAAAAAAAAGTGTCTATTTCTAAAGTCTTATGGAATCTTTACTTTGATTGTGTTATGCATGTAAAATGCCTTGCACATAACGCTTAGATTGTAGTAAACTCTTGATAGAGGTCCATTTCTTTCCTCCCCATAACACTTAAAAATGATAATATGCTTATGAATTTTAATAGTTATTTATGAAGCACTCAGTTTATCTCCTACATTGTCTGAGTGCTTTACAGGCATTAATCTGGTTAATCCCCATCCATTCCATGTCAGACAAGGACGATGAGTCTCCCCATTTTTTAGTTTACAGAAGTAAGTCACTCATCCAGGATGATAACGAGTAATCCATGTCTGTCTTATCTTAAAATCTATGCTACTGTTTTACTACTAAATTAAGCATGTTCACCACTTTAAAAGCATCAGTACTTTTAAAGCCCTGATTATAAGAATTCTACTGCGATTTATATGAGTTTCTGTAAAGTACTTTATATTTTTAGTTAGTGACAAACTCCATAAGAATGAGAACTGTTTAATTCATATATCCTAATTTTTTCCCCAATGTTTGAGATAGAAATCCTGTTTGATAGATATTTGGTGAGATAGTGAGTGAATGATTCCAGAAGAAATACGTAGCAAGAACACACTGCTTGTGAAATCTCAGTCTCTCCCTGTTAGACCTGCTCAGGCCGAAGCTGTGTGGTCATCTGTCATGGATGACTTAGAAAGAATTACTAAGTCATGGATGATGCACAATTTTGTCCTGGATGATGATGTAAAAAATTTGTGCAAATGAAATTATTGTCATCTTGTTTCTACAAGTGTCAAGAGATTTAGAATTTTATTTATGTTATCCTCAAGTAACTTTTCTTGCCCTAAAAAGTATAAATATGAATCTGAGAGAAAAAATAAATCCATGCTATCGTCCCATTACTCTTTCAAAATTCAGAGAATCTTTTTCTGTTCCAAAAACCCTACTTCAATGAAGTATAATCTCCCACCCTATTGTTTTAGTTTGTTTGAGCTACTATAACAAAATACCACAGACTGGATGGCTTATAAACAACAGAAGTCCATGAGCAGGGTGCCAGAATGCTCAGATTCTGGTGAAGGCTCTCTTCTGGGTTATGAATTCCTAACTTCTCACTTTCTCCTCAAGTGATGGGAGGGGCTGGAACTTGGTGAGGCTTCTTCTATAAGACTGGTTCAGTAGTAAAGAATTCACTTGCCAATGTAGGACACACAGGAGACATGAGTTCATTCCCTGGGTCAGGAAGATCCCTGGAGGAGGACATAGCAACCCACTCCAGTATTCCTGCCTGAAAAATCCCGTGGTCAGAGGAGGCTGGTGGGCTATAGTCCATAGGGTCGAAAAGAACTGGACATGACTGAGTGACTTAGCACACACTGCTATAAAGCACTAACCCTTTCAAGACTGTCCACACTCATAACTTAATCACCTCCCCAAAGCCCCACCTCCTGATATATCACACTGGGGACTAGAAGTCCAACTTGTTGATTTTGAGAGGACCCAATCATACAGACCATAGCACCTGTCTTGGGAAGTGACACTCTTATGGATACTGTTTCTAACTAAATTGTGTGAAAGAAATGTACGGGAACAATCTCAGGGTCTTTGATAGGAAGGGCAGAGGCCCCACCTCAGAACTATTAAAGTAGAATCTTTGGATGTGAGGCTCAGAAAACCACTTTGTTCCCTACTTCCATGTTGGGATGATTACTACAGTCTAATAGCTGTGCCCAGACTATCCAGGGACGAGAGTAAAATCTCAGGCCCTATTTTCCCCCTCCGCCATACAACAGACACAGAAATATATACCAACGTCTGTCCACCTTTAATGTATTAGTCAGGGTTCTCCACAGAAACAGAACCAATAGGATGCAGGCATAGAGAGAAAAAGGAAGGGAAAAATAGAGAGAGAGGTTTATTTTAAGGAACTGGCTTATGCCATTGTGGGGGCTGGTAAGTCAAACACCTGCTTGGAGGCTGGAGGCTGGAGACTGAAGGAAAAATTGATGATGCAGCTTAAGTATAAAGCCGGTCTGTACACAGAATTTCTTCCTCAGGCAAAGTCAGTCTTTTGTTAAAGACCTGCAACTGATTGGATGAACCCCACCAACATTAGGGAGGATAATTGGCTTAACACAAAGTATACTGATGCAAACATTAATCTCATTCAAAAAATAATCTCACAACGTCATCTACACTATGATCAAACACCTGGCTGCAGTGGCTTGGCCGAGTCAGTGTGGACAGTTAACCATCATTCTCGGTAATAGCACATGAGCCTGCTCATCAAATTGTGCTCATCATAAGATCTTTTCTGGACAGAGAGCTCACAGACCCACAGTTCACACTGACACTTTACGTGGAAAGTAAGGCCAGAGGTTGGATGTGTGTAGTTCTATTTATCTTCATGGAAAAATGACCAGATGAATCCAAAGAGCAAATTCCAACAGATTTTCATGATGGTTTTTAATATTATTCACACACATATACACACACATATTACCCCTCCACACACACATAGATTTACACATACAGATAGATTTGGTTATTTAATATGTCAAGTCGTTACATTCAAGGTTTAGAATCTCTTTGTTGTTGTTGTTCAGCTGTTAAGTCACGTCTGACTCTTCATGACCCCATGGACTGCAGCACGCTAGGCTTCCCTGTCCTTTACTCTCTCCCAGATTTTGCCCCGTTTCATGTGCACTGAGTCAGTGATGGCTTCTCACAATGGCATCCTCTCCCACCCTCTCTCCTCTTGCCCTCAGTCTTTCCCAACATCAGGGGCTTTTTCAATGAGTCAGTTCTTCGCATCAGGTGGCCAAAGTATTGGAGTTTCAGCTTCAGCATCAGTCCTTCCAAAGAATATTCAGGACTGATTTCCTTTAGGATCGACTGGTTTGATCTCCTTGCTGTCCAAGGGACTCTCAAGAGTCTTAGCACTGAATCTTTTTTTATCCCCTACCAAAACAAAATGGGAAAAAAGAAGAATAGGCAGCAATAGTAACCTATCCCTCTGATCAATGTCAAACTCAAGAAGAGCTGAAATTATTCCCCAGTTCATTTGACCACAGAGTGAGATTTTCTCCCCCTTAGTCCGGATTCAGTCAATTTTGCTGACAAGTTGGAATTCTACAAGAAGGAAAAAGATTCTAGGTAAATGTTTCAGTCCTTATTTTTGAGCCAGAGAGCTTATTTTTCTGATTCACTGGAGGAGAGAGAGACTTGGCCATTACTCTCATGGGCCATCAGGTTTCTGCCTTGGTGTGCCAGTAGGGCTACAGGAGAGCTTGAGTCCAAAAACTGCAACCTCCCTGAGATGGCTGCTTTTGCTCACGAGGGCTGCATAATCCATCTTGCTCTGGAACTTTTCTTCTGGCATTGATTTGGTGGAATAAGTCAGGAGATGTCAAGATTCTACTTGTTATAACACATGAAGTCTTCTTAATGGACCTTTAGTTGAAAGTCCTCACATTGGTTTCCTTTTACTTATTAATGATAAAGTGGGAATTTTTAAAGTATATACATGAAATTCTTCATTAATTTTCTTCTAACTTGTTAAAGGCAACAAATTTAATCATTTTTATAACTTTGCTAAACTAATCTGCAGGAAATAATTTCACGGGATATCATTTCATACAGAGTATTCTCATGGGATGCTTTTTAGAATAGAGCCCAAGCACACATGCTTTTCAACCTCATGGGGTTAGAAATTTGGCTTCTTTTCTATTGGTTTTACCATGTGGCTTTCACTAGAATTCATCTATGTCTTTTTTTGGAGGCTTTTATTTTCACCCAGCTTTCTCTTGGACTTCCTCTGTGACTAAGAATAAATCCTGGGTACAGAAATCTCAGGACTGAATGACTGGCCTTGTGGAAAAAATTACAAATATTTGCCCTCAAGGACACCTTAAAGGCCACTGCCTTCACATTTCCTTCTTAAACCCTTTTCTGTCTGCCATTAGACTTGGAATATTAGTGTACTCTTAGATGGGTAGATAGATGATAGATAAAGAGACACACAGAGAAGGAACTTTTCTAAAATATTTTTTCTAAAGTAGGTATATTTTGGAAATCTGTTCCATGGATTTGAGTCCCCTTTTACCACATGAGGTTACTGCCTCAGATAATCAGTTGCCTAAAGTAATGCTCAAAATTCTCCAAGCCAGGCTTCAGCAATATGTGAACCGTGAACTTCCTAATGTTCAAGCTGGTTTTAGAAAAGGCAGAGGAACCAGAGATCAAATCGCCAACATCCGCTGGATCATCAAAAAAGGAAGACAGTTCCAGAAAACATCTATTTATGCTTTATTGACTATGCCAAAGCCTTTGACTGTGTGGTTCACAATAAACTGTGGAAAATTCTTCAAGAGATGGGAATACCAGATCACCTGATCTGCCTCTTGAGAAATTTGTATGCAGGTCAGGAAGCAACAGTTAGAACTGGACATGGAACAACAGACTGGCTCCAAATAGGAAAAGGAGTTCGTCAAGGCTGTATATTGTCCCCCTGTTTATTTAACTTATATGCAGAGTACATCATGAGAAACGCTGGACTGGAAGAAACACAAGCTGGAATCAAGATTGCCGGGAGAAATATCAATAACCTCAGATATGCAGATGACACCACCCTTATGGCATCAGACTACAGATGGTGACTGCAGCCATGAAAGTAAAAAACACTTACTCCTTGGAAGGAAAGGATAGATAGATAACATAGATAACCTAGATAACATATTCAAAAGCAGAGACATTACTTTGCCAACAAAGGTCCATCTAGTCAAGGCTATGGTTTTTCCTGTGGTCATGTATGGATGTGAGAGTTGGACTGTGAAGAAGGCTGAGTGCCAAAGAATTGATGCTTTTGAACTGTGGTGTTGGAGAAGACTCTTGAGAGTCCCTTGGACTGCAAGGAGATCCAACCAGTCCATTCTGAAGGAGATCAGCCCTGGGATTTCTTTGGAAGGAATGATGCTAAAGCTGAAACTCCAGTCCTTTGGCCACCTCATGCGAAGAATTGACTCATTGGAAAAGACTCTGATGCTGGGAGGAATTGGGGGCAGGAGGAGAAGGGGACGACAGAAGATGAGATGGCTGGATGGCATCACTGACTCGATGGATGTGAGTCTGGGTGAACTCCAGGAGTTGGTGATGGACAGGGAGGCCTGGCATGCTCTGATTCATGGGATAGCAAAGAGTCAGACACGACTGAGTGACTGATCTGATCTGATCTGATCTGAACTGCTCCCCCAAATTCTCACTGGCATTCCATCCTCTCTGAGTCTGTGAAAGCTACTGAAAGCTTTTTGTATGATGTTCTCCATCACAGCCTTTCTACCCACTATATCCTACTCATCCTTACAAATTTAAGTAAAGAGATCTATTACCAAATTTCCTCCCGCTCCTTAAGCCTAATCTCCACAATCTTCTGATTACCTATTGCTCTTACTGTCTGTACTATAGACTTTGTACTTTTTTTCTTTTTCTTAACTAAATTAATTTATTTATTTTAATTGGAAGCTAATTACAATATTGTAGTGGTTTAATATAAGGCATTGTCTCTTAATTGTACTGTGTTTATTAATCTTCCCAAGGTGTTTATGACCCTCACAAAGTGTCTAGTTACTCACAGGGTATTCAAATTATAGGTGGATTGAAAAGACAACAGACTGGTTCCAAATTGGGAAAGGAGCATGTCAAGACTGTATATTGTCACCCTGCTTATTTAACTTATATATGCAGAGTACATTATGCAAAATGCCGGGATTCATGAAGCACAAGCTGGAATCAAGATTGCCAGGAGAAATATCAATAACCTCAGATACGTAGATGACACCACCCTTATGGCAAAAAGCAAAGAAGAACTAAATAGCCTCTTGTTGAAAGTGAAAGAGGAGAGTGAAAAAGTTGACTTAAAACTCAGTGTTCAGAAAACTAAGATCATGGCATCTGGTCCCATCACTTCACAGCAAATATATGGGGAAACAATGAAAACAGTGAGAGACTTTATTTTAATGGGTTCCAAAATCACTGCAGATGGTGACTGTAGCCATGCAATTAAAAGATGCTTGCTCCTTGGGAGAAAAGCTATGACCAATCTAGACAGCATATTAAAAAGCAGAGATATCACCTTGCCAACAAAGGTCCATCTAGTCAAAGCTATGGCTCTTCCAGTAGTCATGTATGGATGTGAGAGCTGGACTATAAGAAAGCTGAGCACGGAAGGATTGGTGCTTTTAAACTGTGGTGTTGGAGAAGACTCTTGAGAGTCCCTTGGATTGCAAGGAGATCCAACCGGTCCATCCTAAAGGAAATCAGTCCTGAGTGTTCATTGGAAGGACTGATGCTGAAGCTGAAACTCCAATACTTTGGCCACCTGATGCAAAGAACTGACTCATTAGAAAAGACCCTGATGCTGGGAAAGATCGAAGGCAGGAGAAGGGGACAACAGAGGATTAGATGATTGGATGGCATCACCAAGATGAACATAAGTTTGAGCAAGCTCCGGGAGTTGGTGATGGACAGGGAAGCCTGGCGTGCTGCTGTCCATGGGGTCACAAAGAGTCAGACATGACTGAAAGACTGAACTGAACTGAAAATAATAATCAAATATACTCTCAAATTATGTCTATGTGTTTGTTAGTAGAAATGACACCTCAAGGTCCTGCACATGATAAGGGTAGAGTATGATTTTTTCTTTTGAAAAAAAGATGTATTCTGATGTCTCTAAATAAAGACAGATTTGTGCTTCTGTTTCATAATCATTTTCTCCATCTTGTTTTCCCTGGTAGTATGCAATTTCCATTCTTTTCGTTATTGAAAAGCAAGATAGTTAAATTAGAGGTATATAATTCACTAATCATGTGATTTGGTGTTATAACTATTATTAGTAATAAGTTGCTAACCCTAAGCCTTACATTCTTCTTTCTCTCTATGCAACCTTGGAGAACCTCAGCAAAGACTCGGCATCTATTTTCCTGCTCTTTTTTCCTACTGTCTATGCATAAACATAGCACAAGGATAAGTCAGCAAATGCCACTTTGGAGTGGCCGTGGTGGGAGAGGACAGTGGTAGCAGACAGAAAATTTTAGATCTTGCATAGTTCATGAATTTGATTCATAATTATGAAAATTTAGGAAGAGGTCCCATCAAAGAATTTTAGTTTTAATAGGTACAATGACTGAGAAAAATGTTGAAACTATGGTGTGTGGGGTTTTTCATTTTTTGTAAATATCACAAATGCCCATTCATTCATTTACATATTCATCTGATAGCATTTGTGATCTGTGACTTAGAATGGCCTTCCCCCAACTGTGAAGGGAGCTGTGGGGATCTACAAAAGTGCCTATGATATGACACCTGTTCCATGAAGTTTTCTCTCACCAGAAGCAGAAAGGCATAAGCAGATACTTTCATGGAATGGGAATCACAAGTCAAATGCAACATCAGTCTCGCACTCATGCCTCATTTGCCAGTTACACTGACTGAACAAAGCAGACATTCCAAGTTAAACATTGGAGAAATTGATTTACGACAAGAGTTTCTTTTGGAAATTTTTTTCTTGGCAACTGCTTTTGACATGAGGAATTCCCATTATGAATTAGGAAAATTCATACAACAGAATTCATTTTGTTCCTCCCTAATGTATATACTTTTAGAGCTGTTTCCTTAGAACAGTATATTTCCTTTCCCTTTCCATGATTGGTTGCTGGCTTCTACCCTGTGATGAAAATGTGTGCCATCTTTTGGGAGAGCTGAGGTATTCCTATAAGAAGCAAACTACGATTGCTTCCCCTCATCTGAAAAAGAATCATGCCTGTTACGTCATCGTTAGAAATGAAGGCTAACTTCTTATATGCAAGAGTTTCACAGTTTTTTCTAATTACAATAGCAATGATTTGGCCTTGGAATATCTTGAGAAAATTTATTCTGGAACTATTCAGATTGTTTATAAGAGCTTTCTGATTTCAACTGTGAACATATATCTGGCTGACAAAGATTTGTCATATTTTTAGATACCTTTACTCAAAGTAGGTCAGTAGGCTATTTTCAGACACTTTTCTTTCTGGCTTAATGTACATGACAAGACATCTTCACAGAAAATGCAATGACAGACTCAGAATGATTTTTATCTTAATAAGTAATATTGATGCCAAAGCACGGATGATTGCCAACCATGGTAGAGTATTGCTACACACAGTTTTGAGCTGGAACAGTAAATTAGCCTCTGGAATGGGCCCACACAGTCCTCAAATCTGAGATTATAAACTGTAGAGGAATTCAAGGTAACACTTGAAAACATGCTATTTTAAGAAAGTTAGATTCTGTCCCCACACAGTGTGAGTCTTTGAAATAATCATCTGAAGAACAAAACTGAAGTTACGGACCCTTTGCTTTTCCGTTAATCTGTTCCTATATGCCAAAACATTGTAGAAAGAGAAATCAATTTTAACAAATTAGAAACTGAAATAAGTTTTGGTTGATTTATACCAAAAAGGACTGTTCATTTTTGACACTATCAGAAATATTCTTAATTTAAAAATAAGAGAGGGAAGAATTTTTTAATGAATAATGGATTACATTGTAAACTCAGTATCATTAAGAAATGGATTGAATTTCAAAATATGCTAAGAGGAAACATAGATTGAGGTATGGTTTAAAACAATCAATATAAATTGTGCCATTGTAAATAATGCTCTATCCAAAACTATTTCCCAATACACCTGAATTTCATGTGATGCAAAGGAATCATAATCTTAAATTGTATTTAGTGGAAACAAATGTTCTACTGCAGAATTTTGTGATGAAAAAACTATATTTTCATGAAATATGTTGGAACAGAGGCATGGAGAATGATGATCTATTTTATAAAGAACAAAATAATGTGAATAATATTAAACTGATGCACAGTTTCCCTGATAGCTCAGTTAGTAAATAATCCACCTGTGATGCAGGAGACCCTGGTTCAATTCCTGGGTCGGGAAGATCCACTGGAGAAGGGGTAGGTTACCCACTCCAGTATTCTTGGGCTTCCCTTGTGGCTCAGCTGGTAAAGAATCTACCTGCAATGCCAGAGACCTGGGTTCAATCTCTGAGTTGGGAAGATCCCCTGGAGAAGGGAAAGGCTACCCACTCCAGTGTTCTGGCCTGGAGAGTTCCATGGACTATATAGCCCATGAGGTGGCAAAGAGCCAGACACAACTGAGTGACTTTCTCTTTTTCTTTCACACCTCCTTAGTAAAGAATAATTTTTAAAATAATAATTAGTGTTATTTTTTTTTAATCAATACCATATGTTATTTGGACCCAATCAAACTATAATTCATGTGAATTTTTAAAGCAGTCTTCTAACTAGTGTTCCTATTTCTGCTCTTTTTCTTCCTGAAATCATTCCTTTAAAATGTGATCAGAGTTGCCTATATAAAAAACAAAACATATCTTGTTTGCCTATTTAAAAGCCTTCAATGTCTAACTGTTTCCCATAGGATGAAGTTTAGAATTTTCAGCAGGGAAAAGAGGCTCATCATAGTGTATTTGCTTCTTTCCTAATTTTATCATCTATAGATCCCTTCATTTATACAATTTCAGGTTTTTCCTTCAAAATAAAGTCCATGCTACTTATCCTGAAAAGCAGGGATTTCCGTGATGAACTGACTCTCAAATTTCTCTTTAATGTAGTGTTAGTTGCTCAGTCATGTCTGACTCTTTGTGACCCCACAGACTGTAGCCCTCCAGTCTCCTCTGTCCATGGGATTCTCCAGGCAAGAACACTGGAGTGGATTACCATTCCTTTCTCCAGAGGATCTTCCTGACCCAGGGATCAAACCCAGGTCTCCTGCATTGCAGGCAAGTTATTTACCTGCAATTTTAATGTTAATTCATTTCTCTTTAACTCATTTTTATTCTTTGGTCTTTATCCTCCAGCCATGACAAGCACCTGCTGGTTTCCCGCGCATCACGCTATTTCATCCCACTGGACCCTGGTTCATGTTTTCCTTCTGCTTGACTTTCCAATCTACCCCATTCTTCACTTGGCTAACTTATAATCATGTTGACCTCCAGGAAATTCTCTCATCTTCTTCTGTAGTCTGACTTATTTTCCCTTCCTGCATTCCCATAACACCTAGTCCAGATGGATAAGAGAAAGATTGCTTCACTATATTGAAATTTCAAGTCTATTTCCTTATGATAATGAAAACTACGTGAGGGCAGGGCTGACTCATCTTCACATTCCTGGTTTCTAACAAAATCTTCTAATGCAATAATGCTTGGCTTACTCTAAGCTCTCTGTAGTATATTTTTAAGATGAATGTTATCTTTACAGGGTTCAAATCATCTGAGATCATGCATTGGACAGGCTCCATACTTTTAGTAAAAAGACAATCTATCGGAGTTTCATAATGGTTTATGATGCCTCTACTTTTTATTTCAATACGAAGATGTATCTCCTAGTCAGAGTTTCTGCAAATTGCTAAAATGTTAAAATTATCCAAGCATTTGAGATTCTTGTCAAACAAATAGCATGATGAATCATGTGAAAACTGGGGTTTGCATTTGAAATATTGTAAAAAATGTCATATAAGCCTGGTGCCCTACAGCAGGTTCCACACCAGTGTTAGAGGTGTAGGGAAGGGAGAGTGGACGCTTGGATGAATCTGTTCACCGAGTTGTAAAGGGAGGCAGTTGACTAGTATTAGAATTGAGGGGAAAGAACATTGTCTCTTAGAGAGAAGCACAGGTGAATAGATCTCTATCATGTTACCCATCAGCCCCAATAACAATTCAATTAAAGGGAAAAAAAAAGAAAATTATGCAAAACATGCATTAAAATAAAATACAAGTCATTCTACTGGCATATGGCTGTGTGCCTGAAGACAGTGGCAACACAATGACAGTGTACAAATCAGTGTGTACAAGTAGAGTGAAATATCCTATGCTTCAGGTAGACAGTCCTCCGAGAGTCCAGTCATTCAACAAACATTTTTTTTTATTCAAAATATTTTTGGTCACTGTGTGGTAGGGACTGTGCCAATCTCTGGGGTTATGAGTGTGAAGAGACTCTTCCTATGGAATTCACTGTGGAGTATGGAGAATTGGGAGCACATAACTGACCATAAGTCACCTTTAGTGAAAACTACGCTGTTTTTCTCTTCGTTGTATTAACCAACTAATATTCACTGGAGACATTTCTATAACATAAATTCTGAATTAAGTTTCACAAAGCTGTGTGGAATCTCTTTGAGTCCCAAAGAGTAGGAAATAATATAGAAAAAGAATAGTGGAGTGGGTTGCCATGTCTTCCTCCAGATTGAAAAAGAGAGCTGATGCAAATCTAATGAGTAAACAGTTCATTGAGAGGTGCAAACCCAAGGCAGCCAGAGTGAGGCAAAAAAGAAAAAAGCTGAGAACAGAAACGAGGAAAAGCACGTAGAGGTGGTACATTATCAAGTTGGTCTCTACCTTTCAACAAAAATAAATATAACACATTATTTGGTTCTATGAGATAGACCACCCAGAACTTCCTCCTATACCTGGCAACAAATCTTTCTTTCGTCTTTATCTTCCTTTTTTTTTCTTTTCTTATTTCTTTTTTCTTCTTTTTCTTTTTTTTCCAGCTGCCTCTTGATATTTAGTCTTCCTCGTGGGGTATTAGCTCTCACGGTTTTTTTGTGGTGCAGTCAACCCCCTTATGGCAGACTTTGGGGAAGCAGAGCTACTATGATCTTGTTATCCCAGTCTTTGGCCTTCCCTGGTTGCTCAGCTGGTAAAGAATCTGCCTAAAGTGCAGAAGACACAGATTCGATCCCCGGGTTAGGAAGATCCCCAGAGGAAGGATAGGCTTCTCACGCCAGTATTCTTGGGCCTCTCTGGTGGCTCAGATGGAAAAGAATCCATCTGCAATGTGGGAGAGCTGGGTTCTACCCCTGGGTTGGGAAGATCCCCTGGAGAAGGGAATGGCTACTCACTCCAGTATTCTCTCCTGGAGAATTCCATGGACAGAGGAATCTGGCAGGCTACAGCCCATGGGGTAGCAAAGAGTCAGACACACTGAGAGACTTTCAATTTGGCCTCATAGGGAGTTTCTGCCATTGCTGATCCCTGAACTCAAGGCAAAGGGTGCTGGGGATTTAGTACCATGGGAAGAGAGGGTTGAGTGGCCCTGGGGTGGTGCATAAATGGATCCAACACATTGGGATATACACCATGCAGAAAAGCTGGCACTTTGTGATACAGGAACAGATGTTAGTCAATATTGAACACAGTCAGCACATTTTCCCTTCATAGTCCTTCTCAAGATATTAGAAAGTCTCAGCTGGTGCCATTATAAAAAATAGTACCATTATTTTTAGAAGCACTACTTTTCCAACACTTATTCATCTTTTTTTTTTTAATAGACAAGAAAGATTTAATTCAAAACTACTGCAATAGGGGAGACAGCTTGAACTCAGATTTGAATATAACAGAGAGAGCTGTTCCTCTTATGGGGAACTTGGCTACATATCAAGAGTGGAGAAAGGGAAACTTGACTGGCTATGAAGGGTGGATGAATTCTCTCTAAACTGGCCTAACAGGATTCGGCTCAGCTCTGATCTCTTTCTGTTAAAAAAAAAAAAAAGAGAGAGAGAGATTAGGTAAAGAAGATCTGTCTAGAATTTATTTATATTGCTTTATTTTCATAATATTTCTGGCTTTTTAATGTATGAATATATACATTGTATGTGTTACAACTTTGTTGTAATACAACAACAATGAATTAGGGAAAGTGGCACTGATGTATATTTATTAAAGTGAGGAAAGATTTCCTTCAAAATAAATGTAATTATAAAAAGACATCTTGTCAAAAGAAATCATGAAACCAATATGATAGAACATATTAGTATGAAGATAAGGAAAAAAGCCAACAGGAAGAATACAGATGATAAAAATTTAGGAAGTGACACATGGTATGATTGAACCTGATGTCCGTTCTATGAATATCCATGGGATAACTTTGTTGCAATGCATTTTCTAATTAAATGTCTTGTTCTTAAACCTGTATTTAAAGATATCAGGATGCACAGGCCTGAAAATGCATTTAATTCCATAAAGCAACTAGTATGCTTCCAAACGTATAGTTGGCATTCTATAAATGTTTTCGTCATTTTACTTTTACTGGCATAGCAGTGCCCTTAATTTAGGAAACAGGAAAGAAAAGGATGAACATGCAATCTGGTACTAGTACAGTGACATTCTTCTTCCATTTGTTTTGAGAAATATACTTTAGATTTGCAGGCTTTTAGAGCCAAGAAGTTGAGAGGTAATTTGACCAACTCCCTCTTTATATAAAGAAAATACAGAGGGGCTAAGAAACTTCTCAAAGGCCACATAAGTAGTTACTTAAAAAGACTGAACTAAAATTTGAATCATGAGGGGATCCACTTTTCTAAAACATATGCAGTGATATGATAAACTAAAATAATCCCCAATTAGATTTCTACACCCAGATAGCACAGGAAGAAAACCACAGTTAAACCATCTTCCCTATATAAGCAGAAGGTCTCAACTGAGCTGCATTTTCTGAAGCATTTAAAAGTTATCTGCCTAGGACTTCCCTGATTTGGTCCAGTTGTTAATCTGTGCTTCTATTGCAGGGTACATGGGTTCAATCCCTGATTGGGAAACTAAGATCCTGCGTGCTGCTGCACAGGATGGCCAAAATAAATAAATAAAAAATTGAAGGTAATTAAAGAAATTCTGCCACTTTCAAAAAATTAAGATGGAATAAAAAGATAAAAATAAATGCGTCTACCATTCCCCTCTCTTTTGGACACACTCTTTTCATTCCCTTATATTCTAGGACACCCCTGTCTTCTGGCTTCCCTCTCATCTGTCTGGTCACATATTACTTGTGAACTTTATTGCTCCCTCATTTTCCTCCTGCCTTTTAGGTTTGTTTTTGGATATTTTTCTAGTCTTACTCTAAGAACTTGAGGAAAGAAGGCATTATATGCTTCCAAGCATAAGTATAAAATCCTACCAATGAATTTTTATTGCAAGGAAGAAAAGCACTAAAATTACATTTGAATCTGATCAAACCTGTAATTCCTACTTGAAATTAATAGGAAATACAGGAGACAAGGTTACATGTTAACTGACACCACAGACATGCAATGACCCATTTAGAGACTATGGAAAACTTTAAAGGACAGCAATCTTGAATCTCCAACAAGCTAAATGCCAGGACAAAATGTGAAGAAGAAACACATCACGTATTGTAATTTATATAACTTATTTGGATTCTGCTTTTTAAAATGTACAGATTATAAACAACTAAGAAGATATCAGCAATGTCTAAATATTTGATGATATTTTAGAATTACTCTAAATTTTCTTAGGTATGGTTGTGTTACTGAAGCTTAACCTTGAAGAGAAATACTTCTATAAAGTTATATAATGAAATATTTACAGGTGATTTAAAAAAAAGACAATGAAGACATAGACCCCAAAATCCTTATACAAGAAAATTTTTCAGGACAAATGACTCGGGTTTTTGAACAAATAGATTGCTATGGGAAAAAAATTAAGAAAAGACTATACAAAATTACACAAACAATAAATGCTGGAGAGGGTGTGGAGAAAAGCAACTCTTACGCTGTTGGTGGGAATGCAAACTAGTACAACCACTATGGAGAACAGTGTGGAGATTCCTTAAAAAACTGGAAATAGAACTGCCTTATGATCCAGCAATCCCACTGCTGGGCGTACACACTGAGGAAACCAGAAGGGAAAGAGACACGTGTACCCCAATGTTCATCGCAGCACTGTTTATAATAGCCAGGACATGGAAGCAACCTAGATGCCCATCAGCAGATGAATGGATAAGAAAGCTGTGGTGCATATACACAAAGGAATATTACTTAGCTATTAAAGAGAACGCATTTGAATCAGTTCTAATGAGATGGATGAAACTGGAGCCTATTACACAGAGTGAAGCATGTCAGAAAGAAAAACACCAATACGATATATTAATGCGTATATGTGGAATTTAGAAAGATGGTAATGATGACCCTATATGTGAGACAGCAAAAAAGACACAGATGTAAAGAACAGACTTTTGGACTCTGCGGGAGAAGGTGAGGGTGGGATGATTTGAGAGAACATCTTTGAAACATGTATATTACCATTTGTGAAATAGATCGCCAGTTCAAGTTCAATACATAAAACAGGGCAAGTAAAACTGGTGCACTGGGACGACCCTGAGGGATGGGATGGGTGGAGGTGGGAGAGGGGTTCAGGAGGGGGGACACGTGTACACCCATGGCTGAATCATGTCAAAGTATGGTAAAAACCACTTCAATATTGTAAAGTAGTTAGCCTCCAATTAAAAGGAATAAATTAATTTTTAAAAAGTGACAAAAGTAACACAACAATCAAATTATGTCAATTTTAGTAAGACTCCACTTTAAACACACTGATATAAGCAAATATTTGGGGAACAATTGGGATAATTTGAATATGCATCAGATATTTTAAAGTTATTGTGAAATTGTTGATTTTCTTGGGTGTATGCAGATGACACCACCCTTATGGCAGAAAGTGAAGAAGAACTAAAGAGCCTCTTGATGAAAGTCAAAGAGGAGAGTGAAAAAGTTGGCTTAAAACTCAACATTCAGAAAACGAAGATCATGGCATCTGGTCCCATCACTTCATGGGAAATAGATGGGGAAACAGTGGAAACAGTGTCAGACTTTATTTTGGGGGGGCTCCAAAATCACTACAGATGGTGATTGCAGCCATGAAATTAAAAGACGCTTACTCCTTGGAAGGAAAGTTATGACCAACCCAGATAGCATATTCAAAAGCAGAGACATTACTTTGCCAACAAAGGTCTGTCTAGTCAAGGCTATGGTTTTTCCAGTG
>NW_011494656.1:862737-881498 GCF_000754665.1 Bison bison bison | reverse complement strand
ACTGATGCTGGGAGGGATTGGGGGCAGGAGGAGAAGGGGACGACAGAGGATGAGATGGCTAGATGGCATCACCAACTTGATGGATGTGAGTTTGAGTGAACTCCGGGAGTTGGTGATGGACAGGGAGGCCTGGCGTGCTGCGATTCATGGGGTCGAAAAGATCGATTCATGAGGTCACAAAGAGTCGGACACAACTGAGCTACTGAACTGAACTGAACTGATGAGATTATTTAGGAAATGTGACACTAATTTAATTATTTGATGTTATTAAAGAACAATAGCTAAATTTTATGTGGGATAATAATGCTGTATTTTTTGATGGAGGCCTTATCGAATAAAAATATTTGTAGATTAAAATGCTGTGGTCCTTTGAATTGCTGAAATGGAGCAGTGGGGAGGCAGTGAGGATTACAGAAATGACATAAAGTCAAACATGAGTCAACAATTGTTGAAACTAGATTCTGGGGAATGTATATCCTTTGTAGTATATGTATATCTTCTTTACATATTTTATATGTTTAAAACTTTCATGATTAAAGAATAATGATGGCAACAAATTTAAATACATGTGATTTTTTAAAACTCATAAATTCATAAAAAAAAATTTTAAAGAAGAAAATGAAACAAAACTCTGATTATTGAAGATCACTAGGGTACCTACTTAATACTCTGAAATTTGATGAATTAAAGGAAAATAATACAGATATTTATTTTTACTTTCTGGTTTGAACTGTATTTCAAGGTAACTAAATGTATGTCTGTGCATGTGTTCAGTTGCTCAGTTGTGTCCAAAGTTTTTTGCAACCCCATGGATTTTGGCCCACCAAGTTTCTCTCTCCATGGAATTTTCCAAGCAAGAATACTGGAGCCGGTTACCACTTCCTACTCTAAGCGATCTTCAGTGTATTAAAAAAACAAACTTCTGTATAGAATCCCAGCTAATAACACAACAAAATTTTAGAATTAGAAAAAAAGAGACAATCCTGCTTTCCTCCTTGGTGAAATAACTAATTCAGTCAACAGTCATAAACAGATGGCAAAACTACTAGGTCAAACTTAACAGGGACCTCTATAATAATAGAGACTTTGTATTGGCTTTTATCCACCTGGGCCCATTGACATTTAAATTTCAACCATTATGTGCTTCTGAAAGTAATGAGTTATGAATATAAAGACACAGCACCATATTTAATTTTTTTTTTCTAAAAGCAAGTGTTACATGTAAACACCAGGCTACAAAGTGTACGGCCAAGAGGAACAAATTAAACAATATCAAGAGCACACAACTTAAAGTAAAGGACAGTTACCCAATTTCTTCAACAATAATCCCATGAAAGTTCAAGAAGTATAAGAATCAAATTCAGTAAGTGGACAGATTCCTCCTGTCATTGTCTCTGTTTAGTATCTGTTTGCTCTTCAAACTCTGCCCAGATGTTTAATAACATTTCAGCTACAACTGTTCTCAATGTAGAAATGAGTTGGAACATCTTGAACTGAGGCCACATCTTCTCCACCAGCAACAATCAGATCCCCACCATCCCAGCCATTCAAACAAGATCCTTTTATCCAAGAGCATCAGTAGGTTCTCAGAGGCTGTCCTTACAGACTGCTGTGCCACTTGGGAATCCAAAATCCCCATCAATTTTGCAACTAAAGGTCTTCCTTTCTGAAGGTTTCTCTTTGGGAAAATATTTAGGATATTCTTATTTGAACTTCTTTTTAGCAGGTATTTAAAAGAGGTTTTGAAAAATCCTTTCTGGGCCTTCCCTGGTGGTCCAGTGGTTAAGAGTCCATGCTCTCATTTCAGGGAGCATGCGTTTGATCCCTGGTCAGGAAAATTAAGACCCCAAATGTCACACAGTGCAGCCAAAAAATAAACTAAAAGTTACGTTTAAAAAGTAAATAAAAATAAAATGGTTAATTTTATTTTTAAAAAGTCCTTTCTGCATCTTTTCTTTAGAATGTTGACTACTCAACTTTAAAGCCACTTTAGACCACCTATATCTGTTTGATTTATTGATCCTTTTTGTAGCATGAAGACTTTTCTTACATCTCCTAGAAGTTGTGGTAGTGCAGTCAGCCCCTTCCCCTAGCCTCATTTTGTTTTAATAAGTCAGACAAAACCTTAATGTTCTCCTTTCTCCTTAATAATTCAAGTTCATATCATTTCCACTACATTTTTACATCCTTTTAATCATCCTGTATATCTCTAAGTCTATTGATCTATTCTATTTGCTGCCCTTAAAAAGTTTCCCTAAACCATTTTCCCTCCAACATTATATAAATCAATCTTAAAAGATATATGTAAGGAAAGCAAATGGAGAAATGCTTATGATTCTTAAATTCTAACTTGAGCTTGAATTTCCATTTTTCCATCTAGCTTTCCGAAGATTTATGAAAATGTTTACATTCTTATATGTGTCATTCTTTAACATTGCTTATACCAGTGAATACTCATTGTGTGGAAGACCTTATCTGGATCACTATCAGTCTCTATTAAGGTGTGATTTTTTTTTTTTTGGCATTATTATTGGTTCTCAGTAATAGTCCTGATTCATAGAGCATGTGTGAGGTGCAATATTATTGTCTTATAATAATATTGACTGAGATTTCAGTTACATGGTATGAGCTCTCTCAGTCAATTGTGCAAAGCACAGACAATATAGATCTCATTGTTACTCAGAGTAGCTAAAGTGTTAGGGGAAATTATATTATACTTATTGACAAGTACCAAGCAAAGAGTCAAAAGAGAAGTCACAAGAATGGGAAAACTAGAGTCATACAGAAAATGAAAAGGATCAAGGAAAATCGTTCTGAGGAAAATCTTAGTCTGTAACTATAGCTTTACTTTGAGTTTGTGAAAAATTAGGTCATTGACAATGTTTGAACCAAAAAAAAAAAAAACCAGGGAAAGGAACTCTAATATTACTCTTTTATCCCTGCTTCTAACTGCCTTAATCAAGCACTCACCTCTGTTCTGTGTCTGCTCCTGTAGAAACAAAGCTCATTTTATCGGGTCGTTGCTATAGAGCTCTCGTTTTGTTTACAACATGGCTTTCAGAGTTTCATTTTGCTTTCCAAAGCAACCCCAATCTTCCTCTTCTCTCACGTCAACCTTTCTCAGGAACAAAGAGACTTGTTTTGGGATACTTGGAAAAGTGTCTTGGAGGATGAACACTTCACCTTCCTCAAGAAAACACCCTGATCCAAAACAGAGCATTGAGATGCTTCAGGAAAAAGCAAACTGATTGATATGCAAACACAAGCACTTCTCTGATCTAGAAGTTGGGAGTGATGTCTCTTGCCTTGAAGTCATTTTTTGAGAAGAACAGTTGCTGGAAAAGAGAAGGCAACATATGGCAGGTGTGACCAGCAAGGAGAGTGTTGCCAACCCAAAGTCCAAAATAGATACCCCTGCTTTTTCTCATATCCTAAAATATTTGAGCATGTAAGTCACCCACAACTATGTCAGATCACAAGCCAGTTGAAGTTACATTTAATTATATTTAGATATAATCACAATGAGCGGGATTTAGAAAGATATGTCAGCAGGAAATACATTTTATTCACAACCAAATGTTTTGTTACAGGATGAAGCTCTTAGGAGACATCAAACTAAGTAGAAAAAATAAATTTTTAACCAGGGAACAATTTTTATTAAAAGCAAGTTATAATATTTGATGGTAATTTTGAAGAAAACGCAAAAACTTAATTTTACTGTCAAACAAAATATCCTATCCCCCGGTTTTTTTTTTTTTAAATACTTAATAGAAATGAAGCAGCAGGAACCAGATTCCAATAATATAGTACTAAATCAGTGTCAATATTCACATGTCACTCACTAATGTGTATATATAGCATTTAATGCATTCCACATACCATGATAGGAGCTGAAAATTCGATGTGAACAAAAAACATTTGGTCTCTATTGTTTTAATATATGTTTTATTAATATATGGGCATAACAAGGCCAACAGATCTGGAGACAAGTGCAATTGAAAAGACAGATTGTTATACTCACATATTCCAGGAGAAGGGGGCATGCCGTGCTATGCAGGGCCAAAAGGGAAAGTATCAGAGTCAGTCAGGAAGCAGAGGAATTGGGAAGAAAACAGACACAAACCTGTGTTTATAGTTTCCATGAAACAGAATGGATGAGGTAGAGTAAGTAGGTTTAGGATTGGTTAGTTGAAACAAACTCAGCAGACTATGAGAACAAATCTTAGCTCTCTGGTACCTGGTCGTGGGCGGTGAGTGCAGAGGAATAGCTGCCCTGAGTTTGAGAGCCTGATGGAAGTGCTGAGGGACTGCCCTGGAATGGTGGGTTTGCATACAAAAGGCGCACTCACAGGAATTGTCTACTACCTCTAGGAGCTGCCTAACACTTAGGAGGAGGAGAAGGGGACGACAGAGGCTGAGATGGTTGGATGGCATCACCGACTCGATGGACATGAGTTTGAGCAAGCTCTGGGAGTTGGTGACGGACAGGGAAGCCTGGCGTGCTGCAGTACCTGGGGTCACAAAGAGCCACACACGCCTGACCCACTGAACAACAACAACAACCCTTAAGAGAGGAAGCCTTCAGTGTTGGCAAAGTACTATATGTCAAAGCAGGAAGGAATAAAAAACAAACAAGATATAGTTTACACATCTATTTGCAAGGATTTTGCTGCCTAACAGAGAGTCAGAGGATAGATAAACCAGTAATTGCCATAAAATACAACAGTGAGAATGGTAGGGAATTCTATATGGAATTTATAGAGGAGGACCTGATCTAGACCAGAAAACAGAACGCTTCCTTGAAATACCGTATAAACTGAGTCCCAAGAGTTGTAAGAGGCAAAGGTAGAATAGGGAATGAATAGAGGGGAAGGCAGAGCTCACAGCACATGTTACAACTTAGATTCAAAACTATCTCTGAGAAGTTCAGTGTCAAAGGGGGTTTGTTATGAATGGGGTGCACAGCACGGAAGGGTTTGAAGAGAAAGACAATTGGACAGACACCAGATATCTACTGATATTTTATTCCAATCCCAAAGAACAGCAATGCCAAAGAATGTTCAGACTACCACACAATTGCACTCATTTCACATGCCAGTAAAGCTAAGCTCAAAATTCTCTAAGCCAGGCTTGAATAGTATGTAAACCATGAACTTCCAGATGTTCGAGCTAGATGTAGAAAAGGCAGAGGAACAAGTGATCAAATTGCCAGCATCCATTGGATGATAGAAAAATCAAGAGAGTTCCAGAAAAAGCATCTACTTCTGCTTTGTTGATTACACCAAAGCCTTTAACTGTATGGATCACAACTGTGGAAAATTCTTCAAGAGATGGGAATAACAGACACCTTACCTGCCTCTTGAGAAATCAGTATGCAGTTCAAGAAACAACAGTTAGGACTGGACACAGAACAGCAGACTGGTTCCTAACTGGGAAAGGAATATGTCAAGGCTGTATATTGTCACCCTGTTTATTTAACTTATGTGCAGAGTACATCAAGAGAAATGCTGGTCTGGGTAAAGCACAAGATGGAATCAAGATTGCCGGGAGAAATATTGATAACCTCGGATATGCAGATGACACCACCCTTATGGCAGAAAGTGAATAGGAACTGAGGAGCCTCTTGATGAAAGTCAAAGATGAGAGTGAAAAAGCTGGCTTAAAACTCAACATTCAGAAAACGAAGATCATGGTATCCAGTCCCATTACTCCATGTCAAATAGATGGAGAAACAATGGGAACAGTAACAGACTTTATTTTCTTTGGCTCCAAAATCACTGCAGATGGTGACTGCAGCCATGAAATTAAAAGACACTCCTTGGAAGGAAAGTTATAACCAACCTAGATAGCATATTACAAGCAGAGACATTACTTTTCTGACAAAGGTCCATCTTGTCAAAGCTATGGTTTTTCCAGAGTCATATATGGATGTGAGAGTTGGACTATAAAGAAAGCTGAGCACCAAAGAATTGATGCTTTCAAACTGTGGTATTTGAGAAGACTCTTGAGAATCCCTTGGACTGCCAGGAGATGTAGCCAGTCCATCCTAAAGGAGATCAGTCCTGGGTGTTCATTGGAAGGACTGATGCTGAAGCTGAAACTCCAATAATTTGGCCACCTGATGTGAAGAGCTGACTCATTTGAAAAGACCCTGATACTGGGAAAGATTGAGGGCAGGAGGAGAAGGGGACGACAGAGGATGAGATGGTTGGATGGCATCACTGACTCAATGGCCATGGGTTTGGGTAAGCTCCAAGATTTGGTGATGGACAGGGAGGCCTGGCGTGCTGCAGTCCATGGGGTCACAAAGAGTCAGATATGACTGAGCGACTGAATTGAACTGAGATACCTACTGAACACCTCCTAGGTATCCGGTCCTCTGCTGTAGAGGCTGACAAAGTGGGCAGGGCGTCACCATGCGCAGTCTTGAGATCAGGTAAAGAAGTTCAGATTCCATCCTAGGTGGAGTAGGGATCCACTGAGTGGTTTCAGGATACATTTGAGGAGGGTGGAGGGGGGGATGACTGTGTTTCAAAATAATTTTATATTTTCATATAAGTGCCATCTAGAATAAAATCTGAGGTTCATTGAGGAAGAGGAAAAAATTGATAGCAGATGGTAAGGCACAGGTTTACTTTGAAGAATTTTGTATTTCTCGATTTCATATACATGTTCTGTAAACTGTGGATTCATAATACATTTTAAAGTATTTTTCAGGAGAGTTGAAGCTGGGTTGGAGAGCATCATTGTATTTGCTATTTTCCAAAAAGGAAATGAATTGTTTTACAGGCTTTTTCATTATGTTACACATTCTCAGTCTAAGTGGGAAAAGGTAAATTAAAAATCATCCCTCAATGTTGTGAAACTGATCATTGCCTGTTTGCTATAATGTTGTTTTTTTTTATTTATTATAAGAAGGGAAGAATTGAATCAAAATCTTGAAAACCACTAAAGACGAATTTTGAGGTTTGCTTTTGAGGCATCTAAATAAAGTTGGGAGTTATAACAACCTTATGCTCACAACCACTTGCTGAGGATCACGAAAAACTTTGAATGCATTACCACATTTGCAACTACACGGGTGGATGTGCGCATGTCCGTGCTCGGCTGCTCAGTCATTTATACTCTCTCTGATCCCACGGACTGTAGCCTATCAGGCTCCTCTGTCTGCAAGATTTCCCAGACAAGAACCTTGGAGTGGATTGCCATTTCCTACTCCAGAGGATATTCCCAACTCAGGATCAAACCCACCTTGCCTGTGTCTCCTGAATTGGCTGGTAGATTCTTTACCACTGAGAAACCTGGGAAGTCCATACAGGTGGATGCACGATTTCAAACGACAACTTGTTATAAAGCGTCATGAGAGTGAAATAGGCTACCCAAGATGAAGAGCTACTAAGTGGGTGAATTTGGAGTACTAACCCAGCTCAGCCTGACACCAAAACCCAGACTCTTAACCACCATGTCATAGAGTCAAGACCTTCTCCCCCATTCCCTGGCCCTGCTCTGTACACAACATATTCCATCATTCAGAAAAAAACAAGCAAAAATCCTCACAGTTGGGAATCGTCTAGCACAATTCAGAACACATGGAGAGGGTATTTGTAAGGACATAGCACAGTTTCGCGCCACCCCACTCTTGCAATATTTAATTTCACTGGTTCTTTCCAGTGTCGAGCATGGCCTGTCATTTGAGCCTTTGAAAGCATCATCTAATTTCCTGTATGAGCTACAGTCCCTTCCACACAGATGAACAGGCTCTGTTTACTAGGACTGCAGAACAACTCAGTCGTTGCTCCACACCTAGAGCCTGTGCTCTAGAGCCTGGGGGCTGAAGCTACTGAGGCCTGGGTGCCCGAGAGCCTGTGTTCCCAACAAGACACCACCTTCAATGAGCAGCCCACCTACTCCAGCTGCAGAGTACCCCTGCTCACCACACCTAGAAAAAAGCCCATGCAGCAACAAAGACTCAGCACAGCCAAAAATAAAATAATTTTTCTTAAATCTAAACAAAACAAACCACACAATATTAATATAAGATAAAATTTGAGTGCAAATGAATTTGATTACTGTTTACATATATTGCATCACGTGTTATTTCACAAAAACATTTAAAATATATTTTATTTCTTAAATCTTACAACACTATACAAAAGCACCAACATTCTGTGCAGTGACTATCTTGTTTCACTTATAGTTCAAAAGTGCTAGAAATAAAAAGGGGCACTCACATGAAGAACACTGAATGGGATATTTTAATAGATCAGTGTCAAGATGAAAAAAACAAAATAATGTGAGCTAACAATCTACAATTAAAAAGAATAGATATCATAGATATTCATGAAAGTTTGCATCTTCAATAATATCATTGATATAACGTCATTAAAATTCACGTCGTTTCAAAAAGTTGTACGAGTGGTATGCAATAAATCCAGGCTTAAATCATTTACTTTAGCATCGGAAAAAAATAAATAAATAACAATGTTGGGTCAAAGAAGTCATGGGAGAAAAATATCACATAATCAATCAGAAGGATTTCACCTTGTATACAACAAATATTAACTGGTACCTCCCTATCAGTTCAAATTTTCATTCCCTAATGTAGCTGTCTTACTCTTCTGTTCCCACAAACCTTTCTCATCTTATACATAATACTCCCATTCCAGCCTGTAATATGCAGTTGATGACTATCATTCGTATTTTGTTGAGAAAATAGAAGCAGTTAGATGCAATATCCTCCCATCTCATTCTACTACGATGCAAAAATCTATCTCCCTGTCTCCAGCTAAAATAGATTAAATATCTCAGCTATTTAAAGGAAAAAAAAAAAAAAAACCCTCCACTTATGCTGTATCCCATCCCTTCTTGCCTCCCTCAATCATCTCACCCTCTTGAGGCTCATCAAACCTCTAGGTCTTCATTCCCACACTGGCCAACTGTTGCCCAATTTCAGCATTTGCTTCATAGCAGAAGCTGTCAAACAACTTGTCAATGCTCACAGGCTGTACTTAACTCCAACTCATTCTGCAGTTCACTCTCATTCTTCCTTCTGTTCTCACTGCTCCACTGAAACCCCTCCTAACGTCTCCCTTCACTTCTTATGATGTGCTCCTCTTGCTATGCCAATCAGCAACACGTGACATAATTAACCATTCCCTCTTTCAAGAAATAATCCTCTCTTGGCTTGGCTTTCCTCCTGTGTTATCTCTGAACACTTTCCATGTGACCTCAAAATGTTTATTCTTCAGGATTCCATCCTGAGCTTGGTGTTCTCTATCTGCCCTTTTCTTCCTAGGCAATCTTTCTAATTCCCAAACTTTATAGATCATATATATCTTGTGATAACCACTTTATAAAGAGTATCTCATGCTCACCACAACCAAGTCAGGTAGAAATTACTTTTCCTTGCTGCACAGATAAGGAAAGGTGATCAGAATGATTGCAAACTTAATGCAGTGGTATATGCACTAGACTGCCTATCTATATCTGATTCCAAATAGGAGTTGTAATCTCTTAAGGAAATTTTATTAAGAAGTGTATACTTTGATTCTGTAAATATCTTAGCATTAATAAATTAGATAAATTTTTATTTAGGATTTAATTAAATCCTAATGATTTAATTTTGCTTACATATAACAAACTCCCCTGGTGGCCCAGATGGTAAAGCATCTGCCTACAATGTGGGAGACCCAGGTTCAATCCCTGGGTCAGGAAGATCTGGAGAAGGAAATGGCAACCCACTCCAGTATTCTTGCCTGGAGAATCCCATGGACAGAGGAATCTGATGGGCTACAGTCCATGGGGTCACAAATAGTCAGACACAACTGAGCAACTTCACTTCTTCTTCTATATATAAAAAAAGGGAGAAAAAAGGAATTACCCTTAGTACAGTAATGTACTCCTATTATTATCTACTTATATAATTCTTTAAAAAATCTCTGCAGAAGGTGACTGCAGCCATGAAATTAAAATGCACTTGCTCCTTGGAAGAAAAGCTATGACAAACCTAGACAGCATATTGAAAACAGAGACATTACTTTGCCCACAAAAGTCAAAGCTATGGTTTTTCCAGTAGTCACGTACGGATGTGAGAGTTGGATCATAACAAAAGCTGAGGGCTGAAGAATTGATGCTTTTGAACTGTGGTGCTGGAGAAGACTCTTGAGAGTCCCTTGGACTGCAAAGAGATCCAACCAGTCCATCCTAAAGGAAATCAGTCCTGAATATTCACTGGAAGGACTGATGCTGAAGCTAAAACTCCAATACTTTGACCACCTGATGCAAAGAACTGACTCATTAGAAAAGACCATGATGTTGGGAAAGATTGAGGGCAGGAAGAGAAGGGGATGACAGGGGATGAGATGGTTGGATGGCATCACTGATTCAATGAACATGAGTTTGAGCAAGCTCTGAGAGTCGATGATGGACAGGGAGGCCTGGCGTGCTGCAGTCCATGGGGTTGTGAAGAGCTGGACATGACTGAATGACTGAACTGAACTGAACTGAACTGAACCAGGACTGCTGGGAAAAGCCAAGCAAAGAGAACCAGTGAAATCCAGGTATGGTAAAGATTGAAAGTGATATCCTAGGGCTCACCATAATTTCTGATTTCTTTTGGAGGAGAAATAAGATGTATTTTAAATATTTACTTTCAGGCACTCAAATGACCCTTGTTCTTTAATTCTGATGCCCTTGATGTGGTGACAAATAGAAAAATCATCATAAAAGAAATTAAGATCCAGAGGAAATAAAATAAGCCCCTTTAAAAAATATAATCTGGTATGTCAGAGTGCTAAAACACAAAGGTACTAATTAGTAGCCATTTATGTTTCTTTTATCTTTTCAATATATACTTTCCTTCGTTTATAACAGTCACTTCATAAATTATAAGGAAACAAAGTTTAAGGAAAAAAAACAAGGAATAGAAAGAATAAAAGATAGATTAACTAATAAAAATCCATCTTTAAAAGCATTTTATTTATAATGTTTATTATAAAAGTTTTATTAGTTCATGTTTGTTTAGGGGAAAATAAAAAAGGTTATTTACCTAAAGTTAAAAGTTGTACAGAATAAACACCTACTTATTTGAAAGACAGAAAGGTAATGATTCTGTCTCAAAATACCTTCCCAGCTGCATTGACAAGTGGCCTAAGTTTGCACCCTGTGTAGTTCTATAGGCCACAGTCTGGAAAGCTCCACTTGGAATGCTGCATCAGCCCATTAAAGCGTGAGCCACCCCTGTCTCGCATGCCAGCCACTTCAGATCCTGTGTGCCTCTCGTCCATCCGTGGCCCCAGCTCCCACTGGGCGCCCTGCTCTACGTGAGCTCCAACAAGTGTCAGGACTGACCCCACCTCACTTCCTGCTCAAGCTGCATAACCTCCTTTCCTCCTGTTGATTCCAAGGTGTGGGCATCAACAAACAAGTCCCTGTTGATATCTACACAAACTCAACCTAGAAATGGTAGGGAGTTGACATCCCAAAGGATAAAAGTTTTACCACTGGAAGTTGGGAACAGATTACTTCTTCACCCACCCACTCCACTAAACTGAGATGTTTGTCCAAAAGACAGTCCTCAAGACCCAGCAATCAGCTACCTCCTCTGGCCTCCCTCATTCTTGGCCTCATTTTCTTTGTCCCTCAGGCCTGCTCCCTTGGATCATGCTCCCTAACCAAGCAATAGAACACAACACTTGCTTCAGGCTCTGTTTTCTGTGAAATCGAGGCTTACTGAGACATTTCTATGTTGTATTAATTATATCTATTTGATGTTTCTATGGTTTTATAATTTATAAAAGTACTTTCAGAATAATATTTCATTGAAATGCTTAATATAAGGTTTTTTGGGAAAAAAAAAAAGAATGGCTAACTCATGCCCTTGATAATGTATAAAACAATTATGCAAAACAGATAACTTCAAGCTTTTCAAAGTTATGTGTATCTAATCCACACAGCTTTCACTGGGCTTTAACCACTAAGCCTTTCTTTTTTTAAGAATTCAGTTAAGGTCTCTTCAGCCTTCTGTTCAAAAAAAAAATTCTGCTATTTCTCATCCTTGTTTTCACATGTGTTCTTCTCATTCTCTTTATTTTATATATATATATATTTTTTCAAGAAGCTTTGCATTGATTTGCTTTATACTTACTGCCCTAGACATGTTCCTGTCTTAAGTGTACTCTGTGAGTGTTATGACCACTGGTATGGAGATCTACCTGGGTTTACAGTTCCAGCTTTCCCAATTACCAACTCTGTGGCTGTGCACACGTTGCTTAATTTCTTTGGATTTTTGCTCATCTATAAAATTCAGATAAAAATATTATCTACATCATAAGACTATAAAGGATCAAATGAATAATTAAAATTAGAGCAATTGCTAACAAACACTAAACATAATCAGAGATATGTTGACTTCTTTCTTTTTTGTTACTATAATTCTTTGAAGAGACGGAATTCTCACAAGGCTGAAGACAGAAAGATCTAGATGCAAACCTTGGGTTCCCAGATGAAGAGTTGCTTGACCTGAGCAAGTCTTTTAATCAATTCTCCAAATCTACTTAAAGTCTACATCCTGTTGTGAACTTCAACATGTCCACAATTCCTTATCTTACATGGGGTGAGAAAGTGTTTAAAAATTCAAAATCATTTTTATTTTAGAAATATAGTAAGGCACATATATGTACAGTGTATTTTAATATTAATAATATCCCCAGTTAGGGACGAGTACAGTACTTAGTAGTCAAACACATAAACGTATCTACTGAAAATTTCTGGAATATTTACAAGAGATGAAATAAATTTTAAAATCAATTCAGAGGAATCAGATCAGGTGTTACCACTGAAAAAGCTTGTCCCTATGTCTGCAATCTCTTTGTACTCCTGAATTGCAGAAAATGAACTTTGGAACTGAATTTCCAAGACCTCCAGGACACAAGGTTCTCACTGTGACTCAGCTGGCCTCGAAGGAAATGACTTTTCTTCCTAAACTCCTTTTTCCCTTCCTATATTTCTTGAGATGATCATGAGGCAGGATCAGGTCCTTGCATTTGCATATACTACTGCTTCCCTTTCTTTATTCAGATCTTGCATCTAGTCCACACATAAATATTGATTGAGTACCCACAGTATACAGTGCAGAATGCAAACCACACGAGAACACAGTAGCAAGCATGATTTACTATCTAAAAGACAGAAACAAATAAAAGTGTTGAAAGAATTAAAATAGTCTATATAGATGGTCTGCTAGAAATAGGTGGATTTTTTCACATGTCTCTCTCTCTCTCCCCCCATTATATGCTTAGACAAAGCCATTTTGGAAATAGCATGGTCTTATTCATAAATAAGTACTAAATACTTGTCACAAAACTGCAGACAGTTCCTTCTTTTAAAATGCTATGCTCTCAAAGATTCATTTTATGATGTCTCTAGGCTTCTATGCTTTAACAAATAAAAAATATTACCTATTAAATTACTTGAAAACATAAAAATAAGGAATTCCCTTGTGATCCAGTGGTTAAGACTCCACCATTCCACTGCAGGAGGCACAGGTTCAACTCCTGACTGGGAAACTAAGATCCTGCTTGCTGTGCAGCCATAACTAAAGATGAATAAACAAGCAAATTATGTTTTAAAATACTTGCATTTTTACCTTTTAATTGGCTTAAGAATCAATGTCCCTGGAAGCATGAGCCTGACACTGAACTTAATTTATTTATTTATTTTACTTTACAATATTGTATTGGTTTTGCCATACATCAACATGAATCCACCACAGGTGTACACGTGTTCCCCACCCTGAACCCCCCTCCCACCTCCCTCCCCATACCATCCCTCTGGGTCATCCCAGCACACCCCTTTAAATCTCCATACCCTCTAAAAGGAGAGAACGTTCCTATCATTTGGACCTTCATGTTGCCACTTGACGCAAAGAGTTGACTCGCTGGGAAAGACTCTGATGCTGGGAAAGATTGAAGGCAGGAGGAGAAGGGGATGACAAAGGATGAGATGGTCGGATGGCATCACCAACTCAACAGACATAAACTTGGGCAAACTCCAAGAGACAGTGAAGGACAGGGAAACCTGGTGTGCTGCAGTCCTCGGGGTCGGAAGGAGTCGGACACGACCTAGAGACGGAACAACAACATAATGGAGTTGCTCTCTAGGGATATTCTTTCATTATCCCACGATACGACAAAGTTCACTGATGTCCGCAAAGACAAAACCTCCGTTCACTCAAACAAAGTGTCAGTCAAATGCACTCCTTTGTACCTATTAGAGGTGATGGCCAGTTTGTGAGGCTATAGTATTCAGTCTTCAGCTCTCCACTCAGTTTTCTGTGATGCTAAAATACATTCTTTGGATTTTATCTTTTTTTTTTTTTGTATCAATAAACATTTACCTCTGTGTGTGGTTCTCCCCTCAGAAGTGTTCAAATATTTGTTCCACCATCGTCGCCCGTAATCATTATTTATTGAACGCACTGCCCCGTCCCTGTGGGGTGCCCACTGGCACCAGGCCTGCCTCACAGCTGGGTGATGTGTCTCCCTGTGTTCATACCTACTTCCCTCTCCCAACTGTCATACTTCACACTACACAAATAATCTTTGAAAGCCCAGGCCGGTGTCATTATTGAAACAGAAAAGATGTGAATGGTTTCAACACTCGGTTATTTTAGTTTCTTTCCCCATCCCTTGCAAACCACTTCAAACCAGTTCACTTGTAAAGTAGATTAAATAGAAATAGAATAAACTCATTTATAAGAAGCAGCTCAATTCTTTTTTTTTTTTCATTGATAAATCAACCCAGGATTTGCAGCATTTCTTTCAAGGTTTTCCTTCTGAAAATCCATTAAAAAAAAAAAGAAGAAGAAGTAGAAAGAAAACTAGAATTCATAGACACTTATTACACTTTTATCCTGTTTTAGATCTTTAATGTCAAGGTGATGCCTGGAGCAAATATTTAGTCAGGCAAATTATAATCTTATCAAAAGAGGGATTTATAAGGGGAATACGGAGCACAAAGCACTCAGGTGATCATCTCTATTCTTTGTGGGGCTATTTGACAACATCCTACTCAGTGACAGCTGCTTTATCACTGCCTTTAATGACCAGGAACCAGGAAGTCCTGCATAATTCAGCAAGAGTATTCTGAAGGCCTTTCCGTCTGTTTGAGGATGTCTATTTCGCTGAACAGTTTTGTGTCCAAGGGATTTCTTGACTAACAGGTGCATCATTATACACACCAGCAATTAGCAGAGTGAGGAGCTCTGGAATTCAGTGTGCATTGCCTTGTGATAACCACAGAAAGAGATGGACTTCCCTTAGGAAGGAAAAATGGAGAATCACTTAACTTGTCCAAATTCATTTAAGCTGAGGTTTTAGGGAAGACAATTTGTATACTAACTGGCCTCCCAGATGACTCTGTGGTAAGGAATTTGCCTGTCAAGCAGGAGACCAGGGTTCTATCCCCAGGTCGAGAAGATCTCCTGGGGAAGGGAATGGCAACCCACTTTAGTACTCTTGGCTGGAGAATCCCCATGGACAAGGCAGGCTGGTGGGCTACAGTCTACGGGGCCATAAAAGAGTTGGACATGATGTAAGGACTGAACAACAATTACAATCTGAACAAGTATTTGTGGTTCAATCTCAATCCCCTTTCCTTGCAGTTATGGGTTTTGCTCACAAACAGAACCACTGTGGGCAATGTTGTTTTTCCCTTTGCAGACTTGTACTGTTCCTGAGTTAATGCATATGCGAGTGCTTAAAATACTGATTAAATTAAAAATCATTCCTTGAGAAACTGTTTATTCAACCAAAAAGAAAATAACACTAAGATTTTACCTATGAGAAACTCAAAATAGCTATAGTATTAATAAGAACATACTCATACTTGATTTAAAAATCTAATCTGGGTTAAGGGCCCAGTTCATGGCATTGGGAATACCTCATCATATCTTTGAATTTTTACCACTGAAACTAGGAGCTGTGATTCCCAAAGACTTCCTTAGATAACGTGTCTTTTCAGAATTTGGAGAGACATACAGGAATACAATACTGAAATATTTAATAGTACACAGAATGTAGAATAATATAGTTCACAGATTATTAGCACACAAAGTGTGAAAACTTAAGTTGTAAAGTCTCATGACAATCAAGAAGTCTAATCTTCTGACCCAGGAAAGACTTTAACTTAGCTTCATCCCCTGAATTCAATGGCCATGATAATGGCTATTTTATCTACCAGTTATCACAAGGGCTTGTAAGAATCAAATTGAACAATGCAGGATGCCACTTAATAAAGAATAATATGCTATAGAAGAATGGAATACTATTGTTGATGAAGTTATATTGATACTATATTAAGAACTAAAGTTGTCATTGATGATTAAATATCCCTCAAATAAAGTGCCTCTCTGAGCAGCCATTGTGGGTGTTAGACTTCATTATCATTTGCAGTGATGCCTCCAAGGTTCCCTGTCTCCAGTCTTCCAACACTTGAAGTCTGTCTGACCTCTGCCTGGTTGCAATTCTGGTCACAATATTCCCTTTCTTAAAACATGTCTGAAGATTTCCCACTGCCCAGTCCAACTGCTAGCAAGTTAGAGAGAATGTGAATATTCCATCAACCAGGGGAGAGTGACCAGGAAGTGATTACAAACAACCCTGGCAAAGCCCTCAGTGGCTTCTCCACCCTGTGCTCATTGCTACCCCTCGAGTACCTTGAAAAACTTGGTGAATCCTCGACGAATCAGTTTATCCTTCTCAAGCAGTGCTGGTGATTCCCTCTTCCAATTCTCCAGCCAGCAGGATGCCCCCAACATAGCACTTGAATTTTCATTATTTATTTCTAAGACTGCCTTTTATGCAAAGTCGCATAACATAATACGAGTCTTCTCCCTTTGGGTAGTGCTATTGGTCAGGAACGAACTGGCATGAAATACTTAGAGTTTGCTGTATGAATGGACATGCTGCCCACCATTACCTGCTGCTGCCTGCAGCGCAGAGGAAATGCTGTGGATACAGATGGCACCTGCCATCCAATCGCACTCTTTTCTCATTGACTCCCTCAAACTCCAAACAAAGCTCCAGTGGATCTTTTCATGAACACGTATCACAGGCTTTCCACAGCTGCATATTGAATGAATGAAAATGGCGGTGAATCTTTGGCCCTTTCTTCTTTTCCAATTTACTTTAGTTAATTTCTAACAACAGCTTATGCTGACCTTACCTCCATAATATTTTATGTTTTCATAACATTTTAAAACCTTTTTAGAGTACTTTAATTCTGCTCACAATGACCAGGCATGCCCTCTGCCTTGTAGCCTCCATTCTCTTGCCTAGATGATCCATTCACCATTAACCTAGTAACCTACTCTGGTCCCACCTAATTTTTTTTTTTTTTCCTTTTCCAAGTGGGATGATATGAGCTGGATGTACAATTTGACAGTATCTCTCTTTGTTGGGAAATTTTATAACAGGGGATATTGGAAAGAATACTGACCTTGCTTTTAGTCTAGAAGACCTGATTTTTGTTCCTCTTCACAGAATTGGCTACGTAATTTCAAGGACCAATGAAAACTGCAAGTGAAATCATTTTACCCTTTGATCAAAACACAGGGAAAAGCTTTTCCTTTTTTCCCATGATCTCAGCCCGCCAAAGGCAGATCTATTTAGTGCCGTACCACCCGAGGTCTAAGGCCACTCTCAGAGTGACTGCAGTCTTACAGATGGCACTGAGGGCATACACCCAGCCCAGGTCCCCAGTACCTGCGGCCAGACCTCTGCCAGGGACTGAGGGCTGTGGTGGTTACTGGGTAAAATCAGGGAAGCCACAACCTGAGAATCGGTCCTCGAGAGCTGAGAAAAAGGTAGGAGGTGGGATCACACATACCCTGCCACACTCCATTGCCCCATCAGTCTCCCTCCACTTAAAAAGTGCAACTTCCAATATACAATTACCAAGGGCTTCAAGACGGCAACACTGAGCATTTAACCACAAACATGGTGCCTGCTTCTGAACAGAGGGTCCTGTGGGATTGCGCTAGTTTACTTAAGATAACCTTGCCTCTTCACTATCAGCACTGCATATCTACTCTTGGGACAAACATCTACTAAGGATCCATCTTATAAGACATCCTCCACAATTTTGCTGTAGAGTTAAATTATGCTTGTAATTTTTTATATTTGTTGTGAATTACCACTCATAATAAGTGCTTGATGTGCCGGTGGTTATGGGTACAACTTCAAATCCCAATTCTGGTTCTTGTTAGTTAGGGAAACTGGAGACCATGACACTTGCTGTATACTTTAAATTGCTTCATTTATTTTAAATTACAGACTTTGGCCTATATAACAAGATAGCATATGCATATGTTAGTTAAAATAAACCAATGCCCAGGTGCTATCCAAAAAGGTGCATTTGAGAAATAGTCAGCCAACACATTATTATGAATGCACAGTCCAGAAGTCAGCTAGCTTTGTTTCAGAAAAAAAAAAAAAAAACATTTTCCTAGTGGCCACTAGAAACATTCCTTTTATGCCCATCTTTTATTAATAGCTACTGCTTTGCTGACTACTGATACTGTATATCAATTTAATTATTAAAAATAATGACATGCAATCAACTTGATGAAAATTAGACATGGCCACTCTTGGGTGAAATTAAATGGACTCAGGATAGTTGGATTGCCTTAAAAAAAATTTAGGAATACTCACCACTCTTGATGATCAGGATATAAAAATCCAGTGCAACCCACAGACTTAGAG
>NW_011494656.1:825239-862637 GCF_000754665.1 Bison bison bison | reverse complement strand
TAGAGATGGTACATTAGGCTATATCCCTTAACTACATGGTAGGGCTTCCCTTGTAGCTCAGTTGGTAAAGAATCTGCCTCAAATGCAGGAGACCCAGGTTCCATCCCTGGGTTGGTAATATTCTCCGGAAAAGGGCATGGCAACCCACTCCAGTCTTCTTGCCTGGAGAATCCCATGGACACAGGAGCCTGGTGGGCTACAGTCCACGGGGCCGCAAGAGTCAGACACAACTGAGCGACTAAACCCCCCACCCCCATGTGGTGGCCAGCTACAAACTCCAGAGTTTGGGACTGTATGTGTGATATAGTCTTCCTGTGCTCTTTTGCTGTTAGCTTCAGGAAACCATTCCTGAAAAGTAACAGTGGGGAAATGTAAAAACATTGGGACATACTTGAGTCAATAGGAAAGATCATAGGAATTAATTATTTTAATGTATGTGAAGAAATATTGAGTTGACTTGTGAAATTAAAAGACACTTGCTCCTTGGAAGGAAAGTTATGACCAACCTAGACAGCATATTCAAAAGCAGAGACGTTACCTTGCCAACAAAGGTCCATCTCGTCAAGGCTATGGTTTTTCCAGTGGTCATGTATAAATATGAGAGTTGGACTGTGAAGAAAGCTGAGTGCTGAAGAATTGATGCTTTTGAACTGTGCTGTTGGAGAAGACTCTTGAGAGTTCCTTGGACTGCAAGGAGATCAACCAGTCCATCCCAAAGGAGATCAGTCCTAGGTGTTCATTGGAACGACTGATGCTGAAGCTGGAACTCTAGTACTTTGGCCACCTGATGAAGAGAGCTAACTTACTGGAAAAGACCCTGATGCTGGGAAAGATTGAGGGCAGGAGAAGGGGACAGCAGAGGATGAGATGGTTGGATGGGATCACCGACTTGATGGACATGGGTTTGGGTGGACTCCAGGAGTTGGTGATGGACAAGGAGGCCTGGCGTGCTGCGATTCATGGGGTCGCAAAGAGTCAGACGTGACTGAGCAACTGAACTGAACTGTGACATATCTATAACAAAATATGATCTAAGACTTGTGCATTGGTTTGCTGGAGCTGCTATAACAAAATCCTACAGATTGGACAGCTCAAGGAACAAAAATTCACTTTTTTATAATTCTGGAGTCTAGAAATCTGAGATTAAGATATAAACAGGGTTGGTTTCTTCTTGAGCCCTCACTCCTTGGCTTGAAGGTGGCTGTCACCTACTGCGTCCTCATGCTGTCTTCCTTCTGTGCATATCTGTTTCCAAATTTCCTCTTCTAATAAGAACACTGGGCTTCCCTGGTGGCTCAGTCAGTAAAGAATCTGCCTTCAATGCAGGAAACCACTGCAATGCAGCATACCTGGGTTCAATCTCTGGGTTGGGAAGGCCGCTTGGAAAAGGAAATAGCAGCCCACTCCAACATTCTTGCCTGAGAAAACCCATGGACAGAGCAGCTTTGTGGGATACAGTGCGTGTGGTCATAAGAGTCTGACATGACTTAGCGACTAAACCACCACCACTAAAGAGAACACCAGTCATGTTGAGATAGACTCCACCCTAATGACCTCGTTTTAACTAGCTGACTTGTTTGTAGTCCCTATCTCAACATATAGTTACATTGTGAGGTACTGGAGGTAGGAATTTTGAGATGAATTTTGACAAGACACAGCTCAGCCCACAGCAACCTGTTTTCATCACATACCACTAGGGAGATTAAGAGAATAAGTAACTTTTAGTACCTTGAACTTTTTGGCCAGTACTACAATTTAACAAGAACCTAAGGACTTCCCTGGTGGCCCAGATGGTAAAGCATCTGCCTACAGTGTGAGAAACCCGGGTTCAGACCCTGGGTTGGAAAGATCTCCTGGAGAAGGAAATGGCAGCCCATTCTGGTATTCTTGCCTGGAAAATCCCATAACAGAGGAGCCTGGTAGGCTACAGTCCATGGGGTCACAAAGAGCTGGACACAACTGAGTGACTTCACTTTAAGAGCTGTGCACGTTTAAGTTGGGTTGGGCCAGTTCACAATCCTTGGGAAATCCACCTATTGTCTTTATGGCTCAATGTCTTTGTGGGTTACAAAATATCTACTTTATAAGATTCTTTTAATGATGAAATCTATTGATGAATATGAGGAGTGCAAAACAAACACCTGGTGAGTACTATTTACCATTATTAATGTTATCATTTATTGAATCAGTGATGAATTGAATAAGAGAAAGAAAGAATCAATCAATCAATAGTCAGTTTTACTCTTTCATTAACAAAGGAGGAAATTAAAAGTAAGCAATGTTCCCTGCCCAAGTTTTGGGAGATGCAACCTATATAAAAACTTAGACTCAATTTCAATTTTCATTTCCTTCACTATATCACATAATTCCTTTTAAGAACCAACTTCACAAATGTCCACTAAAGTTTGAATTCCACCCAGCCACACCAAAAAGATAAAGAGAATGTCTCTGACATTTTGTGAATTGAAAATGAGGACCACTCTATTTCAATTACTAAGGTCTCTTTGTATATTTGTGTATTTCTCAGTAATGTCTGACTCTTTGTGGCCACAGGGACAGTAGCCTGCCAGGCTCCTCTGTCCATGGAATTTTCCAGGCAAGGATATTGGAGTGGGTTGCCACTTCCTGTTCCAGGGGATCTTCCTGTTCCATGGGTTGAATTCAAGTCTCATGTGTCTCCTGCATTGGCAGGCAGATCCTTTACCATTAGCCCCAACTGGGAAGCACATTTGTGAATGGTTTAATTTGAACTGTTAAATAAATCAAATATTTTAACTGAACAATTAAATGAATAAAGTATTTAATAAATACTATTTGGGCCAAGAGTGTTATTGCTTAAAGAATGTCACATAATCAACACTGAAAAGACTTATCACGAACTAGTTTGAACCAATTTGACTGCACCCATCTCTTAGGTTTTGTTTGGTGAATCTTAGTAGCCACCAATAATTATAGGCTAATTACTTTTTCACAAAGCCTATTACTAGGTTTCCATGAAATACAGCCTTAGACCATAGCCTGCAAAGCATCTTGGCATTGTTTTTTTTAGTAGGCAGAAATAGTCATATAATCTCTAATGGTAGCTCGACAAAGTTTCACCTCTCTGTTCTCTTTACAGATGTCAAAATACTTTGCATACATGATGAATCACCAGGTCAAACACAGAATTAAGCTAACCATTTTTGGAGCCAGGCAGCTATGATCCTCCCACTCCTATGACAGGACTCAGGATCATCCAGGGACAAGTCAGGGAACAAAAGTAAAATGTCTGCTAGATTCTGTACCCCATCCGTCCACGAAAAGGCATGAAGGTTTTCTAATATAGTTTTATCAATCCACATATTTTTGCATGCATGCTCAGTCACTTCAGTCATGTCTGACTCTCTGAGACTTACGGACTGTAGCCCACCAGGCCCTCTGTCCATGGGATTTTCCCAGCCAGAATACTGGAGTGGATTGCCATGTCCTTCTCCAGGGGATCTTCCTGACCCAGGGATCGTTCTCGCATCTCCTGTTTCTCCTACATCACAGGGAGATTCTTTACTGCCTGAGCCATCGGGAAGCCTCCATATATTTTTAACAACACTAATTTTCACTTAGGTCACTTATTTCTAACATTCATGTGCTAGTTATTAAAGTCTCTTTGAATTAACTGATGTAAAGGAATTTTAAGTAGCTACTCCTGGGCATGGGAAATTAATTCTGATTCATGGGAGAGGGTCTTTAGTGGGGTATGAATACTGAAGAAAGGCGACTGACTGACCCTAGGAGGTAGGTTGAAATGGACACAGAGATTTGTATCACACTTTTCATGCTAAAGTATTTTAAAGTAGACACAATGACTACCATGCTATCAGCTGGCCTGTGGGAAATTCACCAAGATGGTCTTTTTCAAAAAGCAAAAATGAAGTCCAGATGAATAATTTCTCCTTAGAAGATGGTCTCTCAAAATGTATTCCATTCAGAGTAAGTGAAAGCATATGCTTGAGAGGAAAGATGTTAAATATATACGAATGTACGTGTATATAGACAAATACGCAGTGTGCATGTACACTTGGACTTTCTTGATTAAAATGATGGTCATCTAGCTTAACTAATATTTTCTCAGCTTCATTGGTTTGCAGAATTCTAGGCTTCAAGATATGTAATCCCTTAGCACAAAATATATTGAGATCTAGAAAGGGATAATCACTCCCAAAGATCTAAGGGCCATATTTATTAATGGTAGAATTTTAGGTACATTATATGCTAGATATGAGGTATTGTCTAGTATAATACTTTAGATGTCCATAACCACTTAAATACCAAGCAAGGGATTCAAAAAGTATTTGACTTGTGTTAGAAAGAAAATAGCCCATTTAACAACAAAAACTTGCATAATCCTTTCAGTTATATAATAAGCACTTCGAGGCCGCCCACTCTTGTAGGAGGAATTCATTATAGATATATTCTAAGAACAGAAGAGGCACTCTTAAAGCATGGCTCCAAGGTACCTTCTTGAAATATCACAAAATCATTGTTATTATTACCAGTAAGGGAGGACAATGACTCAAGTTATACAAGAACATAGCTACTTTAGCTAAAGATTGTTTTAGATAAATGTGTGTATACCCGAAAAAGATCTGGCACATTGCCACCTACATAAGAACTAATGATTCTAACGTGATAACTGAATGGTGATGGTTTTAAATTTTAATGTCAAGCCAGAAAGTTTCTTGATAGGCATGAAAACCACAAAAGGGAGAAAAAGGAACAGGTGTGACTGTATAGACTGAAGTTTGACTCTAGAAAGAATCCATGGTTACATTATACACTATGTTGTCAATTTCTTTATTCCTGATATGGATTTGCATTCTGGAATCCTGGAATGGAGGACCTAGGAAGAATGCTTGATTATCCGCCCAGTGTTTTTTTGTTTTTGCTAGTCTTGTTTGGTTTTGTTTTAGCAGTATCTTCTTTTAAAGCTTCCCTGATGGCTCAGAGGATAAAGCGTCTGCCTGCAAAGCAGGAGACCCGAGTCCTATCCCTGGGTTGGGAAGATTCCCCTGGAGAAGGAAATGGCAATCCACTCTAGTATTCTTGCCTGGAGAATGCCATGGACAGAGGAGCTTGGCGGGCTACAGTCCACGGGGTTGCAAAGAATCGGAAACGACTGAGCGACTTCACTTCGCTTCACTTCTTTTAAAGAAGCAAAAGGCAAAGGAGAAAAGGAAAGATAAACCCATTTGAATGCAGAGTTCCAAAGAATAGCAAGGAGAGATAAGAAAGCCTTCCTCAATGATCAGTGCAAAGAAATAGAGAAAAACAATAGAATGGGAAATACTAGAGATATCTTCAAGAAAATTAGAGATACCAAGGGAACATTTCATGCAAAGATGGACTCAATAAAGGACAGAAATGGGATGGACCTAACAGAAGCAGAATATATTAAGAAGATGTCGCAAGAATACGCAGAAGAACTATACCAAAAAGATCTTCACGAACCAGATAACCATGATGGTGTGATCACTCACCTAGAGCCAGACATCCTGGAATGTGAAGTCAAGTGGGCCTTAGGAAGCATCACTACAAACAAAGCTAGTGGAGGAGATGGAGTTCCAGTTGAGCTATTTCAAATCCTGGAAGATGATGCTGTGAAAGTGCTGCACTCAATATGCCAGCAAATTTGGAAAACTCAACAGTGGCCACAGGACTGGAAAAGGTCTGTTTTCATTCTGATCCCAAAGAAAGGAAATGCCAAAAAATGCTCAAACTGCTACACAACTGAACTCATCTCAGATGCTAGCAAAGTAAAGCTCAAAATTCTCCAAACCAGGCTTCAATAGTACATGAACCACAAACTTCCAGATGTTCAAGCTGGGTTTAGAAAAGGCAGAGGAACCAGAGATCAAGTTGCCAACATCCGCTGGATCATTGAAAAAGCACAAGAGCTCCACAAAAACATCTATTTCTGCTTTATTGACTATGCCAAAGCCTTTGACTATGTGGACCACAAGAAACTCTGGAAAATTCTTGAAGAGATGGGAATACCAGACCACCTGACCTGCCTTCTGAGAAATCTGTATGCAGGTCAAGAAGCAACAGTTAACACTGGACATGGAACAATAGACTGGTTCCAAGTTGGGAAAGGAGTACATCAAGGCTGTATATTGTCAGCCTGCTTATTTAACTTACATGCAGAGTACATCATGTGAAATGCTGGGCTGGATGAATCACAAGCTGGAATCCAGATTGCCAGGAGAAATATCAATAACCTCAGATATGCAGATGACACAACTCTTATGGCAGAAAGCAAAGAACTAAAGAGCCTCTTGATGAAAGTGAAAGAGGAGAGTAAAAATGTTGGCTTAAAGCTCAACATTCAGAAAACTAAGATCATGGCATCCGGTCCCATCACTTCATAGAAAATAGATGGGGAAACAGTGGAAACCATGGCAAACTTTATTTTGGGGGGCTCCAAAATCACTGAAGAAGCTAACTGCAGCCATGAAATTAAAAGATGCTTACTTCTTGGAAGAAAAACTATGACCAACCTAGACAGCACATTATAAAGCAGAGACATTACTTTGCCCACAAATGTCCATCTAGTCCAAGCTATGGTTTGTCCAATAGTCAAGTGTGGATGTGAGTGTTGGACTATAAAGAAAGCTGAGTGTCAAAGAATTGATGCTTTTGAATTAATGCTTTTGAACTGATGTTTTTGAACTGTGGTGTTGGAGAAGACTCTTGGACAGCAAAGAGATCCAACTAGTCAATCCTAAAGGAAAACAGTCCTTAACATTCATTGAAAGGACTGATGCTGAAGCTGAAACTCCAGTACTTTGGCCACCTGATGCGAAGAACTGACTCATGAAAAGACCCTGATGCTGGTAAAGATTGAAGGCGGGAGGAGAAGGGTATAACAGAAGATGAGATGGTTGGATGGCATCGCCAATTCGATCGACATGAGTTTGAGCAAGCTCCAGGAGTTGGTGATGGACAGGGAAGCCTGGCAAGCTGCAGTCCATGGGGTCACAGAGTCAGACACAACTGAGTAACTGAACTGAACTGAACTGATCTTTAAAAAGAAGTAAAATCTCCATGTTGTGCCATGCTATGCTCAGTCACTTCAGGCGTGTCTGACTCTTTGCAACCTATGGACTGTGGCCCTCCAGGATCCTCTGTCCATGAGAGTTTCCAGGCAAGAATACTGGAGAGGGTTGCTGTGGCCTCCTCCAGGGGATCTTCCAGACCAAGGAATTGATCCCATATCTCTGGTGTCTCCTGCCTTGCAGGCAGGTTCTTTACCCACCTAGTCTCCTGTGAAGCCTAAAAATCTCCATAATATTATTTAAACATTTCAATTATAATTCTAGTGGCTCTCAGAGTACTGAATGGAGAGGTTGATCTGAAGGAAGACAGTCCACTTCAGAGCTATTATGAGAACCAGAACTCAGGTAGTAAGAACAAATAAACGACCATGAATTCAGTAACTATTTAGAACTTAGACTCAGCCCATACAGATAAAGGAAAGAAAGATACTGAGTTTGAACTCTGGGCTTCCTGCTGGCTTATCTGGTTATGACTCGTCTGTGCTCAGCCACTCAGTCCTGTCCAACTCTTTGCAACCTCATGGGCTGTAGACCACCAAGCTCCTCTGTCCATTGAATTTTCCTGGTTATGATAGAGAAGCAAATTTCCACAGGAAGGAAACCCATTTGGAAGAACAAAATTAGGATGGGAGACAATGAGTTAAATTCACAAGGATAAGGTACAACAGAAAGTATTGTTCATTTCTCATGGGAATATAAAATGGTACAGCAACTTTGGAAGGCTATGTGCAGGTTTCTTGCTAAACCAAACATACTCTTACCACACCCTCCACCAACTGTGTGCCGTAGTATTTCTTAGAAGAGTTGAAAACGTATGTCTACACAAAAACAGATGTTTATAGGACCTTTATTCATAATGTTATATGTTCTTTTCAAATGTATAACCTTAACAAAAATTGCGTAAATATTTATATTATTGAGTTTTAATCAATTAGATTTTAGGGAATTATTTTAATACAGTTGACTTGATGTTCAAGCCTGTACATCAGTAGCATTAAGATGTATTTGAAATATTTATAACAAAAAGAAAATGTGAGATCATTAGCTTTATTCTCTATTATAGACCTAACACTTTGTAAATAAAAAGCACAGATCTCCTCATAATCAAGAATCACTCATTCTTTGTTAATGCAACACACTTTTGCTCTCTTGGCATTATTATAATGAAGAGCAGTGTTTTACAAAAACAAGTCAAGCAAATACATTAAATCATGACCTTTTACTTTGCATTACTCTAGTCTGAGTGCCCTGAAATGAACTTTTTAGTTAATTAGCATTCCTATGTTTGTCACTTTAAGTAATTACTCTTCTCAATTTAATTGAAGCGTTATATGTGAGGCGCTAAGAGCCTGGGAGTAGACCCACCTGATGAATTAAGTGAACTCCAGGTTCACTCGGAACAAAGCAGACAGTTGCACTCAGGAGTCAGAGGAGCAGACTGTGGGGAGGCGTGAAGCAAAGTAATGGGAACAATTAACATCTCTTGCTCCAATAATTGTATTGAAAGGATGGATTTCAAATATCCATTAATTTAAGTGGTCTTTATTCCATCATTATGCAAACTGCAGGTTTGGCACGACTTTGGCATGTGCTTAGCACAAATAGGCCCTATTGTGCTTGTGTGCCCTTGGGAGTGAGTGTTACAAGAAATTTCAGGGGTTCTTCACTTTCGTGCCCCTGGTGCCTGATGCTATAACCACGGACAGGCTGATAACTGGACAAGGTCTTAAGGGCACCACTACTTCTCGGAAGAGCAAAAATTAGATTTTCACCTCAGGGCTTAAACCTCAAGGTCTGTTTGTTCAAGGATAATTTGTCCCTGAGAAAATTGACTTTTTTTTTTTTCATGTTCTACTATTTCCAAAATTGGAATGCCTCTTACAGTCTCCATTTCTTCCCTTCAAAGGATTTGGTTAAAAGATGGAAGTATGCTAAAATGGATTAGATCTTAGAGACAAAAATTTATATATAATGCTTCAACTCCATGGAGCTTGTCTAATAAGCTGGACAGTTTGTTCTTGTCATTATAAACCTTAGTATACATCAAATGAGGTGTCATGTGCTTTCACATGACTGATCTCATATAGTCTTCCCCACAAATGGATGGCTATTATTATCATCCTCACTTGGCTGAATAGCAAAGGACTGGAAAATGTTAAAGTCTGAATTCATTCATTCATTGACCCATTAATTATTAACTTGTTGATGTAATCAACATCAATCTACATCCATTTTCAGCACTTGTAATATAAATAACAGCAATAATGACACTGATAAAACATGAATGCTCATGAACATCAGTGTTCACTCATGAATGAACATTGAGTATTCATTATGGGCTAACCACTAAGCTAAGACAGTAAAGAGAATGGTGAAAAGTAATGGTCACAGATTCAACCTGTTTCGGCTGATCCAAAGCACAGGCTATGAAGCCATGCTATCTTTACAACCAAGTTTAAATGAAGGTGTATAATTGCTCTAAATGAGACATTCACCAGTGAAATAATCAGGAGGATAATATCTGCTGATTTGGTCTGGTATGCAATTATCCCCCCAAAGAGAAATCTGAAGACAATCAGTTTTTGAGCCCTGGCCTTGCTTCATTGATTACCAAATGCTGGGTGTATCCATATACCCTTCAAGATACTATTCAGATCTATAAATTCGCCTGATGGTCATGTGTTCTAGTTAGAGCCACTGCTTTTCATAAGAGAGTGTAGGCTCTGCCTTCCTTTTTAGAATGTAACAGTATCACAGAAATAACTTCACTCTCTGTTTCTTTATTTTTTTTTTCTGTTTATTTCTTTTCTGCAGAAAATATAGCCTGAGTTTCTGGATACCTTGTTTAGTCAGTTCAGTTGCTCAGTTGTGTCCAACTCTTTGCAACCCCAAGGACTGCAGCACGCCAGTCCATCATCAACCCCCAGAGCTTGCTCAAACTCATGGCCATCAAGTCGGTGATGCCATCCAACCATCCTCTGCCAACCAATCTCATCCTCTGTTGTCCCCTTCTCCTCCAGCCTTCAGTCTTTCCCAGCATCAGGGTCTTTTTCAATGAGTCAGTTCTTCACATCAGGTGTCCAAAGCATTGGTGTTTCAGCTTCAGCATCAGTCCTTCCAATGAACACCCAGGACTGATTTCCTTTAGGATGGACTGGTTGAATCTCCTTGCAGTCCAAGGAACTCTCAAGAGTCTTCTCCAACACCACAGTTCAAAAGCATCAGTTCTTTGGCACTCAGCTTTCTTTATAGTCCAATGCTCACATCCATACATGACTACTGGAAAAACCATAGCTTTGACCAGACAGACCCTTGTTGGTAAAGTAATGTCTCTGCTTTTTAATATGCTATCTAGGTTTGTCATAGCTTTTCTTCTAAGGAGAAAGCATCTTTTAAATTCATGGCTTTAGTTACCATCTGCAGTGATTTTGGAGCCACCCAAAATAGTCTGTAACTGTTTCCACTGTTTCTCCATCTATTTGTCATGAAGTAATGGGACTGGGTGCCATGATCTTAGTTTTTTGAATGTTGAGTTTTAAGCCAACTTTTTCACTCTCCTCTTTCACTTTCATCAAGAGGCTCTTTAGTTCTTCTTTACTTTCTGCCATACCTAATCACCATCAAAAACTCATTTAAAGAATAGTAGTAATGTATATTGCCTGAAACATAAGCAGTTTATTCATTACTAAAACTACAAATTTTGACCTTGAATTAGCCAAATTTAAAGAGCTGCATGAATGAACCCAGTGTTCTGTATTGCACTCTGCTTAATTATCATGCCTTTAACTTGCATGAAAATGATATTTAGATAGATGATAATGATAAATAGTTATATAGATAGGTAGAAATTGTTGCTATTGTTCAGCCACTAAATCGTGTCTGATTCTTTGCGATCCTAGGCTCCTCTGTCCATGGGATTTCCCAGGCAAGAGTATTCGAGTGAGTTGTCATTTTCTTATCCAAGGAAGAAATATAGAATGCTAAAATGTTGACTACTTTATCATGTTACCCTTCTGAGGGAACCAATATCAGAAATTTTGGCAGCCAAGCACTAGGACAAACTTATGGACAGTAATTTATGGAAAACACGAATGCCCTAATACATCATATTTCCACTTTTATGCTTTTGTTCCAAGAGTTAATTTACAATCTAGGTCCAGTGATGGTACAGCTTGCACTGGTGGGCATGTCTGTGTATTCACTCTGCCCTGCTTCTTCTTACTTTCTTATACTCACTCTCAGATTCTACCTCCTTTCCCTGCCTACTTTATCCTATCATATTGCCAATATAAGTACCTCCACTTATTTCAGCAATTTATAAAAGCAACCATTAAAATGTCATATCTGAGTAAAACTACAGTAGAGAAGCTTGACAAAATCAACCTCAGCCAGGTGACCAGGGTACCATATTAGTGATACATCCTGTTGAATGTATGCTGCTGCTGCTGCTAAGTCGCATCAGTCATGTCCGACTCTGTGCAACCCTATAGACGGCAGCCCTCTGGGCTCCCCCGTCCCTGGGACTCCCCAGGCAAGAACACTGGAGTGGGTTTCCATTTCCTTCTCCAATGCATGAAAGTGAAAAGGGAAAGTGAAGTCACTCAGTCGTGTCTGACTCTTAGCGACCCCATGGACTGCAGCCTACCAGCCTCCTCCGTCCATGGGATTTTCCAGGCAAGAGTACTGGAGTGGGGTGCCATTGCCTTCTCCGATTGAATGTATATTCCCTCACAATATGACGTGATGAGAATGGCATTTTACTTCTGTGGTCCTCTGCCCCCAGATCCATAACTTCAGTCTATTTATGTAGACATGAGAGACTGAGTAGACATAATAGTCACAATAGTCTATTTACACAGACAAAACAAACTGTGGGGCACTCCACAACACGCCTGACGAGTAAGGACATTAAAAGCGAGGGAAGTCTGAGAAAGTGTCATGGCCAAGAGGAGTTTAAAAAGACTTGATGACTAAATATAATGTGGTATCCTGGATGAGATCCTGGAAAAGAGAAACAGCAGTAAGTAAAAGCTAGGGAAATCTGAATAAAATATGGGCTTTAGTTAATAAGAATCAATAGTAATGCATCGATTTATAGCAAATGATTGTCATGTAGAATAATAATAATAGGAAAAACTGAGGGTGGAGTATATGTAAACTATTGTCATAACTTTTCTATAAATCTAAAATTATTTTAAATTTGAGTGTGATGCTGTATCTTATAGGGTTTCGCAAGCTATGAAGTGCAACAAAAATGTGCTTTCTGTATCTCAGTGCAAGTAGATAACAGGGGGTGTTTCCTAAGAGAGCAGACATATTCTATAACTAAGTTGGTTCAGAAAGTTGTTCTGAAAACCATGAAATCTAAGCTAAAAACAGTGCTCATTGCAGTGCCTCTAGGTCAGGTGTTCTGATGTGAAATCTCTCTTTAAACGAGGCAAGCAACTCCCAGGAAGAGGGAATGGGAAAGTAATAAGCAATGAGCAGTATCTTTCTCCAAACCTGTCTAACTTCCGCATCTCTTCTTTCCAGTATGGCTAGAGCCACAGAACCCCACTGAGAAAGGGTCCCACAGTCAACCCGGGGTGTCTTTACGAATCTCTAAGTATCTGCTCAGTGTGGGAAATCTGCCCTTCACTGTCTGTTGACCGCAGCTCCTTCACTCTAATGCAGGTTTGATAGCTCTCACGTGCCCCCTCACTCTGGGAAGCTGTCTAAATACGCTTCTTTACCAATGTGAGTGGTCTTCTGGTCTTGATTCCATTTGGCCAGTCTCTCTCTTCCAACCTTCAGATTTATTATGTGTCACCTCAGAGACAAAACCTCTAATAGGTGCTATATTACCTAGGGTGAGGTTTGCTTATGGTAGAGACCTCAGCCAAGCAACAGCATAAAAGTGATGGGAATTTATTATTTTTCTAATAGAGAACAGAAGTGAACTCTCCATGTTTGGTATGATGCCTTTCCAGTTGTTTGGGATTCAGGATCTTTCAATCATTTTCCCCCCAACATCCCCATTTGTGGTCTTCAAGGGCATGGTCCAAGATGGAGCTTCTTGTTTCAGGAAGAAAGAAGAAAACAGGAAGAAATGAAACAAGGGGTCTGTATCAGCTACCTTATTAGATGAGTTCTCAGAAGACACTGCAGCTGAGGGGAAGCTGGGAGATATTTTCACTGTCATAAGGGGTCACATACTTTGGCAACAGACGTTCTAATTCTAAGAGAAAAGGGGAGAATGGATATTGGGAGACACCTAGGTCCCTCTATCACAATAGCGAGTTTTCCACTTAATACTTAATCTCATTAATTTCCAGCATTACAAAATTGTTCTGGGAAGATAAGTTCTGTTCTCAGGTCTCCTATGTACTAAGTAAGTGCGTGACCTTCGTTAAATCATTTAACCTCTTTGAGATGTAGTTTTCTCATGTGTAAAATTAGGCTAATAATTTATCCTCTTTCATCCTCAAAGGATTTAATTAAATAAATGTACAGTAAAATGCCCTATGAACTGTCAGCGTCTGTGCTGTACGAATACAGGATGATGCCTCGTCATCATCTTTGTAGTTGTCTCAAATAGTATGCCCCATCCACCCACCTTCCTTTCAACATGCACCTACTAATCTGTGAATACTTTTTTCCAAGTATATACAACCTTGACTCTAAAGCATTTTTATATCAATAACATTTTCAAACATGAGAAATATTTGTATTATTTGATAAACTCACTCTAATTAAAAAAAAAAAAAACATGATGTGGTTAATGAGTGTCAGTGTTTTAAATACCAAAAATAATTGATAGAAAGTAAGGGGGTAGGTTTATTTGTTGTTGTTGTTCAGTCGCTAAGTCGTGTCCAACTCTTTGTGACCCCATGGACTACACCCCTCCAGGCTTCCCTGTGCTTCAGTACATCCCAGAGTTTGCTCAAATTCATGTCCTTTGAGTCAGTCCTTTGAGTCAGTGATGCTATCTAACCATCTCATCTTCTGACGCTCCCTTTTCCTTTGGCCTTCAGTCTTTGAAATTGTGGTGCTGAAGAAGACTCTTGGGAGTCCCTTGGACTGCAAGATCAAATGGCTCAATCCCAAAGGAAATCAACCCTGAATATGCTTTGGAAGAACCAATGCTGAAGCTAAAGCTCCAATACGCTGGCCACCTGACACGAAGAAGAGGAAACTCATAGGAAAGATCCTGATGAAGGGGGAAGGTTTATTTGCTAAAAGGCAAGCAAACAGGAGGCTATAAATAGTAGTCAGAACACGGTACATTAATAGAGTTTAAGAATTAGACAAGAGTTCCAACTCCTCCATGAAATATCTGTGAAATCTTGAGCAATTCTATAGATTTATCAGACTGAATTTTCCCATTTTTATTGGTATATCATGTTAAGGATTCTTTAAAAAATTAAGTGATGTAATCTATTTATAACTCCTAATTACAGTGTCTTGGAAGGAGTTATGAGCAACCTAGATAGCATATTCAAAAGCAGAGACATTACTTTGCCAACAAAGTTTCATCTAGTCAAGGCTATTGTTTTTCCTGTGGTCAGGTATGCATGTGAGAGTTGGACTGTGAAGAAGGCTGAGCACCGAAGAATTGATGCTTTTGAACTGTGGTGTTGGAGAAGACTCTTGAGAGTCCCTTGGACTGCAAGGAGATCCAACCAGTCCATTCTGAAGGAGATCAGCCCTGGGATTTCTTTGGAAGGAATGATGCTAAAGCTGAAACTCCAGTACTTTGGCCACCTCATGGGAAGAGTTGACTCATTGGAAAAGACTCTGATGTTGGGAGGGATTGGGGGCAGGAGGAGAAGGGGATGACAGAGGATGAGATGGCTGGATGGCATCACTGACTCTATGGATGTGAGTCTGAGTGAACTCTGGGACTTGGTGATGGACAGGGAGGCCTGGCTTGCTACGATTCATGGGTTCGCAAAGAGTCGGACACGACTGAGCGACTGACCTGATCTGATCTGATCTGATCTGAGCGTAGTTGGCACGCAAAAAAATGGGAGTATAACCCCTACTTTCCTCTCTCCCCAGTAATAGGAGGGGAAAGTAGGTCATGGTGATCTGATACTTGTATGTGTGTGCTAAGTTGCTTCAGTCATGTCCAACTCTTTGCAACCTCAAAAACTGTAGCCCACCAGGCTACTCTGTCCATCCGATTCTCCAGGCAAGAATAGTAGAGCAGGTTACCATTCCCTTCTCCAGGGGATCTTCCCAACCCAGGGATAGAACCCACATCTCTTCTGTCTCCTGCATTAGCAGGCAGATTCTTTACCACTAGCATCACCTGGGAAGCCATACTTGCAAGATAATTAAGTTTCAAAGTACTTTGAGCATGTACTGTGTATTTCACTGTGTTAAGCCCATTGCATGAGCTATTTCATTGATTCATGCAACTTGTGTGCAGACAATTCCTTCATTACAATTTTATGGATGCAAAGATTAAAGGTCATAAAGGTTCATTTGCCAGGGTTACCCAGCTGCCAAATAGTGAACCTAAAGAGCAAAACGGAAGCTGAATCCAGCCACAATGGGTTAATGTCCTTAAAACTATGTATTCCAACCTGAAATGGGGCAGTGGTTCAAAGAAGCTGTGATCAGCTCCTAAACATTCTTCTGACTAGTTGGTAATGAGGTAAACGGGAAGTCAGCATAGTCAACCTTTGGGTCCCAACCAGTCTGGGGTATATGTGTCTATGGGCAGCATGCTGTTATTAACCAATAACTTCTCCCACTTGGTGGGTGTTTCAATATCTGCCAAATAGCTCAAAGAAAAGCTATGATCAACCTAGACAGCATATTAAAAAGTAGAGACATTACTTTGCCAACAAAGGTGTGTCTAGTAAAAGATACGATTTTTCCAGTAGTCATGTATGGATGTGAGAGTTGGACTATAAAGAAAGTTGAGTGCCGCAGAATTGATGCTTTTGAACTGTGGTGTTGGAGAAGACTCTTGAGAGTCCCTTGGACAGCAAGGAGATCCAACCAGTCCATCCTAAAGGAAATCAGTCCTGAATACTCATTGGAAGGACTGATGATGAAGCTGAAGCTCCAATACTTTGGCCACCTGATGTGAAGAACTGAGCCATTTGAAAAGACCCTGATGCTAGGCAAGATTGAAGGCAGGAGGAGAAGGGGATGACAGAGGATGAGATGGTTTGATGGCATGAGTTTGAGTAAACTCTGGGAATTGGTGATGGACAGGGAAACCTGGCATGCTGCAGTCCATGGGGTTGCAAAGAGTCGGACATAAACCGAGAGACTGAACTGACCTGATTCCTTGAAGGGAAGCCAGGACTTTGCCCCAAGGCTGCACTACTGTTTCTCTTGACTATTCCTCCCAGTCTTGCATCCCCTTCCTTCCCTAATTAATAACTGCTTGAACCTGCTTGCTTGAACCTGCTTGTTGGACCTCACGGAAGGTCATGGAAGCTGAATGAAGCCTATTTCCTATAATTAAAGAAATAGGAGACAAAGAAAGGCTTTTGTGCCCAGGAGCCCCACAGGGCCCTGCTAGTTATCAAAACCAGGAAGTCAATGTCAAAGGCAAACTCTTGGATCATCATCAGTTCATCAAAACCTCTTCACTGAGAGTCAATTTGCCAAATATTAATTCAATAATGACTAATTTGCCAAAAACTATCAAACACAGAACGTACATGGTTAGCACTAGAGCAGACAGCTTTCAGAAAAGGTGTAAATCTGCAAGAGAACACAGAACCTTTAAGAAATAGCCCATCCATTCTCAAAACTGAAGGGCATTGCAGAAGTCAGCCATGCTAGTTTGAAAAGAGTCTTGTCAGCAGCAAAACCTGAGTGAGCTCAAACATTGGAGATCATCTCTAATGAGGTTAACTAATCCTACAAAAGGATTATTTTCTGAGTTAGATTTTAGTTAATTGGCCAGGATCCCAATCTCTCAACCACCACACTCTACTTCCAGGCCAGTTTCTCTTTAAATGATAGAAGGCGGTCCACTTTTCCCCTATGCAAATACTTGTGCATCTGTGGTTAATGTTCTAGGCATGTCATTTACCCAGAAGACCTATCAAAGCAAAGGAGTAGAATCCAGAACTGACTATATGAGAGCTGTGGAACAATGGTTAACAGGTTGTTGAATGAAAACAAACAAGCCCTTTTCCTCTTCACCCTAAAAAAAAGATAATAATAATAAAAAAATCTCTTGTAGAGCTGATTCACTTTGCTGTACAATAGAAACTAACACAACATTATAAAGCAAGAGTACTCCAATAAAAATTAAAAAAAAAAAAAACCTCTTCTGGCAGGATCATGAAACTATCAGTCCAGGATGTGCAGGAGCATGTAAGGCAGAGGGCATTGCCATCCGTCTGTCTAAGAATCAGCTTGCATGCATGCGTGTAAGTCACTTCAGTGGTGCCCAACTCTGTGTGACCCTATGGATGGTAGCTCACCAGGCTCCTCTGTCCATGGGGTTCTCCAGGCAAGAATACTGGAATGGGTTGCCACGCCCTCCTCCAGGGGATCTTCCTGACCTAGGGATAGAACTCATGTCTCTGGTGTCTCCTGCATTGACAGGTGGGTTCTTTACCACTAGCACCACTTGGGAAGCCTAAGAGTCAGATTAAATAACCCCAGTAGCTGGAGCAATGGAGGGAATAGGGAGAAGAAAGGAATTAACAGAACATGCCTTCAGTGTAACAGAGTAGCATCTGTTTTTCATTGCAACAATACTACTTAAGGGCATTTTTGTTCTCATTTTATAATTGATAAAACCAAAGCCCATATGGTTTGTCCTTTTTGTTAACATGATGTTTTAACTCATTTATTTCAGGTTCTAGGTTAGATTTGAGAATTTGAGAGACATGAAGTCGTAAAAGCAAATTGTGGGAAGAGTTGAGTTTAAAAATAAACTAATGGCTTATTTCATAATTTTGAATGAAATCTATTTATTAGTTTAAAACAAGAAAATCTTAGTCAATATTTTCTTACCCTTTGGTCCCAATGCAAGCAAAATAATCTGACACTTGCCAGGCAAGTGTGTGTTGATAGCGTCCATTCAGAGATGTTTATTTTGTACTTGTGTTCTCCAGTCAAACTTCAGAAGAGCAACCTTCCACCTCAAGCCTAATCACCGAATTAGGAAGACCAGGACTCAGCAAGGTCATTGCCAGCTCCAGTGGCGCCCACAGGACAAGGCTGGCATTAGAGACTGGACAGATGGATCCCCCGTGGGAATCAGCAGAACTGGACCAGCTGCTGTAGGCGGTGTAGCCTTTTTGCAATGGGCAGGCTGATCTTTTGAGTAGAGTCTTCCCACAAGGCTTGCAGACACCAACCGCAGGGCAAGACTGCCAGACTGATGTGCAGACTAAGGGGAGAATGGTGATTTTGTAAAAAGCCCTGGGTGGCATTATATGGCTTTCCTTCCTAAGTGCTTTTCAGTGAATGCTCTTAGCCTGTCTGCACTTACAAACCTGCTAAACAATAATTCTGGCTGAAAATCGATTTTTGCTCTTCTCTTATCTTTGCCAATTTCCTCTTCTACTGAGTCCTTAATGGGCCAGGTACGGATATGTAAATACCATGCCTTGTGTTGGTAATTAATTTCCTTAAGGTCAAGACTGACTGATAAGAATGCTACCTTCACTTTATGAATAATTCATTTCTTCTGAAATCTATATTCGTTCAAACTTCCTGGGAATCGCACAAACTTTTAAGTATACTCTCTGTGATCCTGTCCCAGTTCTGCCCTTATGAACTGAGTGACTCTGGGTAATTTACCTAATCTTTCTGAGCTTCTGTGTCTCTGTTTAAAAGACGAGTTTAAAAATGTGTACTTCACATTCCCTTAGCTTGTAGGAAGTTTTAAAAAGTAAATACAATCACACTCCAATTAAAAAATAATAATAACAACACTCTCTGGCTTCGAGGCTCTGCCGTTCCTCTGCAGTTCGCTTCAGCTCCCTGCCACCCTCCTGTCTTCAACATGCCTGGCCCGGCCCCATTGCCACTAACGTGGGTCCTCATGGCGCTCTCCCAGCAAAGAAGTGGCGGCCCGGGCGGCGGGATCCACCGTCCAGCAGAGGAAGAATGCCAGCTGTGGAACAAGGAGCGCAGGCCGTACGACCTCAGCGGGCACTGGGGGGATGTGGCGATTCTACACAGAGGATTTACCAGAGCTCAAAGTGGGCCCAGCTCCAGTATTGGTTACGAGTCTTTTGTTCATCGCTTCTATATTTATGTTGCACGTTTGGTGCAAGTACACTTGTGCATAGATTCGGCTACATCCATCTGCCTGTCACCTGAAGAAGGAAGGGAAGAATCCCAACATATTTTGGACTTAAAACATAGTGATTTTCTGTTCATGAGGAGAAAATTTTCTGCAACTTACTGTTTTACAGGGAACTTAATGAGAATTAAAGAATCAATTTTTTTCTATGGCTAATAAATTTTTAATTCATTTAAATAATAATAAAAAGCAAATTAAGCTTCTGCTCTATAATAAACAATAAATTAAAATACCTATGAAAGATAGGTGTCCAATACGTGTCATTTCTTTCCACCTTCCCAGACTTGAAACAATAAAAAGTTTATCTAAATCAAGATATTTTTTAATTTAATTTTATTTTTTAAACTTTACATAATTGTATTAGTTTTGCCAAATATTTTAATCTAACATGAATGCTGATTAAAAAAAGAAAAAGATGAATACAAGTAAACTTACCACATAAACAAAATAAGCAAGCAAGCAGAACCAACAGGACACATTTATTTGTTTAATATTTTAGGAATTTGGCATTGATTATTTGCTGACCACAGTGATAAAAGCTTTATGTGCATTACCTTGTCTGAACCTTATAACATTCCAATAAAGTAGACAAATTCTTTTATTATCTCCATTTCACAGTTGGGAAAACTTCTTATAAAGGTTAAGTTACCTGGCCAAAATCATCCAGGAAACAAATGTCAGGTACAGATGTGCAATTTACCACAAAGGGAATAAAGCTTAAGATGCCTCACTTTCATAGTGCCCTTCCAGAAACTGGCAAAAGCCACAGCAGAGCTCCCATGGTGATATGTCGGATAACAGAAAATGTGGGTCTTCTCGTGACATCCCAAAACTACTCTAAAATTTCAACCTTCCTATGCCTTATTTTTGATATTTTTTGTCTCCTTAGCACTTGACACAATCTAATATACTATAATTTTATCAATTTGCAATTTGTTTTGTTTTTGAAAATTCTTCCATTGAAATGGCAAATTACAGAGAGCATTTTTTTCCTGTTGCACCGAGCACCCGGAACAGTGCTTAGAACATAGAAGTAATTCAATAAACATTTCTTGGCTGAATGAGTAAATGAACAAATTGTTGTTGTTCAGTTGCTAAGTTGTGTCCAATTCTTTGTAACCCCATGGACTGCTTCACTGTCCTTCACTATCTCCTGGAGTTTGCCGAAACTCATGTCCATTGAGTCGGTGATGCCATCCAACCATCTCATCCTCTGTCACCTTCTTCTCCTCCTGCCCTCAATCTTTCCTGGCATCAGGTCTTTTCCAATGAGTTGGCTTTTCTCATCAGATGACCAAAGTATTGGAGCCTCAGCATCAATCCTTCCAATGAATATCCAAGGTTGATTTCCTTTAAGATTAATGGGTTTGATCTCCTTGCTGTCCAAAGGACTCTCTACTTTTTATTTTGGCCATGCCATATGTCTTGTGGGATCTTAGTTCCCCAGCTGATACCAACTAGGTTCTTAGCCTTCCCCAATCAATAGTGATTGGCTAGAGACCAGAAAATGGTACCCCACTCCAGTACTTTGCCTGGAAAATCCCATGGATGGAGGAGCCTGGTGGGCTGCAGTCCATGGGGTTGCTAAGAGTCAGACACGACTGAGCGACTTCACTTTCACTTTTCACTTTCACGCATTGGAGAAGGAAATGGCAACCCACTCCAGTGTTCTTGCCTGGAGAATCCCAGGGACGGGGGAGCCTGGTGGGAGGCTGTCCCTGGGGTCGCACGGACAGAGTTGGACACGACTGAAGTGACTTAACAGTAGCAGAGGCCAGACAAGAAATTCAGGCAAGGATTTCCAGGGGCCCCTGCTGCAGCCAGGGTGAGGAGAGGGTGAGAACACACAAGAGGTTTCCTTGCTTGTGTGCTCTCCCAGTGGGTGGAGATCTGTCTTTATATGGGGGGAGGAAAGGTGTGTCCAGGGGTCAGGTTGGAGGCATGGCTTGGGTGTTTTGCCCACCCCTCTGTGGTGCTGAGGGCAGGGGTACATGCCCAGTGCATTGCCTTTGCTCCTAACACTGTTAAAACTTAAAAACATAAATGCTCCCAGCTCTTGAGAAATAGCAACTGGTTTTGTTGTTTTGGTTTTTTTTGTTTTTTGTCTTTGTGTCTTTTGGTCCAAAGTTTATCCCAACTGCTGCGTGCATGTAGTTATTTTTAGTACCATGTAGTTTCTTTGCATTTTGCAGCTCCAGGAGAGGTGTGTCCAGGTGCAAGCTTTGCAGCACTGCAGCAAAGGGTCCCTGGTTGCGGGCCCATCTCATGACCAGGGATTGAGCCTGGACTTTCAGCAATGAGAACACAGAGTCCTTAGCCACTGAACCACCAGGGAATTCCCTCCTCCTATTCCAGAGTCTATGCCCTTCACCATAGCGATGTACTCCCTTTCTGAGGGAGACGTACACCCTCCATCACAGAAACCCCATCCCCAGGTGTATGTGAACAAAAATCCAACTCTAAGGCTTTAAATTGCCTCCAAGATAATGATGAATTGGTTACCATTTAACTGGTGTCTAAGAATTATGGGACAGCATTTGAGATCTGACAGATATATAGCAACAGATGAAGCCTAATTAAAAGGGAGGCACTACCATGAAAAAGAAGCTAGCAATGGGAAAGTAAAAAATGGAAGCAGCACAATTCCATGGGCTGAGTGTACTCCCAGAACTCTTAAGAATCACGAGCTTGTGTGAGAGATTCTGTTGAGGACAAATCCTCCCTTTCTATGTCCCACCTAACAATTCTCCACCTTTTATCATTTAAGATAAAAGATTCTTCTTGTAAGTTACCTCTCTGGTTTCCATTTCTCACGAAATACATGCACGCGTGCTAAGTCACTTCAGTCCTGTTCACCTCTTTGTGACCCTTTGGACTGTAGCCCTCCAGGCTCTTCTGTCCATGGGGATTCTCCATGCCAAATACTGGAGTGGGTTGCCATTGTGGACTCAAAAAAGATGTACAACTTGAGAGTTGTGAGTTAAGTTTTATTTGGGGCAAAATGAGGACTGCAGCTTGGGAGGCAGCATCTCAAATAGCTCTCAGAGACTGCTCCAAAGTGGCAGTGGGGAAAGGTCAGTATATAAGGTTTTGGTGAAGGGGGAGTTCAGTACCTTGAAGCACTCATTTTACAAAAGATTTTTTGTTAGTCATGAGGGTCTGATGTCACCAGGAAGGGATTTAGTGCTTCTCTAGATATAAGGAGATACAAGGATTGAGATCATAAAATCTGTTCCTAAAAACATCCAATTTATCTAAAGACCTGTCCCACCAGATTCTCTGGAGCACAGAGTACCTCCCTCCACCCTGAACTCCCTCAGGGGTTGTTGAAGGTCAACAGCTATAGCAGCATGGGGTTCAATCTCCATAGAGGCAGACAGCAAATGCCTTTGATGTTCAGTCACTGGCAAAGCTCTTAAGTGCCAATTTGTAGTTGACACCAAGCCCTCTTCCAGGGTATCTTCCTGACCCAGGGATCAAACCCATGTCTCCTGTGGTTCCTGCACTGGAGGCGGATTCTTTATCGCTGAGACACCAGGGAAGCCCCTCGGGAAATATGTGTCTGATAATATCAAAAGATATGAGCAATCACTTTTGTAAAGATTAAGCACCTCATGCCCAGAGTTCCCTTTGGCATGGATGTATTATGTCAAGCCATGGGGACATCGATTTTTGTCTACATGTCAGATTCCATTCAACAACATATGATTCGATGTACTTCCTCTAAATATTAAAAAAATTATTTAACTGACTCAGAGTGTTCTAAAGAGCTGAATATTCTACTACATATCTTTCTCCAGAGCCAAAGAAACATCTATGTTCATTCCAACTCTTCTAAATGTTTTTGTGCTTTTTTTTTTCTTTAAATCTTGAAGTTGTGAAAACATTTCATTAATAATTAGAAGGCCAATATTAGGGGTTACATTAAAGATAAATGTCTAATCCAGAAGATTTGAATGGTTGTTTCCACCAGATCCACCCTGGGAACTTTGTTTTTCGATGAGTGATAAATCCCAAATTCAAAGTGTTTCACGGTTGATGTATGCAATCATAGAATTTTGAACCATAAAGATTTCCTTCAGTCTCTCATTTTATAGATAATTCTGAGACTCAGAGAGAATAAATGCCTTTCCCAACATCCCACAGACAGCTCAGGGGAGTAACACACCTTCCAATTCTGCTCCTATCAAGCACGACAGTGCACGTCATCAGATCCCCTTAGCTGTGATCGCCTCTTGGACTTGGCCATTTTCCTGCCTGGGTGAGTCTTCCAGGCTGGCCCTGAGAATGCCATCGCCTCCTGCTGGCCCGGGCTGTGTGGCCAAGACACAGCCAACAGCATGTGTTTGTTCCCTCCCATCGCTTCTAGATGGGGATGAAAGCTGCATTTCAGAATGCAGAGCTCAGGGCTGTCATCTGGAGAGCAGCTGCCAGGAAGGCCAGACGGCAGTGTGAGGCACGACCTCTCCGAGTGGCATGCTTTAATCACTGAGAAATAGGAGCTAGGATGGACCTGGGTAAATGCATTCCTACGTTCCTCTCACCCATGGACTGTGTCGTGGTCTGTACTTTGAGCATACTTTGAGAAGTCCAGTCTGCCCAGAGCACACCTGCTGAAGGACTTTCTGTTCCTCATCACAGCTTGCCGTGAAGCGGTGGCCAGCACGGCCTCGTTTCACTTTCCATCACACCCTTCGCGGCTCACTTCCCTTCCTCTTGAACTTGACTGCCCTGTGTTTGCATTTCCCTAATAAAGCATTACTCCACTCATCCTTGCCTCAGGTTCTGTTTTCTAGACAACCTTGTTAAAGTCACCATCAGTTAGACTTCAAGATATACTCCCAGTCATGTTTTAAATCTAGAAGGGTGTTTAAAAGATAAAAGCTTTTAAATCCTTCAACCATTTCTGAAAACCGGTTGCTAACACACTAGAAAGAATATACGGCTCTTTCCACATAGTATGTAAGCACACAGAGAAGGCTTGGTCCCAGTTATCTACTTGGCCAATTGGTTTTCTGCCAGGATCACTAGAACATGGAGACTGGGGTCAAACGGAGACTTGCTGTGGGACTGCCAGAATGAAGGGTGGGTTAATTAAAGAAATGGGACTTGGTTTTTGCTTTTAAAAATGCACATGTAATTGGTACAAAAATCAAATAATTTTCTGAACTATATTGGGAACTAGATGTTTCGATTCTGCTACTAACAAGCAATTTGCAATTGGCAATGCATTTAATAGCCCTTGTTTCATTTGTCATTGAACCTTGTTTTTCATAACACGCCCCTTTGAGAATATAACTTTTTTAGAACTGTGGATCCTCTCTACAGGAATATGCACACAAAATCTTATCCAATTTTTTTTTCGGGCTTCTTTTAATCCACTCATGCATTCCAAACTAAAAACCCCTAATCTAGGTGACATTGATTATAAATGTGTGCAAGAAAGGCAGTGAGATGTTATTCAGAAAGGCTCGGTATGGGATAATATCACAAGCTTTGAATCTAGTCTTCTCCTCAGTTGATTGAAATAGAGCTTTTAGGGAGGGGATGGAAGAAAAGTTAAGTTCCTGAAGGCAAAGCATAAACCAGATACACAGAAAGACTCTAACAGAGAGGATGACTTATACTCAGGTGGACTTCTCAGGGATGGATATAGAGCTTCAGTTCCCAAGGTTGCGATTGCTCCCTCTGTTCTGTGGGGGGTTGTCTCTTGTTGATAAGAAAATTGAAAATCAAGGAAGGGAAAAATATAATGGGGTGTTGACTTTAAAAAAAAAATGCATAACATGAGAGTTGCAAGTTGAGTTTTATTCAGGATAACATGGCGACTGTAGCCCAGGAGACAGCACCTCAGGTAGCTCTGAGAAACTGCTTCAAAGAGGTATTGGAAGAAGGTCAATATATAAGATTTTGGTGAAGGGGGAGTCCAGTGCAATCAAATACTCATTTTACTGCTAGTCACAGGAGCTGATGTCATCATGAAGGGATTTAGTGCTCTTCTAGATATGAGGAGGTGCAAGGATGCAGTTCAGTTCAGTTCAGTTGCGCCGTCGTGTCCGACTCTTTGAGACCCCATGGACTGCAGCATGTCAGGCTTCTCTGTCCATCACCAACTACCAGAGCTTATACAAGCTCATGCCCATTGAGTCGGTGATGCAATCTAGCATCTCATCCTCTGTCATCCCCTTCTCCTCCCACCTTCAATCTTTCCCAACATCAGGGTCTTTTACAATTAATCAGTTTTCACATCAGGTGGCCAAAGTATTGGAGTTTCAGCCTCAGCATCAGTCTTTCCAATGAACACCCAGGACTGATTTCCTTTAGAATAAACTGGTTCGATCTCCTTGCTGTCCAAGGGATTCTCAAGAGTCTTCTCCAGCACCACAGTTCAAAAGTATCAATTCTTTGGTGCTCCGCTTTCTTTATGGTCCAACTCTCACATCCATACATGACCACTGGAAAAACCGTAGCTTTGACTAGATGGACCTTTGTAGGCAAGGTAATGTCTCTGCTTTTGAATATGCTGTCTAGGTTGGTCATAACTTTTATTCCAAGGAACAAGCGTCTTTTAATTTCATTGCTGCAGTCACCATCTGCAGTGATTTTGGAGCCCAAGAAGATAAAGTCTCTAGCTGTTTCCATTGTTTCCCCATCTATTTGTCATGACCTGATGGGACTGGATGCCATAATCTTTGTTTTTTGAATGTTGACTTTTAGGCCAGTTTTTTCAGTCTCCTCTTTCACTTTCATCAAGAGACTCCTCAGTTCCTCTTCGCTTTCTGCAGTAAGGGTGGTGTCATCTGCATATCTGAGGTTATTGATATTTCTCCCAGAAATCTTGATTCCATCTTGTGCTTCATCCAGCCAGCATTTTGCATGATGTATTCTGCATATAAGTAAATAAGCAGGGTGACAATATACAGCCTTGACATACTCCTTTCCCAATATGGATGCAGTCCATTGTTCCACGTCTGGTTCTAACAGTTCTTGACCTGCATACAGATGTCTCAGGAGGCAGGTAAGGTGGTCTTGTATTCCCATCTCTTTAAGAATTTCCCACAGTTTATTGTGATCCACACAGTCAAAGGCTTTGGCATAGTCAATAAAGCAGAAGTGGTTGGTTTTCTAAAACTCTCGTTTTCTACGATCCAACAGATGTAGGCAATTTGATCTCTGGTTCCTTTCCCTTTCCTAAATCCAGCTTGAACATCTGGAAGTTCACGGTTCACGTACTGTTGAAGCCTCACGTGAAGAATTTTGAGCGTTTCTTTGCTAGCGTGTGAGATGAGTGCAATTGTGTGGTAGTTTGAGCATTCTTTGGCATTGTCTTTCTTTGGGATTGGAATGAAAACTGACCTTTTCCAGTCCTGTGGCCACTGCTGAGTTTTCCAAATTTGCTGGCATATTGAGTGCAGCACTTTCAGAGCATCATCAGTTCCTGAAAATATCCAACTATTTTAAAGACCTCTCCCATCAGTTCCTCTAGAGCAAAGAGTGCCTCATTCTCCCCTCTGAGTTCCTTTCAATGTGTTTCAAAAGTCAGCAGCTACAGCAGCATAGGATTCAACTGAGGATGCATGCATGCTTGGGTGCTCTGTCACTTCAGTGGTATGTTACCCCCATGCACTGTAGCCCGCCAGGCTCCTCTGTTCATGAGATTCTCCAGCCAAGAATACTGGAGTGGGCTGCCATGCTCTCCTCCAGGGGATCTTCCAGACCTAGGGATGGAACCCGTGTCTCTTACATTACCTGTATTGGCAAACAGGTTCTTTACCACGAGCACCACCTGGAAAGCTGTCATTTGAGGAGACAGATGACAAATGCCCTTACTGTGGTTGTTCAGTCTTGGCAGAGGCTTTACATGCTTAGTTGCTGTTTTGTTTTTTTTTTTTTGACACCAAACATTCTTTCTCCTCTGCTGATTTCTACTGCAGAGTGTTCCCTTTCCCATTGTGTATGAGAGATGGAAATTCCAGTTTCAGACACTAAGTTCAGAACTTCCACTCCTTTCCAATACAGGTTGACAGTCAGGGCATGACCTAACCTTGGCCTAGCAGGCAGCTTTCTGGGGATATTTGATTCCTGAGTCTCTGATGGAGGGAACAAGGACTGGAGTCATTTATGCTCCGGTGTTCCAGGCAGAGTGTGTGTGCTCAGTCGTGTCCGACTCTTTGCGATCCCATAGGTTGTAGCCCTCCAGGCTCCTCTGTCCATGGAATTTCCTAGGGAAGAATACTGGAGTGATTTGCCATTTCCTCCTCCAAAGGATCTTTGCAACCCAGGGGTTGAACACACATCTCATGGGTCTCCTGCACTGACAGGCAGATCTTTACCAGTGAGCCACCTGGGGAGCCACTTATAGTGCAGGCTGATGTCAGATTGGCTATAGCAATTGACCAGGATCTTTCAGATATAAGAGGTTGCTATGTTTCCCGATTCCAAGTTCTTGCTAAAGAATCACAGTGTGATTTTCACTCTCAAATTTGGTATATCGATTTCATGAAGTGCCTGGTAACTTTTTCATAAATCATCTTGTTTTCAAATCAGAGTTGATTTTTGACTGAAACCAAGAACCCTAAGTAATACCCTTTTATTTATGAAGTTTCAGGGTGCTTCTGCCACCAGGTTTTGAATTTTTTCCAAGAAAGTCAAGTTTCGGTATAGAAGGGTTTGGCACAGATGAAAACTATCACATTTAGAATGCGTAAACAATCCTGTATGCGAGGCGGCAAGAGACACAGATGGATAGAACAGTCTTGGACTCTGTGGGAGAGGGTGAGGGCGGGATGATTTGAGAGAATGTCATTGAAACTTGTATAATATCATTTGTGAAACAAATCACCAGTCCAGGTTCGATGCAGGATACAGGATGCTTGGGGCTGGTGCACTGGGACGACCCAGAGGGATGGTATGAAGAGGGAGGTGGGAGGGGGTTCAGAATGGGGAACACGTGTACACCCATGGCGGATTAATGTTGATGTACGGCAAAACCAATACAATATTGTAAAGTAATTAGCCTCCAATTAAAATAAATAAATTTATATTTTAAAAAAATAGAATGCATAAACAACCGGATCATACTGTATAGCATGGAAACTATATCCACTCTCCTGAGATAAACAGTAATGAAAAAGAATATTTTACAAGAAAAACACCAATACAGTATACTAACGCATATATATGGAATTCAGAAAGATGGTAACAATAACCCTGTATACAAGACAGCAAGAGACACAGATGGATAGAACAGTCTTGGACTCTGTGGGAGAGGGTGAGGGCAGGATGATTTGAGATAATGTCATTGATACTTGTATAATATCATTTGTGAAACAAATCACCAGTCCAGGTTCAATGCATGACACTGGATGCTTGGGACTGGTGCACTGGGATGACCCAGAAGGATGGTATAGGGAGGGAAGAGGGAGGAGGGTTCAGGATGGGGAACACATGTATACCTGTGGTGGATTCATTTTGATATATGGCAAAACCAATACAATATTGTAAAGTTTAAAAATAAATAAATAAATCTAAAAAATAAAAAAATATATATCTATAACAAAGTCATTTTGCTATATGGCACAGATTGGCATAACATTGTAAATTAACTGTAATTAAATGTTATAAAGAAAAATGATCAGAGGAGAGATAAAATAAAGACAAAATAATCATTGTATTATTTTTGCTACTTTCAAATAGCTTTGAAAATTTCTGTAAAAAAAGATTTTTTAGAAAACACTGGGATCATTTCTTCAAATAAATCTCACGTTGAAACAAACTACACATATGTATATAATATACACGTGTACATATAGCTGTGTGTGTGTGCTTAGTTGCTCAGACATGTAAGACTCTTTCAATGCTATGGGCTGTAACCCAGCAGGCACCTCTGTCCATGGGAATTTCCAGGCAAGAATACTGGAGTAGGTTGTCAGTTCCTCCTCCAGGGCATCCTCCTGACTCAGGAATTGAACCCAAGTGTCCTGCATCTCCACCAAAACCAGACAAAGATAACACAGAAAAGAACAGGCCAATGTCGCACTAATGAATAAAGACGCAAAAATTCTCAACAAAATATTAGCACACTGAATTCCACTATACCCTACATCATGATCAAATAAGAATTGCCCAACTTTCGCAAGGATGATTCAATAGCCACATGTCTATTAACATGATATGTTATATTAGCAAACTGAAGAATTGAAAGTGTACAATCATCTCAATAGATGCAGAAAAAGCTTTTGACTAAATTCAACATCCATTTACTATAAAAGCTTTCAACAAAGTGGGTATCAGTTCAGTTCAGTCGCTCAGTCATGTCTGACTCTTTGTGATCCCATGAATCGCAGCATGCCAGGCCTCCCCGTCCATCACCAACTCCCGGAGTTCACTCAGATTCACGTCCATCAAGTCAGTGAGGCCATCCAGCCATCTCATCCTCTGTTGTCCCTTCTCCTTCTGCCCCCAATCCCTCCCAGCATCAGAGTCTTTTCCAATGAGTCAACTCTTCGCATCAGGTGGCCAAAGTACTGGAGTTTCAGCTTTAGCATCATTCCTTCCAAAGAAATCCCAGGGCTGATCTCCTTCAAAATGGACTCGTTGGATCTCCTTGCAGTCCAAGGGACTCTCAAGAGTCTTCTCCAACACCACAGTTCAAAAGCATCAATTCTTCGGTGCTCAGCCTTCTTCACAGTCCAACTCTCACATCCATACATGACCACAGGAAAAACCATAGCCTTGACTAGACAGACCTTTGTTGGCAAAGTAATGTCTCTGCTTTTGAATATGCTATCTAGGTTGGTCATAACTTTCCTTCCAAGGAGTAAGCGTCTTTTAATTTCATGGCTGCAGTCACCATCTGTAGTGATTTTGGAGCCCAGAAAAATAAACTGACACTGTTTCCACTGTTTCCCCATCTATTTCCCATGAAGTGATGGGACCAGATGCCATGATCTTCGTTTTCTGAATGTTGAGCTTTAAGCCAACTTTTTCACTCTCCTCTTTCACTTTCATCAAGAGGCTTTTTAGTTCCTCTTCACTTTCTGCCATAAGGGTGTTGCCATCTGTATATCTGAGGTTATTGATATTTCTCCCAGCAATCTTGATTCCAGCTTGTGCTTCTTCCAGTCCAGCGTTTCTCATAATGTACTCTGCATAGAAGTTAAATAAGCAGGGTGACAATATACAGCCTTGACGTACTCCTTTTCCTATTTGGAACCAGTCTGTTGTTCCATGTCCAGTTCTAACTGTTGCTTCCTGGCCTGCATACAGATTTCTCAAGAGGCAGGTCAGGTGGTCTGGTATTCCCATCTCTTTCAGGGACAGATAGTAACTAGATTTATTGTGGTGATTATTTTATAATGTATGGAAATGTTAAACCATTACATAGTACACCTGAAACTAACATAATACTTTATGTCAATGATATTTTAAAAAAAGAAAAGAAACTGCAGGTAAACTAGGAGAAAACTACATTTTTTGCCTCAGGTAGACAAAATAACCTGAAGAGATAATTAAATTTACAAGATCCTTGATTAAAATGAAGAAAGTTATAATTAATTCACTATTAAGCTTAATTGATTCATTTGTAGAAATTGTAGAGAGACACAGGAGAGTCCATAATCAAATAGATAATGAGATAGAATGAATTAGAAAAAAAGAGTAGAGATAATTAAGTCATATACACTTAAATTTGTTATAATCAAAATAACTAAATTAATATATGCTCATAAATGTTGTTTTTAAAATAGATATTCTAAAGGTAAGACTATTGGATCAAATAATTTACACATTTTAATTCTAATAATGATTACCAAATTGCACATTCAAACCTACATATTGAGCTACAATCTAAGAAAATGCCTTTATTTTGTCAACATATGAAAACCAAAAAAGTGATATCTCACTTTTACCTTGAATTTGCTTTTGACATGTTGGGAAAGCGATGAAGTAGCTTTGCGCTGAGCCTACCATCTTGAAAGAAGTAGACAGGACTCAAACCTCTATTGAACAGCAGTGTAATCTTCACTGATTTTCCCTAACCTATGCTTCATTTTGCCCAGGTGTGAAATGTTAGTAATCATAACACTCAATATCTGTTATGCAGACTAATAAACACTTACATAATTAAAAGTACTGTATCTGAAGCATTTTTAAAAACCTTTATGTGTGTGTGTGTGTGTGTGTATGTGTATTGTCTTCTCCTTTCTTTTATTTCTCCTCTGTCCTAATTGTGGTATACTGGTACCCAGCCAAGGAGGTATAGTTTTGGTACTTTTAATAGACAACTCAGTGTTAATGTTTTTATTGCACTGTAAGTGATTCATTTTCAAGAAAATCGTTATTTAATTATCCTATAAGATAATAGTAATAGTTCTTCTCACTTCTTCATCTCTTTCTTCTCCTTCTCCTTTTTATTTTTTATTCTTATTCTTTTAAAGATGAAAAAGAGAGGCCCTGAGGACCTTCAGTATAGTAATTTATAGATGGACACCTCAGGTCAAGGATAATAATACACATAACATAGAAACTTCATCACTCATCGAAAAATCCACTCTCCAATTTCTGCTTGATGCCTGATAATATAAGTAAGGTAAAGGATAGAGGCAAAATATTTCTCAAAGTAATCAGGAGCTATTTGGAATTTTAATCATGAAACTTCTTAAGATTCTACTTTCAGTCTTTTGTCAATGAAATATAAGAAAGTGATTGGAATAATTCATAGCTTTAATAAATAACACCTCAAGTAAAATTTTAAAATCTAAGTAGACAAGCCCTAAATATAGTGTTATTAGTAGATAAGAATAACAATGAAATCAGTAACTGTCACAAATGAAACATATGCTAAATGGTGGGATTTCACACCAAGCACTTACATGGACTATTGCATATAACATTTATAATATCCCTGCAAGGTAGGGATTATTTTTCTTCCCATTTGTTTCAGGCCAAAAGGCATGAAAAGAGTAAAGAAACATGCCTAGGGTCACACAGCTAATAACAACAAAATCTGGAATTTAACCATGTTCTGTTTGAACACTGTCTACATAGAGAAATATCATTATGAAATAATTATTTCTTGGAGTACTTCCAGAAACATGAATTAAGACAGAAACATTTACTGAATGCTTGCTGAATGTCACATTACGTTGATGATATTTTTTTTTTTCCTAATTTTACCTTGGATGAGCTCAGTAGTGTTTCCAAAATCACACAGGTAGCAAGAGGCCAAAGCAAGTCTTAAATGCACGGGTTTCCACATAACTTCATATGTTCCAACTGAATGTAGTTCACTTCACATGAATTTACTCCGAGCTCCCAGTTTTAGTGGAAGCCCAAGTCAAATATCTGCCAAGAAATATGCTTTACATGAAAGCAGCAAGCTTCTCAAACCATGTTTTGATATTTCTATTTCTTGATCCTGGTAAGGCTCCTGGCTTCTGTTTGTATTTTGTTTTGCTGTGGGTTTTGGTTTTAAAATGGAAGCACAGGGTGTTTGAAAGGGACAGTGGAAGAGAAGAGTCTTTGATCAGTGAGACAGTGCGGATGGAAAAGGGCTTGACTTCTAAACTCAGCACTTAGGAGAGTGTAATGTCTAGCTTAAACAGGATTTTTTAAATGAGCCTGCATCCTGTCACTGAACTGTATTTGGAGGCTGCAAGCAATGGCATTTGCTTCATCTATGTTAATCTCTCTTTTTTTCTATCTCTGACTCTATATGTGACCTTGATCTAGTCACTTAACCTTAGAGGGTATCAATCTTTTCATCATATGAAAAAAAAAAAAAAAAAAAACCTACTGTTTTCTATTCTGATTTTTTTTTATGTTCTCCTGCTATGATTTTGGCAGCAGATATCAGGCTGACACCCTAATTTATTCCTCAAAACTATCTGGCTCTTTTTTGTGTGGAAAATTTATAAAATTCAAACAAGAAAAGAATTTGGCTATAATACCGCCCCTTATTATACTTCCTAAAATTGCTACAGCCAGCCATCTGAGAAATAAAACAGGCAGAATTTGAGAATATAGCATGCATGCATGCATATTTGGTACTAAAGAAATGACAGTGAGTGGTGAAACCAGTAAAACTGGGAGTTTATCTCTAGACTAGACTTCCTTTCCAAAAGGCAGTATGCAAGTGATATAGATTGATCTGTGTCCACTTGAAAATAAATTGGAGTTCTAATTGCCAGTACCTCGGTATGTGACTTTATTTGGAATAATGGACTGTAGAGAGTAGAAATGAGGGTATTAGTGTGAACTCTAATCTAATATGACTCGTGTTATAAAACGAGAAGCTTGGACAGAAAGACAGTCACACACAGGTGAAGACACACAGGGAAGGAACAGCCACGTGACTGGTGTGATGAATGTCCACGCCAGGGAGTGCTGAGGGTGGCTGGCAAACGCCTGAAGCTACAGAAAGCAAGGGAAGGTTATCCCCTCAAGCAGTCAGGCCGTGCACGGGTTTGCTAGCACCTAGATTTCAGAATTCTAGACTTCAGAGCTGTAAGAGAATAAATTTCCATTGTACTTTGTTATGAAGCCCTAACTAAAAGAGCAAGTATCTCCCCATATCACTAACTGCAGTCTACACCCCACCTGTCATGCTTAAGTGTTTGCATGCTTTCACACACGCAATATTAAATACAAACAAATTGCTGTTGTTCAGGCGCTCAGTTGTGTCTGACTCTGTGTGGCCCCATGGACTATAGCCCACCAGGCTCCTATGCTATGGAATTCCCCAGGCAAGAACACTGGAGTGGGTTGCCATTACCTTCTCCAACAAACACATCAAATGATGCTTAACAGAAGAAACTGGTCTTCTGCTTTATTTCATTCCATTTGAAATGACCTCTGAGTACTGCCCTCTTCTATGTGTTCATTTCTTTCACAGAAACCACAGCTATAGGGTCTACTCTGGATTATTATAAAACAGCTAATAAAACCTTCAACTTAAATTCATTCATAAAATTGATCATATATAGCACATATTACCCTCTGGAGGAGGTCATGACAACCAGCTCCAGTATTCCTGCCTGGAGAGTCCCCATAGACAGAGGAGCCTGGACGGTCACAAAGAGTCAAACACGACTGAATGACTAAGCACAGCACAGCACATATTACAACAATAGAAACCTTATCATCACACAGTTAATATCCTATGGTTTGTGCAGGTGTTGATATAGAAATATGCTGAAGATGGAGATGATAAGGAGGAAAGAGAATAATTACAAGGGGAGAGCTGGCCCCTGGGCCATCAGTCACTTCTTTGATGACACTCCCACTCCCTTGTCTGGAGCATCTTGCTTCTTTGATTGACCAGCTCTCCCCTTTACAGCTCCTAGAACACCTGAGCCTCCTTGTTGTTAACAGCGTTGCTTTGAAGAAAGCAAAATGTTCTATGGGCCAGGTATCAGTGAATCCATGGCATGAATAGAAGAAAGTGAAGACGCTGGTGACCAAAACACAGTAACATAATCACCAATAAAATATCTAGATGTTCATCATGGAAAAATGAAAGGATAAACTGACCTATGAATACATATTTCTTGAATGATAAACAAATTGTTCCACTGTTTGATCTTTCTCCCCACTGCCCAACTTCCCTCTTCTATTCAGATGATACCCCTTGGACCATCGCCTATTTCTGCATGCTACTTTGTTAAGAAAAATCTTGACATTGAGCTGCATAAGTTGTTAAGGTTGTATATTGTCACCCTGTTTATTTAACTTATATATACAGAGTACATCATGCAAAATGCTGGGCTGGATAAATCTCAAGCTGGAATCAAGATTTCTGGGGAAAATATCAATAACCTCAGATACGCAGAGGCACCACCTTACTGGGAGAAAGCAAAAAGGAACTGAGGGGCCTCTTGAAGAAGGTGAAAGAGGAGAAAGAAAACGCTGGCTTAAACTCAACATTCAAAAAACAAAGATCATGGCATCTGGTCCCATCACTTCATGGCAAATAGATGGAGAAACAATGAAAACAATAATAGGCTTTATTTCCTTGGGTTCCAAAATCATGGTGGATGGTGACTGCAGCCATGAAATTAAGACACTTGCTCCTTGGAAGAAAAGCTATAACAAACCTAGACAGCATGTTAAAGAGCAGAGACATCACTTTGTCGACAAAGGTTGGTATAGTCAAAGCTATGGTTTTTCCAGCAATCATGTATGGATGTGAGAGTTGGGCCATAAAGAAGTTTGAAGAATTGATGCTTTTGAACTGTGGTATTGGAGGAAATGCTTGAGAGTCCCTTTGACATCAAACAGATCAAACCAGTCAATCCTAAAGGAAATCAACCCTGAATATTCATTGGAAGAACTGATACTTAAGTTGAAGCTCCAATACTTTGGCTACTTGATGAGAAGAGCTGACTCAGTGGGAAAGACTCTGATCCTGGGAAAGATTGAGGGCAGGAGGAGAAGGGATGACAGAGGATGAGATGGTTGGATGGCATCACTGACTCAATGGAGATGAGTTTGAACAAACTCTGGGAGACGGTGAAGGACAGGAAACCCTGACATGGTGCAGTCCATGGGGTCACAAAAAGTTGGGACATGACTGAGCACTGAACAACATCAACCCTTTGTCAGTCGAGTCATTTGCAAATATCCTCTCTCAGTCTGTAGGTTATTGTATTGTTCTGTTTATGGTTTTCTTTGCTGTACAAAAGCTTTATATTTAATTGTTCCATTTCTAATTTTATTTTCATTACTCTAGGAAGTGGATCCAGAAAGATATTGCTGGGATTTATATCTAAGAACCTTCTGCCTATGTTTTACACTAAGAGTTTTATAGTATCTGATCTTACATTTAGATTGCTAATCCATTTTCAGTTTGTTTTTATGTACAATGTTAGAGATAAATGTCAAAAAAAGAAACCCAATCAAGGAAAAAAAAAAGGCAGAAGATCTAAATAGCCATTTCTCCAAGGGAGACACATGGATGGTCAAAAATCACTAAGGTGTCACCTCACATTGGTCAGAATGGCCATTATCAAAAACTCTGAAAACTGTGAATGATGGGGAGAGTGTGGAGAAAAGGTAACCTTTCTGCCCTGTTGGTAAGAATGTAAATTGATACAGCCAGTATGGAGATTCTTCAAAAATCTAAAAATAAATCTATTATATGATCGAGCAATTCCACTGCTGGGCATATATCTGGAGAAAGCCATAATTCAAAAAGATACATGCACCCCAATGTTTATTGTAACACTTTACAATAACCAAGACCTGGAAGTAACCTATATGTCCATTGACAGAAGAATGGATAAAGATGTGGTACATTTCTACAATGGAATAACAGCCATATGAAGCAATGAAGTAACACCATTTGCCGCAACATGAATGGACCTAGAGATTACCAGTCAGACGAAGATAAATATACGATTTGCTTATATATGAATCTAAAAGAATGACACAGATGCTCTTAATTATAAAGCAGAAAAAAAAAAAAGAAACAGACTCATAGACTTAAATACAAACTTATGGTTACCAAAGAGGAAAGGTGAAAGGGGAGCGATAAATTAGGAGGCTGGAATTAACATCCGCAAACTACTATATGTAAAATAGATATTCAACAAGGACTTACTGTACAGCACATGGAACTCCACTCAACACTCTGTAGTAACCTATATGGGAAAAGAATCTGAAAACACACACGCACACATATATATATCTGCTGCTGCTGCTGCTGCTGAGTCCCTTCAGTCGTGTCCGACTCTGTGCGACCCCACAGACGGCAGCCCACCAGGCTCCCCCGTCCCTGGGATTCTCCAGGCAAGAACACTGGAGTGGGTTGCCATTTCCTTCTCCAGTGCATGAAAGTGAAAAGTGAAAGTGAAGCCGCTCAGTCGTGCCCGACCCTTAGCGACCCCATGGACTGCAGCCTACCAGGCTCCTCGGTCCATGGGATTTTCCAGGCAAGAGTACTGGAGTGGGTTGCCGTGCCTTCTCCAGGGGATCTTCCCAATCCAGGGACCAAAGCCTCATCTCTTAAGTCTACTGCATTGGCAGGCGGTT
>NW_011494656.1:806395-825139 GCF_000754665.1 Bison bison bison | reverse complement strand
TATATATATATATATATATATATATATATGTATAACTAAATCACTTTGTTGTACACCTGGCACATTATAAATCAACTATACTCTGACATAAAATTTAAAAAAGAAAGAAAACCCCCAAAGCAAAGAAAAAGATAATACATGTGAGCTTCACTTGAGTTCAGGGGGAAAAAAAAAAAAACACAGTGAATATTTTGCAGACCAATGTTTATGTCCCTTATTGATATACACAAGTTAATAGAAAGGCCCCTACCATTTTCTTTTCGGCTCAGAATGGCATTTAAGCCTCAACTGCTCAACTGTCTTGGGCCTCTTTATGGAGCCCTTTTGTCTACAAGGTTTAACTTTTCTTTTTCTTCTGTTAATCTGTTATGTGGTGATTTGATTATTAGACCAGCCAGAAGAAACAGGAAGGATAGGAAAACATTTTTCCTCCCTAACAACAGAACTTTGACAGTTAGACATTAGTTAGATGGGAAGATGGAAACTGCAACACAAAAATTATCATTAATAAGGAGCACATACAGGAAGGATTCTCACAGTGCATCTGGTTGAAATGATAAATGCAGAATAACAATTCAGGAAATAGCAGTGTCGGAGCCATTTTTAAAATGAAGCCAGTGACAGAATCAACGATGCCACACCTCTAAAAAGGTCATGTTGAAAAAGAAGGTGAGAGGCTTTGGATAGTCTCATTACCTGCTAATCAGGTCATCTGGCTGTAGTCTTCCCTAAAGCTGCTATTGCCCCAAACATGATGACCACCGTTCAGATGTCAACACTGTTATCTTTCCAGCCCCCAAAGAGTTGGCAGTTCAGGGAATAAGGCATACGACAATAAAGTTGCACAGGTTCTATTGCTGAATTTAACGCACGAAGGCACAGGCATGTAAATAAGTGTAGAGCGAAAACATAGCTAACCAATGATTCCCTCAGAGGGAAGACGCAGATTCGCCACACACGCAGTTGGTAACTTTGCTCTTCTAACCAAATGATTCCCTCAGAGGGAAGACGCAGATTCGCCACACACGCAGTTGGTAACTTTGCTCTTCTAATCAAATGATTCCCTTAGAGGGAAGAGGCAGATTCGCCACATACGCAGTTGGTAACTTTGCTCTTCTAACCAAATGATTCCCTCAGAGGGAAGACGCAGATTCGCCACATACGCAGTTGGTAACTTTGCTCTTCAACTAAAAGCATTAAAGGAGAAATCCTTGTTTCAGAGTTCTCATTCTGCCTTTTTAGGTTAAAACATTTCAAGCTAACTACCTAGTTATACAAATATGGCAGTACTCTTTCTTAATAATCACATATTTTTGTTCTTTTTCCGGAGTTATACTTTCTTTTACTTTTCCTATGAAAAGCCCAAGATGACTGATATATTTGACAAGCCTAGAACTGGTAGAATTTTCAATTATGGCCTGAGTGTGTTTCGTCTTTCCATATAAACATCCAAAACAATGGCTGGTTTTGAAGCCAAACAGAATCCTGCCTGGAGCCCTCAGTACAAGGCCCTTCCATGTCTACTCTTATCTATAGAAACTATGATATTTTCCAAGCCTCTCTAAGTCATGAAAGAGCAGCTCAAGTAGTTAATGATTAGGACGATAGAGTCACAGAATCTTTCAGTGGCTGATGCACATTCCTGAGTTGTTTTCCAGACACTTTAACACCAGAGGGGAAAGGCTAACTGCATGAAGACCAGACTGCACCCATGGCACAAGCTGCTCCACCTTGAGTAGTACTGGATCTATGACCAGCACAATTCCAGGAACCAGCCTCCAGAGAATGGGATTCGCATTATTTCTCATAATAATCTACATCTTTGTGGGCATCAGAATAAGTGTAGCTTGCTCTGTCCCTTTAGGGCTTCCCTAACAGCTCAATGGGAACGAATCCACCTGCCAAAGCAGAAGACGTGGGTTTCATCCCTGGGTCGGGAAGATCCCCTGGAGAAGGGAATGTAAATCCACTCCTGTACACTTGCCTGGGAAATCCCACAGACAGAAGAGCCTGGTGGGCTTCAGTCCATGGGGTTGCAAAGAGTTGACATGACTTACCAGATAAGACTGTCCCTGTATATAAGCAAGCAATCAAAATTATCAGCAAAGAGATCTTAAAGACTCATGTTGACATCTTCCTCTCTAAGAGTAAGGTGCCTTATGTCAGCATGAAGAAGCTACAGAAGATGGACCTTTGTTGCTAATCGCATAGAAATAGTAGGATGTCTAAGATTAGGGATGTGTAAGCAGCTCTTTTGCCTTCTTCCTGTTTGCCTATTTCTGTTCCTCCTAGACATTCATTATAAAAATAAGGTCACTAGGGAGCATTTAACCTAATTCTTGACTTATATTCTACTAAATGCACATACCACTTTCCCTAGCCTGTTCGTTCTTTCCCTAGGTGAAGAGAAGGAATAAAGAATCTAGCAGTTAAAAGACTGGTGCTCTCTACCCCAAGGGTCTCCCTCAGCAATCCCGCAGGCAGACAAAGCAGACAGGTCTCATTGGAAGAAAGACTGTGAGGAGTCCTCCAGCCTGCACACGACGGTAAATGACACAGAGTTTGACCTACCGCCTTAATGACTCACTGCGATGCTCTCCCCTTTTTCCCTTTGAAAACTGTCATGACTGAGCAGGATCTTCAGAGTTGGTTTTGGTGACATGAGCCTCCCTCCTCCCCAGATTGCCAGCCCTCTGATTAAAGCAAACTTTCCTTTCTACCAACACTTGTCTCTTGAGTATTGGTTTCTGGGCAGTCAGGAGCTGAACCTGAATTCCCTAACAGTTTTACAAATATAAACTTTTTTTTTTTGTTTTGCAGTGTAATGACTTCCCTAAAGACCTCAACTGTTTACAGATTTGTTGCAATAAGAAAAAAAGCACTACCTTGATAGGGTCAAGAGGGAAAATAAGAGAAGATGTTATAAAAGGGCTGAGACTGGATGATTTTAAGGCAGAATTTATGGTATAATAGCTCTGGATTGATGGGAGTGCTTGCCTTCTTTCCCTTTGAAGTCCCAAACCGCTACCCTCAAATCCCCTTTTGTCTGCAGTGGAAGATTGTTTTTAAGGTGATGTTCTATTTTGGAAAGTTACTCAATTTTCCTAGGTCTCTCCCATGTATACATGATATTTAAACTTTGATTTTCTTTAATTAATTTGTCTCATATCAACTTAATTCTTTGGCTTTCCTTGTGGCTCAGAGGATAAAAAATCTGCCAGTGCAAGAGAACCAAGTTCAATCTCTGGGTCAGGAAGATCCTCTGGAGAAGGTAATGGCAATCCAGTCCAGTATTCTTGCCTGGAGAGTTCGGTGGACAGAGGAGCCTAGACTAGCCGGAAGAACCTAGGAAGGTAGATGAAAACTTCTTCTTCCTTGACATCTGATTTTCTAGTTTGGTAATAAACAACTCTAAAAGCCTGGTTCAGTCTCATGATCTGATCCGGATCAATGAGTTAGCTGCCTTCCTCTTAAACTTGGGCTTCCCTGGGGCTCAGATGGTAAAGAATCTGCCTGCAATTCAGGAGACCAGGATTCGATCCCTGAGACCAGAAGATACTCTGGAGAAAGGAATGGCTACCCACTCCAGCACTCTTGTCTGGAGAATTCCATGGACAGAGGAGCCTGGCAGACTGCACTTCATAGGGTTACAAAGAGTCAGACATGACTGAAGTGACAGGATACACACACAGTGTATAGTATTTGAAATGCATTTGCTCATCCAATTTCCCCTGAAGGCTACAACCAAGAGAAAAGTGACTTGAGAAATTGCCCAAATCTGGCACCAAAGTTTAGAAATATCTGCAAACATTCAACACATACACACACATTCAGTACACATTTTCTTCTGTCTTAAATGACACCCCTCCAGGATCTCCTTCTCGATGCCTGCAGTGGGGTGAAAAAGATCGCATGCCTCGCACCCTGTGCAAGTGAAGGTGGAGCAGAGGAGCACAGGGCTGGAATCAACTCAGCGGCCACTGGGGGAGTCACTGACTGAGGGAGGTGGCTCCCAGAAGAGAAGAAAGCTACTGTGCTCTTTTTTGCTACTTCCAGGTGGAAAGGAGTTGCTAAAGCTCATCCCGTTAAATATCTATCTGTCCCAAGTCTCACTAAGGACAGAGATTTAAGACTGGCTCTCCCTTTCCACAGCCACCATCCAGAGTTATATCTGCCTTTCCTACCATCACCAGTCCCTGGAAAGGACGCTTATTTGAATCTGGGTAGGGGAGAGGGTGATCAAGGCTGGAATTTGGCCAAGTGTCTTCTGGTAGCTGTGTTCTGGGATTCAGCCCTCATCTAGGAACATGCCAGGTAATGGTTTTCCACTTGCACCAAATCTGGTACCCAGTGAAGCAATCGGCTTATCTTCTACCTCTGGCAACATTTACTCCATGCTTTAAAATCTGGATAAGCTTGGCTTTGGCTCATTACTAATAGTCTTGGTTTGTATTTTGATTAATGCTTAAGCTCTTTCAAATTCCTTTGGAAAAAGCTGAAGCTTAAATAAACAACTGGGTATTCTCAGACTTCAAAGAAGTATTACCTTAAGGGGACTAGCCAGGCTGTGGAATGCCAGGCTTCTTTCTGTCTGGTCCTAATTAGCTTTGGATCTGGCAAATCTGTCCGATCCCGAGGCGCTCTGCTTCAGCCTCTGGCATGCTTTCTCAGCTACCCTCGGATCTGGACTTACCACATCCTTGGATCGTCATCTGAAGAAAACATTTCCTTCTGTTCCTGTCAGGTTCTGCCTGGGGAATATCAGCCCTTCTCCCCCCTCCTCCCTATCTTTCCTTTGAGATTTGACAAAAATCAGTTAGGCAACTAAGTCTTTTTCGTCCCGAGGGTCCAGCCTTGAAGTTAATGATTTTGAACTTTAAGGGAAATAAAAGAGAAACAACACCTTCAAAACGTTGGGGAATAGGAGCTCTGGCTTCGTCTCCATTGGGAGTTCCTCTGTAGCTCTTGAATTAGACTAAGCACTTCCCAATTCAAATGACGAGCCATGTAAAGTGACTCTCCAATGCCCTCCCCTGGGCGGCACAAGCTGTGCAGCCCTGAAGCTGAACTCTGCACAGTTGCAAGAAAGCAACCATGCTGAGGATAGAAAAGGAAGAGCTGGAGAAGGCTGCTCACCCTTCGTGGTCCTCATCAGCTCTTCAGTTGTGCTCTTCCAGCATGCCAACCATTACCAGCCTCGGCTGTGCCTCGCTGAGGCTGTGGAGCCTGTAGATTAGAGGCTCAGTTCAGTTCAGTTGCTCAGTCATGTCCGACTCTTTGCGACCCCATGGACAGCAGCACACCAGGCTTCCCTGTCCATCACCAACTCCTGGAGATTGGAGGCTAGCAAACTACAGCCCATGGACCAAGTCCAGCACACTACTTATTTTTATAAATGAAGCTTTATTGGGACACAGCCACACGCATTTGTTTACACCCTGTCTGTGACTGGTTTCATAGACAGTGGAAAAGACCCTGATGCTGGGAAAGATTGAAGGCAAGAGGAGAAGGGGATGACAGAGGATGAGATGGTTGGATGCCATCACCAACTCCATGGACACGAGTTTGGGTAGACCCCAGGAGTTGGTGATGGACAGGGAAGCCTGGCGTGCTGCAGTCCATGGGGTTGCAAAGAATCGGACATGACTGAGCGACTGAACTGAACTGATGACTGTTTTCAAGCAACAGTGGCAGAGTTGAGTAGTTGAACACTAGGGCTGTGTGGTCTGCCAAGCCACAACTCTTTGCTAACTGGATCTTTATAGGAAGTTTGCTGATAGAGGAAAGACTAAAGAAAGCCAGAGACAAAGCTGGTTTCAAAGTGCAATATAATTCCAGCTCTCCTTCATCTGGCCAGGCCCCCCTTTTTTCCCATAGTTTCAGACATGGAACAAAATACCCTCAAGAATTATTCTCAGAAATCAATAAAGGTCCAACTGATAATACTCCCAACAAAACATGCATTTTTAAAGAAAAGTTCTCCATGGAAATTATTTTACAACATGTATAAGGAAGGCTAGGATACAACATATTTTCCATCATGGTTAAACCCATCTTCTTTTGTTCTAAGCAGATTTTCAGACCAGACTTACACCTCCAGCTACATACTGCAAAGGACAGCTGAAAGAAACTTTATGAAACTGCACACAATGATAGAGGGCTCTTCTAAACCCTTGCAGAGAATGCACAGCTGCAGAGAGGGCTTAGAAAGTAGATAAGAGTAAAATACAGGGATACAGATCCCGTATAAGACGCATGTTCATCAGAGAGAATTAAAACCCTGTTGGGTTGCTTGTCCTTACTGCCTGCTTGTAAAGCATATTCAATTATTCATTTTATTCACATGACTGACCACTTAAAAACAATGTAGTCAGTGCTTCAGCAATAATTTCATTTCTAAGTGTTCCGCCTGGTTATTTTTGTGTGTGTGCACACAATTAATTAATGACTATGGAGAAGTCCATAAATTTCAGCATTCAGTAGCAGCGGTGCTTGAATCTATTACCCATGAAAACCAGAGCCTACAGTCACTGAGTAGGCACAAAAAAGATAAGTATTGATTTTATTTGGGGGTTTTAATTTCTTCTCAGTGAATCTGAATGAGCGGATTGCATTTAAACACCCTCCACAGAGCAGAAAAGTATGAGATGCACACGGCCGTCTCCTACTGGGTGGGCTCAGCCGACCAGCTGGCGTTGTTTCAGAGGCTTTACGTGTGTCACTGATGGAAGATCAATGATAAACCATTTGAGGCCCTAAAAAAATGCAGCCAAATCCTCTCTAAGTATTAGCGTCTTATTACACTGGGACAAGAGTATTAAGGAGACCCTATGTTCAAAATCTAAGACCTCAATCAAATTCCTCATGTGGTAGCATTTTGTTGATTCAATTTCCCAGAGTATCACAAAGCTGGCATTAATAAGACAGCAGAAAAACTTCCAGTGACGGGTGTGGCCCTAGACTTGATCGATGCAAACCACAAGCCCACTGGATGAGGTAGGTATCTGATGGACCTCTGCAATATGTCTCTTCAATGAAAAACTGAAATGAAATGTTAGTCGCTCAGTCGTGTCCAGCTCTTTGCAACCCCATGGCCTATAGCCCATCAGGCTTCTCTGTCCATGGGATTCTCCAGGCAAGAAGACTGGAGTGGGTTGCCATGCCCTTTTCCAGAGGATATTACCAACCCAGGGATCAAACCCAGGACTCCTGCACTGCAGGCAGACTCTTTACCATCTGAGCCAGGAAGGAAGCAGAGACGAGCAATCCCAGGTCACAAATCTGTCCAACCACTATCCAAATATATAAACAGGAGGCATATTCCTACTTCTTTGATAAAAACTAAAGCCTATAGCTAGAATCTCATGGAAAGAGGAGCCTAGCGGATTACAGACCATGAAGTCCCAAAGAGTCGGACATGACTAAAGAGATTAAGCACACACATATGCAAAACCTTTAGCTACTATAAATTCATAGTGTCAGATGAAAGAAAAAAAAAATTTAAGTGGAATGGATAGAAAAGAATCTATTGCATTCTGAGAGCTGAGACTTAAAAGGCCTGGAATCATTTTAATAAATATAACTATGGTGGTGGTAGTTTAGTAGGTAAGTTGTGTCCAACTCTTTCAACCCCATGGACTGAAGCTCCTCTGTCCATGGGATTTTCCAGGCAAGATTACTGGAGTGGGTTGCCATTTCCTTCTCCAGCACATCTTCCCAACCCAGGAATTGAACCTGGGTCTCCTGCATTGCAGGCAGACTCTTTACCAACTGAGCTACCAGAGAAGGCTCCTAATAAATATCACTGTAGTGTTTATTATATGCTGATAAGCTTTGTAAGTATTTTATAAAAATAAACATGTTTAACCCTCCTAACAATGACTAGACATGGGTGTTATTATTACCAGCCCTGTATTACAAATTAGGCAAGTGAAAGTGAAGTCACTTAGTCATGTCCAGCTCTTTGTGACCCCGTGAACTATAGCCTACCAGGATCCTCTATCCATGGGATTTTCGAAGCAAGAGTACTGGAGTGGGTTGCCATTTCCTTCTCCAGGGGATCCTCCCACCCCAGGGATTGAACCCGGGTCTCCCGCATTGCAGGCAGACACTTTACCATCTGAGCCACCAGGGAAGACAGATGAGGAAACCAAGGCTTAAAGTGTTTAGTCACAGAGCTAAAGTCACAGAGCTAGAAGGTGCCCCAGCCCTGCATGCAGGCCCCTTACCCTCAAGCTGAGCCAACACTTGTCCTTCAGGCTGCCTCCCATGGAACAGAATCCAGCACACCTTTCCACACCGAGGACTCAGAAGTAAGGACACAGTGGGAAAATGCTGGTCTGGTTGTGACTTTTTAAACCAAGTGACCATGCTGCCTTAGGAAAGTGGTTCATTACCTGGAAAGAACCACAGTCATTTGGAGAGTTGCTTTGGTTTGGTTTATTTTCAAAACTGATTTCAAGACACCACCCCAAAGTCTCCAGCTGTTGTTTCCTGAAAATCTGCATTTTCCACAGCTCCCCAGGGGATTTTGAGGCATCCAGAGGAGTGTTTAGTAATCACAGAAGCTGGGCCACCCCAGAGTGGCTGCATAACTTATTCTTACCTTCAAATGAGTCTAGAATCTAGTCTTACTATTCTCTTCCAATCACAGCCTCAGTTACTCAGCTATAAAACGAGGGTCTCCTGGCTGTATATAATCTGGAGTTCTCCATCTCTAAGGTGACGGGGCTTAATAACCTAGCTAATACATTTCCTAGAAGCAGCAGAGAGATTGGGTTTAGCCCCGCATGTGGATTTTGAGGAACAGGATGATAGTGAAGGGACAAGACATAGAGGGGAGACAGTGTTAACGACTCATGCTACCACTCCTGTCTTTTAAAAATAAGTTCTCACCCTTTTGCCTAAGATGAAGTATAGTGTGGAGGCTTCCCGGGTGGCACAATGGTAAAGAATCTGCCTACCAATGAAGGCAATGCAGGAGACACAGGTTCGATCTCTGGGTTGGGAAGATCTCCTGGAGGAGGAAATGGTAACCCACTCCAGTATTCTTCCCTGAAAAACCCCATGGACAGAGGAGCCTGGTAGGCTAGAGTCTACAGGGTCTCCAAGAGTCTGACACAGACTGAGCCACTGAGCACACACACACAGACACTCTCAAATCTTTTAAAAATAAATTAAAATGTTCACCTGTGCCACCACCTCTCACAGACAGGAATAAGCTCTGCAGGAGCCCCCTTTTGTCAGCCAGCTCCTTTAACTCATTTGGGAATAAACACTGACAGAAAAGATCAAGGTATCCATTCTTTCCATACTTTTATCTACAGCATCATTCAAAGAGTTCTTTGAGACAAAACTTTCTAAAAGGCATAAAATGTGTGCTTGAGCAGGGGTAGATTTATTACAAATAAAATTACCACTGATACAAGCATGGCAGTGATCAGTGCAAAAGCAGGATTATACAGTGGAGAGAAAGAAGGCTTCGGAGCTTGCTGGTCAGGAAAGCCTGCTGGCATCTGTTAGCTATACTTTTCATCATAAGCAAAATGAAAATAATACCGGCAGGCTGCAAGCTGCCTCAAAAATAGAAAGGGGTAAATGTGTATCTTTCCCTATTTTGTCTCAGAGACAAAATCCATTCCTTTCCTACTATGATGATCACAGTCTTTCATCCTCTTCCTTCTTTGGGGGTCACCTTCCCGGTGTCCTGTTCCTGCCTGGACCGGAATGGCCCATCCTTCATTTGTTCACTTAAGAAATATCCTTTAGCCCAAGTAGTTGTCTAAGTTTGCAAATTAATATATCTGCAACATGTTTTATGTGCTGAAAAAGTTTTTATCAACAAATAAATCATGTTGGATTTCATCCATTGCTTCTGGGAATTCTTCTGCTCTCCAAATAAAGTATTTACCTATGTGTTTTTTTTTTTAATTTAAATTCATTTATTTTAATCAGAGGCTAATTACTTTACTTATGTGTTTTTGGAGTTGTTATTTGGTGCTTTTGTCTTTGTTTGGTTTTCTGTTTTCTTTTTCTTAATTAACATGTGTGTTCAGTCACTAGGTCATATGACCCCTTGGAGATTGCAGCCCAAGAGGCTCCTCTGTGCATGGGATATTCCTGGCAAGAATACTGGAGCATGTTGCCATTTCCTCCTCCAGGGGATCTGCCTGACCCAAGGATCGAACCCATGTCTCTTATGTCTCTTGCATTGTAGGCTGATTCTTTACCACTGACGCCACCTGGGAAGCTCACTGAGACACATATACATCGAATGCCAATTTTATTACATCATGGAATGTCAGGATGTTACTTTATTTTGATTTTGATATCTGATCCTGCAGATTTAATTACACACTCACAAACATGCATATCTGAACCTGCTTTAACTTGGAGAGGCTTATTGCTCAGTAGTCCAGAGGATCACCAAAAGATTATCTTCCAATTTATTCTTTAAATTTGCATAGCTCATAAAGGTCTATAAAACAATTTACCCTCTCTGTGACAATGAAACATTAATAGCTTGGGATAGAGAGGATTTTAAAGTACAGTGTCTGGTTGTTATTATCGCAGACCTGAATGGAGGTAATGTTTCTACAAGAAGAGACAGCAGGAAGAGGAAGTGAGAGTTGATGGAGCATCTCCCTCCAAGACTCTTACTGTGATGGGCACAGAGGGAAGCCGTCAGGAATGGGTACAATGAGCAGGTCTGCCTGATAAGTAGAGTCTGAATTCAATGCCAGCTGTGACCAGTGCTCTGGAATTTGTACAGAGTAAAGAAATTCATAAAAGGTGATATATTAAAATGTAGGTAAATGTGCGTTTTAACTAGAAGCTGAACGGTGCCTTTCAAAGAGACAATAATTTTTTTTTTATTGAAAACAATATAAGTTTTACTATTCTGACTAAATTGTGCTTGAAATACATGGTTTGCATTTTAGGGCAATATTTATTTCTGTTAGACATTTATGTTGCATTTTTATTAACCTGTACTATCTTTTCATAGGAATTTTCAGTTGCTGCATTTAAAATAATTAGGACTTGGTATCATGAACACTGCTGCTGCTGCTAAGTCGCTTTAGTCGTGTCCGGCTCTGTGCGACCGCATAGACCTCAGCCCACCAGGCTCCGCCATCCCTGGGATTCTCCAGGCAGGAACACTGGAGTGGGTTGCCATTTCCTTCTCCAATGCATGAAAGTGAAAAGTGAAAGTGAAGTCGCTCAGTCGTGTCCGACTCTTTGTGACCCCATGGACTGCAGCCCACCAGGCTCCTCCATCCATGGATTTTCCAGGGAAGAGTACTGGAGTGGGGTGCCATTGCCTTGTCCGATGAACACTGCTAGAACATTTGAAATAGCAGTGAATACACTTTTGCTTTTTCTTTCTCTACAAATAGGAAAACAATTATGTTCTAGGATTATATTAATAGTTGGTTTGATTTCAGTAAAATAAAATGTGCTACTGCAGCATGGATTAAAGCACATATTTTTGTACATTTTGCTAACTTTTTCCTCGGCACTGTGGGAGAATGCAGAAGGAATACGATAAAAGCATAGAGTTTACCAGAAGGGATGTGACCAAGCCAAAGGAAGTAAGCTGGCTAGAATGAATTTGAATACACATCTAGGGTGGCCCTGTGCAAACTGTGTGGTATGGAATCAAAGGCCCATGGGTATTTAGAATTGAGAGCTACCGCCCAGCGTTTCCAAAACAGCCGACGTTACGAAAACCATCCAGCTGAGGCTAGGTTTAAATGTGACAAAACTACTGAGCATTTTATACACTGTGAGGCAGGATTCACTTTTAACAGGGAAAACAGCAAGGATGTGAGGAATCAGAGGCCCACATGAGGTCATTTGAGATCCATCTCTGTCTCTTCCCGACTGCATGTCCTTGATAATTTTTTTTTTTTCTGAAAAATCTGTCTCCTTCTCTGAAAAACTGGCATGTTACTACTACTAATTACAACTTATTGAAAAACCAATGTATTTCACATTCCTTTTATAGTTGGAAAAAAAAAAACAAAACCCTCTCTGTAGATAGTAATGTAACAATCAACCTCATGAAGATATTGGAAAGATTCATATGAAAATGGGATGAAATACACAGAAGTCCTTCATAAATTGGAAAGCACCCTTTCTTCTTTGTTAACTAAAAATCAATCTCCCTTTTCCTTCTTTTTTTGTCAAAATGCTGATTGGGAAAATATTGCTTTTGAGCTACTTTTACTGGACTTTATTAAGTAAGCCGTTGCTCAAAGGCTAGAAAATTAGGACATGCAATGATTGCATAATCATGAGCTACATAATGATAGTTGTTTGAGGAAATACGAAAATCACCTCAGTAATTCTCTTATTAAGAATATATCTCAAGGCAGGCCTGAAGCACCTGGAAGAATCGCAAGACCCAAATAACACAGGCTGGAAACGGGCACCCTGGTGTCCACACATCTCCCAGAACCAAGCAGTGTGAATGCAAATCCATTTACCAACCAGAGGATGCATTTGATTTCAATCCTCTCTCCCCTGATACTCTAAATTAGAAACCGAAATAAACGCTGAAGCAATTTTAACAATTCCAGAAATAGTAGCATTTGAGCAGCAAGTTTCTTGTCATTTTCCTATTAATGCCAATTTTTGAAGTAAACCAACCTATAATATTTTTGACAGGTCAATGGCTAGAGTAATAGAGAAATTTCAATATATCAGTTTTCATTTCATATTTAGGGGGAAGAAGGCCGAACATCATTCCAGCAATTCAAATTTTCTAACAAAATCCAGTGGCACATGAAACTCTCATTTAACGGGTCTCCATTCTCAGGGGAAAATACATTTTAATCTTTTAAGTCCATTTATTTATAATTGTAGTTTCATGTCCTAAAAAATTCTGTTCAATGAACTTTTATATTTTTTTTCTTCATAGTCTATATAACTAGTTTTCAGTTGCAGACTATGTGATATTATTCAGGTGTTAAGACAACTACTTAATTGTAGAAACTCATGAAGCTCAGGGAGAGGTGGAATGTGCAGGTTTTAATTTTATACAAGTCTTCTCAGCTAAGTGAGAAAAATATTGGTAGAGGAAGTTAACCAATAGTCTGGGACAAACTTTTTTTGAGATCCTTGGATTAAAGCAAACTGGTGCTTATTCCTATGCCTGAAAGTAAAATAGAAGTTATTACAAGATCCCAGAAATCAAAGTAAGTAAATGAAAAGGATATTTCATAGTAATTAAATGTTAAGTTATACTTTTGGTTTCTAGTGATCTTGGAAAAATATTTTTTGAAAGATAAAGAGGAACAAATAGCAGGATCCAGATGAATGGTCTTTGGAATAACTCATGATTCAGAAGAAAGTGAAAAAAAAAAAAATTCCAGATATACTTTTGAAATTAAAAGCTCAAGCAATTTTGTATAGCATAGAGCTTCATCTGGGCTCAGGAACAAAAGAGACATAAAATCAATTTCCAATTCTTCTACTTAGTAACTTAAGTTTCTTAACCCCACTTAGCTTCACGTCCCTTATTTGCAAAATGAAGATATTAGCAATAATAATGAAAATATCAATCATGTTTGCAGTGTTGGGGACCTTGTGAAATAATGAACATCAAGTGTATATTACAGTGTTTATCCTGAATCAAGTAAAGGCTTAGTAGTAATTTATTGGCTGCATTGTTACTATTCTTTCTGTAACACAACTTCTCTTTGTTTGGGGCAACTTTTCTCATCAGTAACCTTGAGGGTCAGCAACAAAGGATGATTTCACCTCCTGAGTCATCATCCCTACTGAAATCTGGGGGCCCATGGGTGCATGTTTGAATCAAGTCTAGCCAATCAGCCAATTACTAATCTATTGTTTGAACAATCAGTAAAGAGGCCCTTTCTCCTTCTAGGTCCTGGATGCAAAAGCCATTAGGCCTGAGTTTCCAGAGGCTGCTTTGCTACATCCTGCAGAAAGTGTTCCTACCCAGCCCATCTAGAGCAAAGAACAGCAAAGGAAACAGTAAACTCAGAACTCCAGTTCTACTGGAAGACAACTTTGCATATTTGGAACCATGAATTCCTTTGTTTGGCCTTAGCTTAGTGCTAGTCACTCTTTGGGCTTTCTTGGTGGGTCAGACAGGAAAGAATTCTCCTGCAAATGCAGGAGACCCAGGTTCAATCCCTGGATCAAGAAGATCCCTTGGCAAAGGGAATGGCAACCCACTCCAATATTCTTGCCTGGGGAATTTCATGGACAGAGCCTGGAAGGCTACAATCTATGGGATCGAAAAGAGTCCAACACAACTGAGACACTAACCCTTTCGCTTTAGCACTTAGTTGAGGCCAGACTACTGGAATGGGTTACCATTCCCTTCTCCAGGGGATCTTTTGGAGCCAGACCCAGATCGAACCCAGATCTCCTGCATTGAAGGCGGATTCTCTACTGTCTGAGCCACCAGGAAAGCCTTTGATTTAAGCTAGCCTCCCTCAGGCCTTTGTCACTAGCAGTCTCTGCTGCTGCTGCTGCTGCTGCTGCTAAGTCGCTTCAGTCGTGTCCGACTCTGTGTGACCCCATAGACGGCAGCCCACCAGGCTGCCCCATCCCTGGGATTCTCCAGGCAAGAACACTGGAGTGGGTTGCCATTTCCTTCTCCAATGCATGAAAGTGAAAAGTGAAAGTGAAGTCGCTCAGTCGTGTCCAACTCTTCGAGACTTCAAGGACTGCAGCCTACCAGGCTCCTCCATCCATGGGATTTTCCAGGCAAGAGTACTGGAGTGGGGTGCCATTGCCTTCTCCGAGCAGTCTCTATTCAGTCCTTAACAGTTTTTACTATTAGACTAATGGCAAGATTCATATTGGTAGGGATTTCAGAATGGAAGTAATATTTCAAATCTCTAAGCTACTATTAACATGTGATAGCAGATTGGTTGAGTCATCTTGGAAGGACACTTGGATCTGTGATATACTGAAAATCCTACACTAAAAATAGATTTCTTGACATGCCACAATGCTGCAAGGACTGATGCAGCTTCAGAAGGAAACTGTACAGATAGAAAGATGTTGGCTTTAGGGTAACTCTACATTGTGTCCTTACTGTCTTAGACTAGTGCACTACAGGGGTGAGACCCACCACATTACACCTCATTTTAGTTCTTCGGCTCAGTTTAGTTGCTCAGTCATGTCTGACTCTTGACCCCTTGGACTGCAGCATGCCAGGATTCCCTGCCCACAACCAACTCCCAGAGCTTACTCAAGATCATGTCCATGGAGTTAGTGATGCCATCCAACCAGCTCATCCTCTGTCGTCCCCTTCTCCTCCTGCCTTCAATCTTTCCCAGCATCAGGGTTTTTTCCAATGAATCAGTTCTTCACATCAGGTGGCCAAAGTATTGCAGGTTCGGCTTCAGCATCAGTCCTTCCACTGAATATTCAGGACTTATGTCCTTTAGGATGGACTGGTTGGATCTGCTTGCAGTCCAAGGGACTCTCAAGTTCTTCTCCAACACCACAGTTCATTCAAAAGCATCAATTCTTCGGAGCTCAGCGTTCTTTAGAGTCCAACTCTCACATCTGTGCTGACTACTAGAAAAACATAGCTTTGACAAGACGGACCTTTGTTGGTAAAGTAATCTCTCTGCTTTTCAATATGCTATCTAGGTTGGTCATAGCTTTTCTTCCAAGGAATAAGCATCTTTTTATTTCAAGGCTGCAGTCACCATCTGCAGTGATTTTGGAGCCCCCCCAAAATAAAATCTCTCCATGTTTCTATTTTTACCCCATCTATTTGCCATGAAGTGATGGGACTGGATGCCACGATCTTAGTTTTCTGAATGTTGAGTTTTAAGCCAGTTTTTTCACCCTCCTCTTTCTCTTTCATCAAGAGGCTTTTTAGTTCCTCTTCACTTTCTGCCATAAGGGTGGTGTCATCTGCATATCTAAGGTTATTGATGTTTCTCCCGTAAATCTTGATTCCAGCTTGTGCTTCATTCAACCCAGGATTTCACATGATGTACTTTGCATATAAGTTAAAAAAGCAGGGTGACAATATACAGCCCTGATGTACTACTTTGCCAATTTGAAACCAGTCTGCTGTTCCATGTTTGGTTCTAACTGTTGCTTCTTGACCTGCATACAGATTTCTCAGGAGGCAGGTCAGGTGGTCTGGTATTCCCATCTATTGAAGAATTTTCCAGAGTTTGTTGTGAGCCACACAGTCAAAGTTAATTCTTTTCTTGCCCCTTTAAGAGCAATGATAGTGCATGCACTTTTTCTAGTGTACTTTGTGTTGCATTATTTTTAAATTTTATATCATTTTTCAAAAATTATCATTCTTCCCTAAAGGGAAGAATATCAGCCTTCCCTAAAGACTCTAAAGTAGGAGATTCTCTACATATCTGATAAAATTAAGGAACCAATGAAAATTTTACAGAATAAAGTTTTTGCTATCCAGACCCATTTAGTTCTCTGAAAAAATGCCATTTGTTTCTTGTTTAAAATATGTTACAAGTTCACAGAGGGGCAAATACATGTTTCCAAGTTCCAAACACATTTTTCTTTAAAAAAAAAAAAAAAAGGCCAAAAAGAAAAAATATGAGAGACCCAACCCTCAAATGCCCAAAACACATATATAAGAGGGTCCTTTGAATGAGGAAACAGAAACATCTTGAATGTTTCTTGAATGGCATCTTGAATCAGCTGGTTGTTGTTACTCAAGTGTTATTTGAACAAAACAAGGCTATTGTGTGTGTGTGTGTGTGTGTGTGTGTTAGTCTCTCAGTCATGTCCCACTCTTTGTGAGCCCATGGACTGTAGCTCACCAGGTTCCACTGTCCATGGGATTCTTCAAACAAGAATACTGGAGCAGGTAGTCATTTCTTTCTCCAGGGGATCTTCCCTACCCCAGGATTGAACCCAGGTCTCCTGCGTTGCAGGCACAGAGTCTCTACATCTGAGTCACTAGGGAAGCCCAACAAGTCTCAGTTCAGTTCAGTTCAGTTGCTCAGTCGTTTCCGACTCTTTGCGACCCCATGAACCACAGCACGCCAGGTCTCCCTGTCCATCACCAACTCCCAGAGTCCACCCAAACCCATGTCCATTGAGTCGGTGATGCCATCCAATCATGTCATCTTCTGTCGTCCCCTTCTCCTCCTGCCCTCAATCTTTCCCAGCATCAGGGTCTTTTCAAATGAGTCAGCTCTCCGCATCAGGTGGCCAAAGTATTAGAGTTTCAGCTTCAACATCAGTCCTTCCAATGAACACCCAGGACTGATCTCCTTTAGGATGGACTGGTTGGATCTCTTTGCAGTCCAAGGGACTCTTCAACACCACAAGAGTCTTCTTCAACACCACAGTTCAAAAGCATCAATTCTTCGATGCTCAGCTTTCTTTACAGTTCAACTCTCACATCCATACATGACTACTGGAAAAACCATAGCCTTGACTAGATGGACCTTCGTTGGCAAGTAATGTCTCTGCTTTTGAATATACTGTCTAGGTGGGCCCACTCCAGTATCTTTGCCTGGAGAATCTCAGGGACAAAGGAGCCTGGTGGGCTGCTGTCTATGGGGTCGCACAGAGTCGGACACGACTGACGCGACTTAACAGCAGCAGCAGCTAGGTTGGTCATAAGTTTCCTTCCAAGGAGTAAGCTTCTTTTAATTTCATGGCTACAATCACCATCTGCAGTGATGTTGGAGCCCCTAAAAAATAAAGTTAGCCACTTTTTCCATTGTTTTCCCATCTATTTGCCATGAAGTGATGGGACTGTATGCCATGATCTTAGTTTTCTGAATGTTGTGTTTTAAGATTAAGCTTAATTTAATGTAATTTAAACATTAAATCCAACAGGCTACTGCAGTCTAATAAATCCTACGTGATACTCTTTGGGCTGCTCAGCAGGTCATGTGTGGTTCTTTATGGTGCTCCTGATGGCCAAGGAAGGAAAACTCTGAGAGGTTTGGGGATGCCCCAAACCCTTGAGAGTTATAAGCGCCAGGGCTGTGAGTAGATCTGACTCTGCTGCCTCTCCCTCCCCACCATGGCTTCCCCAGGAAGGTCATTCCGAGGTGGATTTCTGTGCATTGTCATCTTTGTGGAGTGACTACACCTAATCCCACCGTCTCAGATATGTCCTGCTGCTATATTCATGTATATCCTTCCCAGACTTTCCAAACTTCTTTATGTCTATTTCTGAAGGAAAGGGGGAAAAAAGGACTTCCCTGTGGTCCAGTGGTTAAAAATTTGCCTTCCAATGAAAAGAATGTGGGTTCCATCCCTGACCAGGGAACTAAGATCCCACACGCAGCAGGACAACTAAGCCTATGCACCGTAACTACTGAGCCCACACTCTCTAGAGCCTGCACACAACTAGAGAGGCTCACGCCAGAACTAGAGAGGCTCACGCCACAGTGAAGATCCCAAGAGCCACAACCATGTCCTAACACAGCCAAATAAATAATAAAAATTTTTTTTAAAAGACACGGAGTTCATTGCCTCCCACAAGCACACCAAACATAACTATTTACAGAGCAACTGTTGATAAAACTTGAAGACTAGCGAAAAATGTGTTCCCACCAAAAAAAATGTAAAGCAGGAACCACAGTGAGATCAGTAAAAAGGATGGAGACACATATAGTCAGGACCCATATTCCTTGGTAACATGCATGCAGTCATATTTGACTCTTTGCAACCCCATGGACTGTAGCCCGCCAGGCTCTTCTGTCTATGGAATTTTCCAGGCAAGAATACTTGAGTGGATGGCCA
>NW_011494656.1:781572-806295 GCF_000754665.1 Bison bison bison | reverse complement strand
GGATGCCATTTTCTATTTGGTAGATCGCCCACAAACAGAAGGATAATCACAATTGTCAAGGGTCTGTACAAGGACCGAGTGGTCCAAGCCCCACATCGGGCTCCCCAGCCCAAGGATCTTGTACCTGGAAGATGAGCCCCCAGAATATATGGCTTTGAAGGTCAGTGGGGCTTGTGTATGGGAGAGCTTAGAGGGCTATAAGAAACAGGGACTCTGCACTTAAAGGACAAACACAGAATTTCATGCTTCAAGACCCAACCCATTGCAGAGACAGTCATTTGAAAGAAGCCTGAATCAGACCCACTTGCTCAACCTGGAGAGCCTCCCAGAGAGGCAGGAGGCAACTTGGACTCCCCCTGGGGGCATAGATGCCAGCAGGAACCATTGTCGGGATCTTATTCTGCAATGAGGGCATGGGTGCCGACAAGAAGGCTTTTGGAATCCTCCCTTGAGCCTGTTATTGCTATGGGCTAACCCACACACTGGCTCATTGGCATCAGTCCTAGGACCCCCCCCTCCAGACCAAGCCTCTAGCCACACAGGGACACACCCACACCCACCAATGGGCCCAAACCAGCCCCAGCACCCCAGGAGCCCAGAGCCAACCATCCCAGGACCTGGCTTTGTATACCAAATGAGTGGTACCAGCCACGGAACTCCTAGGACTCACTTCTAGCTTCACTATGACCCAGCCTCCTCATCAGCAGACAAGAACCAGCCCAGGGAACCCTGGAGTTGTATAGCCAATTACATCAGGGCCTGGGCCCACCCACCCATGGCTGGCACCACCATCACATGGCAGGGTCTGGCAGACAACAAGGCCAGAGTCGGGGGAAGACCTGCCTACCAATGCACCCCCAGAAGTCAGCCCTGCTGCAGCAGAAAGATCCACAGAGCCCACACAGGTGACACCCAGAGAGCATACAGTTCTAGGGACTAGAGGCTAGTGTTACAACTCTTTTGCAACCCTATGGTCTATAGCCTCCAGGATCCTCTGTCCATGGAATTTCCCAAGCAGGAATACTGGAGTGGGTTGCCATTTCCTTCTCCAGGGGATCTTCCTGACCCAGGGATCAAACCCACATTTCTTCCACTGGCAGATGGATTTTCTTTACCACTGAGCCACGTGATGAAATATATCTAATCCCTATGTTGTTCACCAAGAACTAGCATAGTATCATAGGTCAATTATACTTTAACTAGAAAAAAAAAAGTCCCAAGTTCCCATGTTACTTAATCATGAAAGGAGGTTCTCCTTCTTTCTTTAATTACTTTTTAAATTAGGTAATTACATTTACCAAAATAGCCTTTAAAAATAATTGAAAGATTTAAGTTCATGAAAATATAACTTTGAAAAGGCCAGCATATTGTTTTTATAGAACATTGCTTAATTTTTAAGTAAGTAAAGAAAGGTGTAAAATGTGACAATAGAGAAGGGTAAGCAGATTTTTATGACCTTAAATGAATAAAGAATAGTCAAGTTATTGGAATATAAAAGAAGTAACATATGTTCAGCATATTGCTGTTTATGAAATGACTTACCATCAGTGTCTATTTTTTATAATCAGTATTTTCAAAATGCAAGATTAAAATTGAAAGTTTATGTCTTTTCCCTTGAGTTATTTTCTTTTGCAGGGCTGGTAGTGGGAGAATTATGGCAGTATTTTGTTTCCAGTCTGCTTTTAAATGGTTGTAGTTTTTATAACAATAACAAAAGTTTGAAGCATCAGTACCTTCAAAAGCTATCATCTCCTCAAGAGCTGACAAGCTCAAATTGGAGTTTTCATGACCCCACCTGGAGCAGGCAATAGCTGAAACAACTTGCAAACTGTTTCCGGTAGGAATATGAATTATTTATGCATTTTCACGCTATATCTTTTAAAGACAGAACTTCTGAGATTAGATAGGAATAGGCCCTTATTCCATGAGGGAAATTGTGTGAAAGTGCTAGTCACTCAGTTGTGTTCGACTCTGCCACACCATGGACTGTAACCTGTCAGGCTCCTCTGTCCACGGAATTTTCCAGGCAAGAATACTTAAGTAGGTTGCCATTTCCTCCTCCAAGGGACCTTCCCGACCCAGAGATCAAACCTGCCATATTGCAGGTCTCCCATATTGCAGGCAGATTCTTTACCATCTGAGCCACTGGAAAAGCCTTCCTTATTCCGTATTGGCCATTTCTGAACCAGGGTTGAAGGAATGTTTGAAGCTTAAGCTCATCTTAGTGTAATGCAGGTTTGACATCAAGAATGGAATTGCATACAGTGTTATAGATGGAAGAGACAATTCCTAATTATCGGCTTTAAACTTTTCTTTCCCAGATAAGCTGATTTTCATGAATAGTGGCAGTCAAGAGCATGGACTCTTGAAGGAAAATCTGGAGACAGATCTGATCTTTGCTAACCCTAGTGATGTGATCCTGGCAAAAGAGTCTACTTTTCAGTCTGCTTTCCAATTACATGAGGATACTGAAGTCACAAAAGATCATTGTGTAGGGATTAAACAAGGAAATCTGTAAAATGAGTAGCAAAAATAATTGATGGTGACTGCTGCTAATATAGAGGGCTTCCCAGATAGTGCTAGGGGTAAAGAACTCACCTGCCAATGAAGGAGAGGTAAAGGATGTGGGTTTGATCCCAGGGTTGAGAAGATCCCCTGGAGGAGGACATAGCAACCCACTCCAGTATTCATGCTTGGAGAATCTCATGGACAGAGGAACCTGGTGGGCTACAGCCCATGGGTTGCAGAAGTGTCAGGCGCTACTTAGCAACTAAACAACAACGACAGAGGCATCTGCCCTTACTAGTACAATGTCAGAGTAAAGACTAGTAGAAGTCATAATCAAGTGCTGGTCCAAGTGACTCCAGTGAAATGTTTTGTCCACTAGTCAACTCAAGGCTGGATTTCTGAACAAACACCTGGTTTATTGGATTCCTCGAAACTTTATGTTTAATGGTGTAACATAGTAAGGTGGGCTGTGTTAAAGTTAAGGAAATAGTTGTTAGAACAGTCAACTCTCCCCCAAACCCACTCAGTTAGCATAGTAGTCTACTTCTGTTGTGATAGGCAAATATGAGTTCTTGTGGTTTCTGAGGGTAGGGTTGCCTGTGTTTACTCTGTGAGGTCGTGGAGTTATTCAGGAGCCCAGGGCATGGCAACCGACTTCTTGCCTGGAGAATCCCAGGGACAGAGCAGTCTGGTGGGCTATAGTCCATGGGCTCACAAAGAGTCAGACACGACTGAAGTGACTCAGCACACAGCACACACTTAGGAACCCAGGCCAGAGAAGGAGACTCTGTCATCTTAAGCACGTGGCTTCCCAGAACATCCTGATGTCTGAAACTCATCAGCTGGGTCCTTCTTACTCTCTCCTCCTAGAAGTGAACACATCGCTTGCACTTGAATTCTGCTGGCGTGAGCCAATTACATGGCCCCATCACTGGGAGTAGAAAGCCTGTCTTCCAACTCTACCCTGAGAAACAGAGCGCGCCTCTTTACTGCAGAGCTAGTCTTTTCTGTGCCACAGGCGAGCAATGTGTTTGGAATGTAAAGAAGAAAATAAGTTTCAAGCGATCATTCAACGGGCCTGCTCGCCTTCTACCGCAAGTCAAGAGAGGGCAGAGAAGATGGGCAGAGCCCGCCGTGTGGGCTCACAGGAGTTGGCCAGGCATCTGCAAGTGTTTTCCTTTCTGCTAAAGTTGTGGGACTGGCTGTTTGCTGCCTTCCAGCCGACGCTGAGGGGATGCTGCCTCGTCACAGGCCAGTTAACTGCTGAGTTTATCCCGGAGTGTCTAAGTTTGATGAAACTCACAATAAGAGTCTAGGAACAAAGGCTGGAGCAAGCCCTATTACCAGAAGTTTTCAGAGTAATGAACAGGCTTGAACAGAAACTGCAGGGTGGCTGCAATGAAAACTCCTCTGAAAATTGTGTTCTAGGAACTGTAAGAGAAAATAGTGAATTTCACATCTGTTATGAACACCTCACAACCGTGTGGGATTGATCAAAACTGTCCCTAGTCGTTTTTCTTAGGAAAATGCTAGAACTGGCCATTAAGTCTGTCTTCGCTTTGCTTCCCTCCCTAGATGGTGTCCTTTTATTTTTTTTCATGTTTTAAATTAATTATTGTTTTTTTCTGATAAGGGAGCCTAAAACATAACCCTCTTAAAAGGGGGGGCGGGTAGAATAGCTAGGGTTAGGAAAACACATTCATTTATGAACTCATTCATTCATTCATTCCTATATTCATCACATGTTTACTGAATATCTACTGTATGCCAGGTTTGTTGTTGTTTAGTTATTTAGTCATTTAGTCGTGTCCAATTCTTTGAGACTGCATGGACTATAGCCCGCCAGGATCCTCTGTCCATGGGATCTCCCAGGCAAGAATCCTGGAGTGGGTTGCAATTTTCTTCTCCAGGGGATCTTCTCAACCCAGGGACTGAATCCATGTTTCCTGCTTTGGCAGGCAAATTATTTACCACTGAGCCACCAGGAAAGCCCACTATATGTGAGGAACTACATTAACATTGGGAAAATAAAGATGATAGTAACAATAAAACAATACTAGCATCAGCAGTGTCTAATATTTATGGAGGACCTACTATTTGTCAGGAGTTCTGTTAAAAGTGTTATAAGCATTTGATCCTTACATGTATTATGAATCCTTTGCATAGCTAAGAAATCCAAGTTTTAATGAGGTTAAGAGCCAGATGATGGTCAGAAGAGCAGGATTTAAAATCATATTTGTTTGACTCTGAGTATTGGTCCTAACCAATATTCAATAAAACACTATTGACAAAAGCAAGCTTAAGGGGCTATATGGCTTTTATCTAGCACTATCTTATAGGCTAGAAGGCAAGGTGGATAAATGAGATAATTAAAATAAATATTAAAAGAGCTCAAATATTACTGCTCATGATTACCCATAAAAGTTTACATCTAGAATCTGATCCAAAACATAACTAGGATGATTGTGTTGTGTTGTTAGTATGTGCCTAGCTCCCCAAATAAGTCCACATATCTTTATCATGTTGCACAGTAATAGGCACATAGTAGGGAATCAATGCTGCTGCTGCTAAGTCGCTTCAGTCGTATCTGACTCTGTGCGACCCCAGAGACGGCAGCCCACCAGGCTCCCCCATCCCTAGGATTCTCCAGGCAAGAACACTGGAGTGGGTTGCCATTTCCTTCTCCAGTGCATGAAAGTGAAAAGTGAAAGTGAAATCACTCAGTCGGGAATCAATAGATGGTGAATAACTTAATGAAAGGAGAAATTGGGAAAACAAAGAACAAAGTTATTAATTCTACTTGGGGGAATCAGAGAAAGCTTCATGGTGACATTTGAGCATATGTTTCAAGGATGAGTAGTTGTGAGTCAAACTATTTGTATTGTGGGAGGCTGGTGGATGTTACTGAACCTTTCAAAGAGAAGACCAACAGCTCATGGAAAGCATAGAACTATGCCAATGCTTTGTATCCTTAGGAGACAGTAAGAATGCCCATTTGGCTTGCTATTATAGGAGTATCAGAATATGATTCAGGAATTATGTTAAATGATGATGAGAATGAAGCTGTAATGGGAGAAACTGGGCAGAGGACAAAGGTGGGAGTAGTGTTCTTGAGGAAGCTGGGAGGAGTGGGATTTAGTGCACAACACAGGCTAGCTTGCCAGAGCATGATGATGGAAAAAGAGATTTAGTGCACAACACAGGCTAGCTTGCCAGTTCATGATGATGGAAAAAGAGACGGTCCAATATGCGCAGAGGCTAGCGACAAACAAAGCTGGTGATGGAAGTCTGTGTGCCTTGTGGTTAATTTCTTCAAATTTTCTTAGTTAAGTGGAATTAACTTCAGAGGAAGTCAAAGTGTCTAAAGCATTAGAATGAGGTGATTTATCTGACACAAGCCACTGCTGATCACTCTGCCTGTCTTCTGCTCTTCCATGCCTTTCACGTATTCCAGGTTTATTCATTCCCAAGTTTCACTGTCCATTTCCAGCGAGCTGGTTTTGCAAGACTTTTTCTACCGATGACTAGCCATCACGCCTGTCTGATAAAGTCTGCTGAGTCAATAGTCCGTGCAGTGGACTAAAAGTCTCAGTGCCTAAGAACAACAGTTGACTTCTCATTCATGTCACAGATCCATCGGGCGTTGTCGGGGAATCTCTGCTCCTCCTGGTCATGACGCACCCAGGCAGATAGAAACGCCTCCTTGTCACATACTTGCACACTTGTAGGGGAAAGAAAACAGAACATGTCATGTGAGGCATGCCCTGGCTCCGGAAGTTTCCCTGTAGATATGACACACGCACCTCCGGTTCACTTTATCTGCTGTAACAAGCCATCACACCCTGCCTGAGTTCTACAAGCTGAGCAAGTGTGATTTTCCCACCAGAAGAGAAAGTCATACATGGGGCAAGTAGTGACACAGACATTCACAGCTGGTAACCTCCAGGAATGTTAGAGCAAGGTGGGAACCATATGTTGCCTCCTCTGAAACCTGGATATGGGGTGGTTTTTAACAATGAAAGCAAGTTTTCAACTAAATTCTGACAAATGATATGTATTGGCAAACAGGTCCTCAAACTGGCAAAATAGACTTTGCTTGCTAAGTTTGGGAAATTCCTGTTCTCTGGCTTTGGACATCCTGACAGGTGAGTGCCTAGAATGGAAATTTCACTTCGAGACAGATGTTGTGATGAGTCCACTAGGGAGACAGTCACTGCTATTGTTGGGTCAGGTTATTGAGACTGTTGGCGCCCTAGAGCTCTGGACCAGAGGGGCTGCATCCGCATGTATGTCTGCCAGAATACCTGAACACTTAGACTTCATTTTCACACAAGAGTGGTAAAGTGAAGTGAAGTGAAAGTTGCTCAGTTGTGTCCAACTCTTTGTGACCCCATGGACCCTATGGAATTCTCCAGGCCAGAACACTGGAGTGGGCAGCCTTTCCCTTTTCCAGGGGATCTTCCCAACCCAGGGATCAAACCCAGGTCTCCCACATTGCAGGCAGATTGTCTCACTAGTTGAGCCACCAGGGAAGCCCCAAGGGTGGTGAACTACATTTAATTATCCTAATCAAAGCCAAGTCTTTCACATCACCTATACTTTATGAATCAAATTTTTTTAAGAATGCTTTAAGCTAACTGTGTCTTCTTCTGCTGATTTCTATAAGTCACCATGTGTTGATTTCTATAAATCACCATGTGCTGATTTCTATAAATCACCATATATACATCACCATGTATAAAACCAGTAGCTAGTGGGAACCCACAACAGTATCCTGACTATTCACACCACAATTAATAATTCCTCAGTATATTGCAATGCCCAATCCTTATTCACATTCTTCTATCCCAAGAATGTCTTTGTTTCTATTCTGTGCAAATCAAGATACAAAGCAAAACTCTGTCACACCTCATGTTTTTTCCAGTATTCAACAGTCCCTTTGGCAATGGCATCTGCCTTGATGAAGAATGCATGATCATTGTCTTGTAGAATGCTCCATCTTCTAAACTTACTTGAACGCATCTTCATGATGCTGTTTGGTTTATGTAATAATTATCTGCTGCTGTGTAACAAATTATCCCCAAACTCAGCCTCTTCAACAGCAAACATGTATTACTTCACAGGTTCTTTGCTTCTGACTCAGGGTCTCACACTGGACTACAATTAAGTTATCAACTGAGACTGCAGTCACTTCAAGGCTGGACTGGGGGAGGAATCCCTTCCAAGTTCACACACTTGAATGCTGACGGGATTCAGTTCCTCCTGGGCTATCAGGGCTTAGAGTCTCAGGTCCTGGGTGGCTGCTGGCAGGAGAAATGCCTCAGTTCCTCATTGTGTAGTCTTCCTTGCGTGACAACTCGCACCGTGGCACCTGTTTCCATGAGAGCGAGAAAGTGAGAGAGCAAGCAACAGAGGACAAGCAAAAAGGAAGCTAGATTTTTTTTAATTTTTATTTAGTTTTGTCTGTGCTGGGTCTTCATTGCCACGTGCAGGCTTTCTTTAGTTGCAGTGGGGACTATTCTTCCTTGCGGTTCTCAGGTTTCTCTTCTTTCTGAGCACAGGCTCTAGAGCATGGACTCAATAGTTGTGATGCACAGTTTGTTGCTCAGAGGCTTGTGGGATCTTCCCAGACCAGGGACTGAACCCATGTCCTCAGCATTGGCAGGTGGCTTCCTAACTACTGGACCAACAGGGAAGTCTTAGATGCTTTTTCTTTGTTAGATATATTTGATTCACAATATTGGGTTAGTTCTGTGGGTATAGTACAGTATTCAATTATTTATTTGAACATTTGTTTCTTCTTCTTTAGATCATCTTGCTTTATAAGTTATCATAAAGTACTGAGTATATTTCCCTGCTCTATACAGTAGGTCCTTGAGAAAGAAAGAGAAGTCGCTCAGTCGTGTCTGACTCTTTGCGACCCCATGGACTGTAGCCCACCAGGCTCCTCTGTCCATGGGATTCTCCAGGCAAGAATACTGGGGTGGGTTGCCATTTCCCTCTCCAGGGGATCTTCCCAACCCAAGGATCAAACTCAGGTCTCCCGCATTGCAGGCAGACGCTTTGTCCTCTGAGCCACCAGGGAAGGGTTAGGTCCTTGAGAAGCTAGGTGCTTTTTGTAACCTAGTCTCAGAAATGACAACTCTTTGTTGAGTTCCATTCAACAGAAGTGTGTCACTGAATCCAGGCCATACTCAGGGGAAGGGAATGAAGTAAGATATGGACACCAGGAAGTGCAAATATTGAGAGCAGACTACTTTATCATTGGTAATCCTTGTAAAATGAAAGTTAAATGTAGAAACTCAATTAGATTGATGATGAATATCTTTAACACAAAAATAGGAAGGATAATGGTTTATACTTTGTATTGTATGACACCTGGAATAAATACATAATCACCCCGCTATTACCAAAACTAAAATTGATCCCTGAATAGAGGTAATGGCAGCTTGATTCCTCCACTGTAAAATTATACTTTTCTTTTTCAACCAGAATGTGATTAGTGGATTTTATTTTGGTATCACATAACTGTCCATCCACAAAGGGTTTTAACACTGTATGCCAGTGATTGCAAAGTATGTTTTTGCTTTTCAACTCATAATAGTCATTCTGTATTTCTATCTGAATCTCAGTCAAATAGATCTTTCCCTTTTGACAAAGACTATTCAGTTACCCTGAAACATAGCACTTATCAGAAGGGCAAGAAAACTGTTCGTTTTTTTTTCTTCCCTCTAAACTTAGTTTTCAGTACCCAGAGTTTACTGATGTCTAAATGCACATCTGTAATCAACTCTGTCCCATCAATACTCCTCATTCAATGTGGTCTGTGATAGTTCTCTGGGAAAAATAATTAAGTTTTACTACCATTTTTATTTGTTTCGTGTTGTTACTGAAATTCCCTTCAGTGTCTGTATTCCACAGGGCACTTTCCTTAACAAGTCTTATGTAGCCCCACGTAAGCATGTACTCAACCCATTTAATGCCACCTTTCTGCTGCGGCACTGCCAAGATGTATCTTAAACAGTTTGACTGTATCATTTCTTGGATGCTGGATTGATTCCTGCAGTTTTATAACGTTCTAATCCTAATGTTCGGTTCCAGCTTGCTCTCACCCCTAGTGCCATTTATGCACATCTGGCCTGGCCAACTCGTGTTCTTTTATACGGCCTCAACAATTATTTAGATGACCAATATTCACTAAAGCACGCATGCCAGAGACATGGCACGCCTGCCAAGAAATCATCCCTGCAAGACCGCAGGATGATCTGTTGTAAAATTGCCCTAAAATTGATATCTTTATGTTTATTGTTATGAGATTTTGTCTTTTTTTTTTTTTTGAGCTTTGTTGAAAATCTAAATAACATGAGGTTCCCTCTCTAGACCAATCTAATACTTGAAACAGACTAGAATATGACAAGCAGAATCCATGTGTGAGAAGATTGTTACAAATTCTCTGCAACTTGGGAAATCTCTATTGGTGGTACCCTGGGTCACAAGGACAGGACTTCCCAGGCAGCTGGGGTTTCCAAGAAATCCTGATTCCACCACAGTCCCACTCTACCATGCCACATGTCATGGGACCTTTAAATGACAACTATAAAATATGGGTTAAATGTCTGATTAATTCTGAGACTGTTAGAGACCTGTAAATGAAATGATGTGACTACTATATACCTTGTTTCCACACTAAAATTATTTAACTTCATGAATTTTAGCTGTAACAATCCTATTCTCAAAAGTGTTTTAATACAGAATATGGCCTTTTTGTCTAGTCAGTCCTGAAAGTCGTATGTTCCTGAAATAAACTAGTATAAATTTTGTCCTGTGAATAAATGGGTATACCTGTGGTTTAATACTCCTTCTACATTTAAGAATGGCTTTCACACCCATGATAATGCCATAAAAATAATAGCGGTTTACACCAATCTTAGTTTTTTTTTCTCATTATAAGTGCCATGATCAAAGTGGGGAGTGGAGGCCAACTGTCTTTCAAAGATCCTCACCTACTGATCTGTTAGCCAAATTTCTGTCACAGCATCATCATTAACACAATCCCTAGAGGAATTTTCCACTTATTTCCATTATATATGTTAAGATTAGATTCCTATGATACATTTACTAATTAGAAGTATCTAGATGAAGCTTTTCTGCATTTGAATATGATTTTTCTTTTTAAAATAACACCACCTTCTTCAGCATGCTGTGTGCTCATTGGCTCAGTTGTGCCTGACTCGTTGAGAAAAAATGGACTGTATTCCGCCAGGTTCTTCTGTCGGTGGGATTCTCCAAGCAAGAATACTGGGGTGGGTTGTCATTTCCTCCTCCAGGGGATCTTACCAACCCAGAGACTGAACCCGTCTCCTGTGTCTCTGCTTTGGCAGGTGGATTCTTCACCACCGCCACCTTCTTCAGGACCCTGCTCGATCTTCTCTTCAATATTTCCATCCACAAGCCATCATCCCATATATTTCACATCAGTGTGTATATGTGTATTGTCCATCTCCTACTTACTAGAACATGACTTCCACCAGACAGGGATTTTTGTCTTCTCCTCCCTGTTTAGTTCCCAGCACTTAGAAAAGTTCCTGGCCCATAGATCAGCATGCAGTATACTTTTTAGGTAAAAGAAAATGTTGAATAAATGAACAGGAATATATAATATTGTTTTATCAAAATGGAGTGAGATTTTAACAGCAGGCTCTGAAATCCCCTATTGCCAGCATAAGATGGTTTCTGGTTTAATGTCTATTTACATAATAAAGTCAGTTTTGAAAATAGTACTCAGAGTTGCTGAATTTCTTTAGCATTTCTCTCAAATCATTTATTTTTAACTTTTGACTTGCTAATGATCCTGACCTTTCCATTTCTAATACAAAAGTTACCTCTGGATTACTCTATGACATGAAGGAGACCTAACATCCCAAATAGAACAAACCTTAAGATTACAAAAGGTATGAAATTTGGCCAGCAAATTAGCATCAGCAGCAAATAATATTTTGCTTCCTGACTGAAAAGCACAGAATTCTTACACTGGTTCATGGGATGAGACTCATTTTTGATAAAGAACTAATCAGTAGAGTGCTCTTGACACATTTTTATAACACATGCAGTTTGTTTTCTTCAACATGTAGGATTTTGTTCACAAAGAATAGATAACAAAACTAGTTGCTGTGCTTATACCAACACCTGTATTATTGGACACTCTGTGCTGTTTGTGATGAAGATAGAATTCGGGCATTGATGTCACTAACACTGCATCTGGGTCATCATATTACCGAGGGGATATTTATATATATAGCTTTAGCAATTGTTACATAAGTCACCACAGTAAAAGTAATCCAGTTTAAGTACCCACAAACACGGGAATATAGTAACTTTGGGGTTAGAGTCATTCATCAAAAATGAAGAATTTCTCAATGAGTCACAAAGGTTGCAAAGAGATACTATTACTATCACAACCGTTCTCAAAAGTCGGCACCCAATTTATCCCAAAACGACAGTGTCAGTTTTTGCCACTCCACCTCATCCGTGTTTTCCTCAGCTTGTTCGTCCTCACGGTGCTGTCTGGTCTCAGGCGAGCGTTATCTCCGCTTCTGCCCCTAGCACTGGTACCTCACTTGTATTGCCATTTCCTTGGAAACCTCTGTGTGCTTGTGTGTTTGAGTTTGTACACCACGTGACAGGAGAATTAGAGAGTCCCTCTGGTTGGTCTTGCTCTAATGGACAGGATTTAATGCAATCTAAATAATTCTTCTACTTTCTTGAGCCAGTTAATTTTATTGTGAGAAAATTAATTCTTCAAAATACCTTGTCATTAACTGGGGAAAATGCCACTGAAGCATATTGGCTAGAAGCAAAATCACTTTTACTGGCAGACTCACAGGTCTTTTGGTGGTAGTGATTTACTTACTAAGTTGTGTCTAACTCTTGCGATAATGCCATACTCCTCTCTCCATGGGATTCTCCAGGCAAGAATACTGGAGTGGGTTGCCATTTCCTTCTCTAGGGGATCTTCCCAACCCAGGGATGGAACTCACGTCTCCTGCACCACAGGCAAGTATTTTCTTTACTCCATAGAACTTTTGGACATTAGCAAAAAATTTTATTTGTGAGAGCAAATAGTATCCCCTTTGACGGCCTTTCATTTGAATCCCTAACACAGAGTTGAAACACATGCCCATTTCCTGTTAAACTAAGGACCCAAGTGTTTTCTTAAGTTTCTTTCAATGGAAATTCCACCCTTATAACATCAAGGTTACTTCATAAGGGTGTGAAAAACCCATTGACTATGCAGGTCACTCACCCATTCCAGCCTGATTTTTGTCCTACAAGGAGTTGTCATGGCTGGATTCCAATATCAGAGACTCTACACCTTGCACAGAGCTTTTCCAAGTCTTTTGATTGTATTTCAATCATACTTGAAGAACAAATGCAGCACCCTCACCCCCTACCCCCCAATTAGGAGCCAGTGACAAGTGAGAAAACATGGACTTTGCTGCATTTAACAAAGGTTCTGTTTAACCCACTTAGCAGTGGTTTCTGGGAATCAACCCTCTAGCTCTTTGCCTTCAGGTTAATCTTAAAATCTGACACAAATTTATTGCACTGAGTTATTCACTACTGCATTTTTTAAACTTCCTATATATGAGTATATTCCCATTTCTTGCCCTCTACTCACTTAAAAAATGACTAAAAAATTAAATATATCATTGTCCTTACATATCTGTGAAAAGGTCTTAGGATGGCTGTATCTCAAATGGTGATAGGCAATTTTAAATAGTTTTTATTCAGTCCCACTACTTCATGGCAAATAGATGGGGAAGAAATGGAAACAGTGACAGCCTTCATTTTCTTGGACTCCAAAATCACTGCAGATGGTGACTGCAACCATGAAGTTAAAAGACACTTGCTCCTTGGAAAAAAATCTGTGACCAACCTAGACAACATATTAAAAAGCAGAGACATCACTTTGCCAACAAAGGTCTCTAAAAGTCAAAGTTATGGTTTTTCCAGTAGTCATGTACAGATGTGAGAGTTGTCACTGTTTCCATTGTTTCCCCATCTATTTGCCATGAAGTGATGCGATGATCTTAGTTTTCTGAATGTTGAGTTTTAAGCCAACTTTTTCACTCTCTTCTGCATAGCTGAGGTTATTGATATTTCTCCTGGCAATCTTGATTCAGCTTCTGCTTCATCCAGTCCAGCATTTTTCATGATGTACTCTGCATAAAAGTTAAATAAGCAGGATGTACTCTGAATATAAGTTAAGCAGATTTCTCAGGAGGCAGGTCAGGTGGTCTGGTACTCCCATCTCTTTAAGAATTTTCCAGAGTTTGTTGTGATCCACACAGTCAAAGGCTTTGGCATAGTCAATAAAGCAGAAGTAGATGTTTTTCTGGAACTCTCTTGCTTGTTAGATGATCCAGCGGATGTTGGCAATTTGATCTTTTGTTCCTCTGCCTTTTCTAAATCCAGCTGGAAAATCTGGAAATTCGTGGTTCATGTATTGTTGAAGCCTGGCTTGGAGAATTTTTGAGCATTACTTTGCTAGCGTGTGAGATAAGTGCAATTGTGTGGTAGTTTGAACATTCTTTGGCATTGCCTTTCTTTGGGATTGGAATGAAAACACCTTTTCCAGTCCTGTGGCCACTGCTGAGTTTTCCAAATTTGCTGGCATGTTGAGTGCAGCGCTTTCCCCACATCATCTTTCATGATTTGAAAGAGCTCAACTGGAAGTCCATCACCTCCACTCGCTTTGTTCGTAATGATGCTTCCTAAGGCCCACTTGATTTCACATTCCAGAATGTCTGGCTTTAGGTGAGTGATCACACCATCATGATTATCTGGGTCATGAAGATCTTTTTTGTACAGTTTTTCTGTGTATTCTTGCCACCTCTTCTTAATGGCTTCTGCTTCTGTTAGGTCCATACCATTTCTGTCCTTTATCGAGCCCACCTTTCATGAAATGTTCCCTTGCTATCTCTAACTTTCTTAAGAGAGCCCTAGCCTTTCCCATTCTGTTGTTTCCCTCTATTTCTTTGCGTTGATCACTGAGGAAGGCTTTCCTGTCTCTCCTTGCTCTTCTTTGGACTCTGCATGCACATGGGTATCTCTTTCTTTTCCCCCTTTGCATATAGCTTCTCTTCTTTTCTCAGCTATTTGTAAGGCCTCCTCAGGCAACTGTTTTGCCCTTTTGCATTTCTTTTTCATGGGGATGGCCTTGATCACTGCCTCCTGTACAATGTCACAAACCCCCTCCATCCATAGTTCATCAGACATGCTATCAGATCAAATCCCTTAAATCTATGTGTCATTTCCACTGTATACTCATAAGGGGTTTGATTTAGGTCACACCTGAATGGTCTAGTGGTTTTCCCTACTTTCTTCAATTCAAGTCTGAATTTGGCTATAAGGAGTTCATGACCTGAGCCACAGTCATCTCCCAGTCTTGTTTTTATTGACTGTATAGAGCTTCTCCATCTTTGTCTGCAAAGAATATAATCAATCTGATTTCTCTATTGACCATCTGGTGATGTCCATGTGTAGAATCTTCTCTTGTGTTGTTGGAAGAGGGTGTTTGCTATGATCAGTGTGTTCTCTTGGCAAAACTCTGTTAGCCTTTGCCCTACTTCATTCTGTATTCCAAGGCCAAATTTGCCTATTATTCCAGGTGTTTCTTGATTTCCTACTTTTGCATTCCAGTCCCCTATAATGAAAAGGAGATCTTTTTTCGATGTTAGTTCTAAAAGGTCTTGGAGGTCTTCATAGAACAGTTCAACTTCAGTTTCTTCACCATTGCTGGTTGATGCATAGACTAGATTACTGTGACATTGAATAGTTTGCCTTGGAAATGAACAGAGATCATTCTGTCATTTTTGAGATTCATCCAAGTACTGCATTTCAGACTCTTTTGTTGACTATGATGGCTACTCCTTTTCTTCTAAGGGATCCTGCCTGCAGTAGTAGATATAATGGTCATCTGGGTTAAATTCACCCATTCCAGTCCATTTTAGTTCAGTGATTCCTAGAATGCCATCTCATGTTTGACCACTTCCAATTTGCCTTGATTCATGGACCTAACATTCCCGGTTCTTATGCCGTATTGCTCTTTACAGTATTGGACTTTACTTCTGTCACCAGTTGCATCCACAAGTGGGTATTGTTTTTGCTTTAATTCCATCCCTTCATTCTTTCTGGTGTTATTTCTCCACTGATCTCCAGTAGCATATTGGGGACCTATCAATCTGGGGAGTTCATCTTTCAGTGTCCTACCTTTTTGCCTTTTCATACTGTTCATGAATATTATACTGATTGGCTTAATTATTTTCATATTCAGAATTTTTACAGTACTAGTGTAAAAGCAGAAATCTAATTAACCTTATAATTGCAAGGATACTGCTTTCTCTAAACCAGAGTGTTTGTGTTCTTTTAAATTGTTTCAAAGAAGTCTAAATTAACAAAGAACTTTCCTTAAATCTTTAATTTACTAATGTAGAAAGCATTGTTTAAATAGAGGGTCCATTTTATTTACTGTCCTTGAGTATAAAGTGGGCATTCAAATATAACGTGGGCATTTGCTTGGTTTGTCCCTTCCCAGAGATACACTCTATTTCATTTGATTAGGAAAAATTCTGAACAGCTTTAAACAGCCTAGAGTTTGAATAACACCATATTGCTTCTGGAATTTTTATTAATATAGCCATAGGTATACGTTGTATTAGGTCTTGGTTTCAGAGAGACTCAATTATCTTGGAAGCAGTTGGTTGGGTAGGAGCTTTGAGCTGGCTGATTTCATCTGGAAATTCTTTTATCCAGATTCTATTGGTTGTCATTGTCATACTTGATTACATAGAGACCACCTATGACCTTAATTGCAAAGTCCCAAATGACTATCACTTCTAAAGCGAATTCATGGTCCGTCGAAACTAATACAAAAGCACAGTCTGATGTACTGTTACTTTTGTTTAGTTAGGCTCATTTATGTTCCTACATAAAATACTTGCCTGTTTTTGGTATTACCTTATAAAGTGATGTAAGTGGTATTCCTAAAGGTTCGGTAATGTACTTCTTCTTATAACTGAGTAATCTTGCAATCACTCCACTTTTTTTTTCTCCTCTTCCTCCTCATTTTCTTCTTCACCTTCCTCCACATTCTCATCTCAAAACGTATTGGCTAAAAATAAAAAGAACAGTGTGTGTGTGTGTGTGTGTGTGTGTGTGTCTGTATGCATGCTAGTCATTAATGTCCGACTTCTTGCAACCCCATTGACTGTACCCCTCCAGGCTGCTCTGTCCATGGGATTTCTCAGGCAAGAATACTGGAGTGGGTTGTCATTTCCTCCTCCAGGGGATCTTTCCGACCCAAGCACAATAATCGTTTATTATCTCTTACAATCTCTATGAATCAAGAATTTAGGAATGGCTTGGTTGGACAGTTCTGGTCTCTGTTACCCACAAAGTTGCAGTCATATGTTGGCTGCATTCATTCGAGGACGTGACTGGGACTGGAGGGTTCATTTCCAATGTGCTCACTCTTGTGGCTGGAACACTGATGTTGGCAAGTGGGTTTCACTTCATTCGCACCTCTCCTTGGGCTTGAGTATTGTCATAACATGGCAGCTGACTTCCCTCAGAGTAAGCAATCCCAGAGATCCAGGAGAAAGTTGCACTGCCTTTATGACCTATTCCTGGAAGTCACACAACTGCGCTCCTTTTGTATTCTATCGGCCACATAGGCAAGAACTGATTCAGTGTGGAAAAGAGCCGGACAAGAACCTAAATATAAGGAGATCATCAGGAGGTTGGCTATCACACTTTTTCATTTATTTTCACTTTAAATGGAATATTATCAGTATCAAATGGTTACATAAATGTCCTGGAAGACCATAATGAGCCTTCCATCTTATCAACACATTTGAATAGTTGAGGTAATTCAGAATACCTAGGCAGAAGTATCAGAGAAGGCAATGGCACCCCACTCCAGTACTCTTGCCTGGAAAATCCCATGGATAGAGGAGCCTGGAGGGCTGCAGTCCATGGGGTCGCTGAGGGTCGGACCCGACTGAGCAACTTCACTTTCACTTTTCACTTTCATGCATTGGAGAAGGAAATGGCAACCCACTCCAGTGTTCTTTCCTGGAGGATTCCGGGGATAGGGGAGCCTGGAGGGCTGCTGTCTATGGGGTCACACAGAGTCGGACACGACTGAAGCGACTTAGCAGCAGCAGCAAGCAGCAGCAGCAGGCAGAAGTATATTGTGCTTCTTGCCAAGTAAAAGAAAATAGTCTCTTATATTCCTATCAGTGTTCTGATGAAAAACAAAACAGTAGAATTCCTCTGGGGGTAGTAGATTATGCAAATCTCACCAACCTAGCCACTGAAAAACAAGTAGAAAACCTGCAAATGAATAAAATAAAATAAACATAAATATACAAATCTATGTATATTATATATCAAGCTTAAAATTATATCTCTAATGTTTTACATATAAAATGCCATGCAATCAATCAAATATAGTTGGACATACAAGGAGATCAAACAAAACAACCAAAGAAAGAAATGACAGAAAATATAAGCAGAAATACTGATGAAAGGGATAATGATGTTCCAATTGTGAACTTTGTATTCACAACTATTTGTTTTTATCCTGAATATTTAAGTTTCCATTTGCATCATTTTAAATAAATGATATGTTCAAAGTAACAATGATATCATATTAGTAACACTAAGACTGTTGGAGATATTTTCTGCTTCCTTTGAGCTCTCTTTGCTTGAATATATCCCACAGGTATGTGTAATCTTTCTATAAAGTCACTTACAGTAGTTCTTTCTCTGCCATACCTACTGCGAGAACAAAAACAACTTTTAAAAGTACCTAAATGGAGGTGCAATTGTTGTGACAGTCTCCAGGAAACCTGCAGAGGGAACTCAGTCCCTCAGTGGAGAACTAAATCCCTTTGGAAATAGGAAGACGAGGCTCTGGGTTTACAAAAGCTGCGGGAAACAGAAATAAAGAACTGTCTATAGTTTGCAGGATGTGCTTTCATGTACTAAACATGATCATGGGTATCACACTGGACTCTTGTTACAAGGCGAGATGTGTGTGATCAGTGTCTTATTAATGCAATTACACTGGAGACAAAGAACTTTAAAAGTCAGTGTCTTGAATGGAAAATTTATCTACAGAGTTCATATAAAGCCAGGTATTGTTTTTTCAATATTGCAATCCCAGAAAATTAATTCTTTAAGGACATAACATAAATGTGAATCAAATTCACCTTCCTTGATTCAGAAAGCCATTGCAGTTGAAAACAAACTCATATTACTCCTTCAAAAATCTTCAAAAATTTTCCAGCTGCTAAAACAGCAAGATGCTGGATGATACTCAATACCAATTTGTTATAGAATAAACTGCATCTGTTCTTGGAAAAATGTCTGTCTTTCTGATTGAATAGCCAAATCTATGCATAATTAGATTTCCTTTCAAATTCAATTTTTAGAAGAAGACATTTTCTTCAATTTGAATTTTCTGCATTTCATAATTATATAAAATACTTACATTGCAATCGTTGGTCTGGTCATTTCTCTACTTAGAACTTTTCAACGTTATACCAAAAAGGATGATTCTCCCAATTAACCTCGTTACTGGCTGTAAGGATACTGCCTTTTGTAAGTCACAGTTTTCATGTTCTCTTTTCAGATATATTCACACACACACACATAAGTACATATACACGATATATACAATCTTCACATCTCTCTACAATGTATGGCAACTCAATTTCTCTTAGTTAACATTAAATCCTGGGGCTCTTTTCATATCATACATAGAGATCATCCTCATTCTTGTTTAAATTTTCAAATCAAATTTATTGGGGTATAGATTTTTGTTATTACTGTTGTTCAGTTGTTAAGTAGTGTCCAGCTCTTTGCAACCTCATGGATTGTAGCACACCAGGTTCCTCTGTCCATGAGATTTTCCAAGCAAGAATACTAGAGTGGGTTGCTGTTTCCTTCTGCAAGGGATCCTCCCAGACCAAGGACTGAACCTGTGTCTCCTGTATTGGCAGACAGATTCCTTACCACTGAGCCTGACCAGGGAAGCCCATTTCCCCTCTTTAGGAAGCCCCATAAATAAATTATCTGTTCTTATTCTTCTCTTTTATCCTGGAGAATAATGAATATTAGTCTAATGAATGTTAGAGCCTACCATCATCTTTGGTGTATATTCTGAACAAGGAACTCTTTCCTTTTCTTTTTCCCTAAATGTATTCTTTCCTTGTGTTTTGTCACTCCAGTTTGTGCAAGACTTTTCTTCTTCACTCTGTAGTTTCACTTTTCCGTATCATGTGGCATCTCCTGACCAATTTCTGTATTCTCCATGGGCGGTGTTCTCTCAAGCCAGTCGACACTGTTAAAAGCCCTGGGCAGTGGGCCCACTGATTGGGGATTAAAATGATGCCATTCTTCCAACTGCATTCACCTCGATTTTTGTAGAAGCTATTTTCTCCTCTTATCTTTTTCCCACTTGTCTGTACTTGCAAACATGAGAGTATTCTCTTTCTATCATCTTTGCTTCACATTTTAAACAAAGACACACCCCTTAGATGTTATATCAGATCACTGCTTCCAACTATTCTTTTAACTTGTCTGCAAAGAAATACAGTGGATTTGCTTTTAAATAGTCCATTCTTTTCCTTCATACAACATACAAACTTAGGCAGAATTGGGGTGACAAGCACAGGGCATCCTAATCTCAATACCCAGTCCTGTTCCCCAGAGACTCAGATTTAACTGTTCTGGAGGATACCTGAAAGTGAAAGTCGCTCAGTTGTGTCTGACTCTCTGTGACCCAATGGACTATACAGTCCATGGAATTCTCCAGGCCAGAATACTGGAGTGGGAAGCCTTTCCCTTCTCCAGGGGATCTTCCCAACCCAGCGATTGAACCCAGGTTTCTGGCATTGCAGGCGGATTCTTTACCAGTTGAGCCACAGGGAAGCCCAGAGGATACCTAACCATTAACATATTTTGAAAACCCCATGGGTGGTTCCAACTGTAAATCTGAATGAGGGACTTCAATAACACGTGAGTTCATGGTATATTAGGTCTTCTGTTGACATATCTCTCTTCTGTGAGCCCAGAAATATTGGCAGACAACTATAAACACACACTTATTATTTCTCATAGTTCTTATACTGATGTAAAATCATTTTGTTTAGGTTTTGACGACAATATTTAAAGAACCTCATCAGCTTCTGTTGTTGTTCAGTTGCTAAGTCGTATCTGACTGTTTGTGACCTCATGGATTGTAATACACCAGGCTTCTCTGTCCTTCCTGGAGTTTGCTCAAATTCATGTCCATTGAGTCAGTGATGCCATCTATCATCTCATTCTCTGCTGCTCTCTTCTCTTTCTTCTGTTTTCAATCTTTCCTAGCATCAGAGTCTTTCAGATGACTCAGTTCTTAGCAAAGTATTGGAGTTTCAGCTTCAGCGTCATGCCTTCCAATGAATATTCAGTGTGGTTTAGTTTTCTCTGACTGCAGAAGATATTAAGAAGAGGTGGCAAGAATATACAGAAGAACTGTACAAAAAAGATCTTCATGACCCAGATAATCACAATGGTGTGATTACTCACCTAGAGCCAGACATCCTGGAATGTGAAGTCAAGTGGGCCTTAGGAAGCATCAAGCATCACTATGAACAAAGCGAGTGGAAGTGATGGAATTCCAGTTGAGCTATTTCAATTCTTAAAACATGATACTGTGAAAGGGCTACAGTCAAAATGCCAGCAAATATGGAAAACTCAGCAGTGGCCACAAGACTGGAAAAGGTCAGTTTTCATTCCAATCCCAAAGAAACGCAATACCAAAGAATGCTCAAACTACCTCATAATTGCACTCATCTCACACACTAGCAAAGTAATGCTCAAAATTCCCCAAGTCAGGCTTCAACAATACATGAACTGTGAACTTCCAGATGTTCAAGCTGGTTTTAGCAAAGGCAGAGGAACCAGAGATGAAATTGTCAACATCTGATGGATCATCTAAAAGGCAAAAGAGTTCCAGAAAAACATCTATTTTTGCTTTATTGACTATGCCAAAGTCTTTGACTGTGTGGATCATAAAATGCTGAACATTTTTCAAGAGATGGGAATACCAGACCACCTGACCTGCCTCTTGAGAAATCTGTATGCAGGTCAGGAAGCAGCAGTTAGAACTGTACATGGAACAACAGACTGGTTCTGAATAGGAAAAGGAGTTTGTCAAGGCTGTATATTGTCACCCTGCTTATTTAACTTCTATGCAGAGTACATCATGAGAAACGCTGGACTGTATGAAGCTCAAGCTGGAATCAAGATTGCCAGGAGAAATATCAGTAACCTCAGATATGCAGATGACACCAACCTTATGGCATAAAATGAAGAACTAAAGAGCCTCCTGATTAAAGTGAAAGAGGAGAGAGAAAATGTTGGCTTAAAACTCAACATTCAGAAAACTAAGATCATAGCATCCAGTCCCATCACTTCATGGCAAATAGATGGAGAAACAGTGGAAACGGTGGCTGACTTTATTTTGGGGGGCTCCAAAATCACTGCAGATGGTGACTGCAGCCATGAAATTAAAAGACGCTTGCCCCTTGGAAGAAAAGTTTTGACCAACCTAGACAGCATATTAAAAAGCAGAGACATTACTTTGCTGACAAAGGTCCATCTAGTCAAAGCTATGGTTTTTCCAGTAGTCATGTATGGATGTGAGAGTCAGACTATAAAGAAACCTAAGCACCAAAGAATTGATGCTTTTAAAGTGTGGTATTGGAGAAGATTCTTGAAAGTCCCTTGGACTGCAAGGAGATCCAACCCATCCATCCTAAAGGAAATGAGTCCCAAATATCCATTGCAAGGACTGATGCTGAAGCTGAAGCTCCAATTCTTTGGCCACTTGATGCAAAGAACTGACTTATTGGAAAAGACCCTGATGCTGGGAAGAACTGAAAGCGGGAGAAGGGGATGAGATGGTTGGATGTCATCACCAGCTCATTGGACATGAATTTGAGTAAACTCTGGGAGCTGGTGTTGGACAGGGAGGCCTGGCATGCTGCAGACCATGGGTCACAAAGAATTGGACACAACTGAGCAACTGAACTGAACTGAACTGCTAATGATGTTAAAGCATAGACTAAGGTGTATACACACATATATTCTTGACATTATTTTTCCTTAATTAGTTCTGAGATAAATAACTGCAACAATGTGACAAAAGTAACATGATGAAAAACATCGCTACCATTCCTGTAACCAAAGGAAAGCTGAGAAGATAGCTATGATAACCGCTATAATGGTTCATCTTCACACGCAACGACTAAGAGTACTTCCTTTTCTAGTCCCTGCCAAAATTTACTGCTCATCGTTTTCAGTCTACTACTGTACTGAATGGTCGATTGAACTTAATTTTTGTCAAGGCTGTTCTTTTGAAGTGTTTTTAATCTCTTCTATTTTCATATTAATGCAGTGTTTCTGTTTAGAAACATGTCTACCCATCTTTTCTTCAAATATATTTCTATAATTGAATTTAACATACACACTTCAAGAGATTTCTAGTTTGCAAAAGCCTTTACTGAGAGGTCACTTTTTTAAGAAAAAACCCACAGGTACCAGAAATAATGTACAACTTCATACAAAATGGCATTTAGAATGACGACCTCTGCTCCTTATCCAAGGCAATACATTTGGAAAAGATAAGCTTTAGTTTTCAGAATAAGCTTTAAAAATAGTTTAATAGTTTTTACTTTTGATCTTTGTGTCTATCTAATAGCAGAGAACCAGGACAATTCTTTGTCATTCTCTAAAGGAATAAAATGCCTTCAAATGTGCTGTAATTGCACATAAATAGCAGAGACTATTTTTATGATAACCTGCAGTGACCCATGGAAACCAGTGACTCAGATCCCTCAGTGATTATGTTTTAGGACAAAAGAAAATATGGAGCAATTGAAATTCCAAGGTCTAGTAGCAGATGAATAAGACAAGACGCACATGGGAGTGTCCATACCCACTAGCCAGAGATGACCAGGAACCCACTGGTGTCACACAAAGCTGGCTTTATTATTTGCAGCAATGGAAACCCTATCACCAGGGAAACCATGGGGCATGCCATTAAAAAAGAGGTTAGGAAGTGTTTCTTATAGAATTTCAGCTTAGGGTACATGGCTTTGGTGGGGAGTTGAGGAGGTTCAAGGAAACATTTTACTCTAGGTACTAATCCCTGGAAATTGTAGTGTTGCTGCTGCTACTGCTGCTAAGTCGCTTCAGTCATGTCCGACTCTGTGCGACCCCATAGACGGCAGCCCACCAGGCTCCCCCGTCCTTGGGATTCTCCAGGCAAGAAGACTGGAGTGGGTTGCCATTTCCTTCTCCAATGCATGAAAGTGAAAAGTGAAAGTGAAGTCACTCAGTCGTGTCCAACTCTTTGCGACCCCATGAACTGCAGCCTTCCAGGCTCCTCCATCCATGGGATTTTCCAGGCAAGAGTACTGGAGTGGGGTGCCATTGCTTTCTCTGAACCTTACATTTTAAAAGGGGTCTTTGAAGATGTAATTAAGTTAAGGCCCTTGAGATGGGGAGATAATCCTGGGAGATTCATATGGGGCCTGAAAGCAATCATGAGTGTCCAGAAAGAGTGAGAGAGAGGGAGATCTGATTCCAGACCTAAGAGGAGAAGGCAATGTGAATAGGGAGGCAGTGGTTAATGTGAGGCAGCCACAGACCACGAATGCCAGCTGCCACCAGAAGCTGGAAGAAATGATGAAACCAGTCCATCCTAAAGGAAATCAACCCCAAATATCCACTGGAAGGACTGATGCTGAAGCTGAAACGCTGATACTCTGGTCACCTGATACGAAGAGCCAACTCATTGGAAAAGACCCTGATGCTGGGAAAGATTGAAGGCGGGAGGAGAAGGGGACGACAGAGGATGAGATGGTTGAATGGCATGATTGACTCAACAGACATGAGTTTGAACAAATTCCAGGAGATAGTAAAGGACAGGGAATCCTGATATGCTGCAGTCCATGGGGTCGCAGAGAGTCGGACATGACTGAGCAACTGAACCGCCACCAGAAGCTGGAAGAAACATGGAGGCAATCTTCTTCAGAACCTTCAAATGGGACACAGCTCTGCTCACTCCTGAATTTCAGACTTGCAGCTTCAAGAACT
>NW_011494656.1:774132-781472 GCF_000754665.1 Bison bison bison | reverse complement strand
CAAGAACTGTGAAAGAATACAGTTTTCTTGTTTTAGGCCACCAAGTTTGTGGAAATTTATAACCACAACTACAGGAAATTCGTGATTTAAGCATCTTGATGAGTTACACATAGCAAGCAATTGTAAGATGTAGCAAAACAACTGTATTTCACTGGGAGAGATGTTTGAGCATCTCTCTTCTCTTCTGGGTGTTTATGTTTTGCCTGTGCTTAGACATAATCATGGGAGGGGTCTGGTTTTCACCTCCCTCCATCACAGTCTCAGAGTGACCTCATCTGACACTGTGTTTGCTAAAACTGCTTATATTCAACAGGAGAACACCAAGACCTAGTTTTTCATGCCCGGTCAGTTCTCAACTGACAGCTGGCAAGACTATGATTTTCTTTCTCATTTCCAGTTGGATGAGTGATATCGGTCAGGCCATTCAGCCCCTTTGGACACTTCTATTCACTTCAGCCAAGCAACCATTCACCAAGAATATTTGATCCTATGTACGGGGAACTCTTATAGATTTTGGCGATAAATCCATAAAGAAAAATTCTAATCCTTACTGAGTTGTAAACAGGGAAAGAATGAAGTAAAAGTATGTACCATGTCAGTTGGTGGTAAATGTTATGGAGAAAAGTGAAGTGAGAGGGTGTTAGAGCAGGCATCCCCAATCCCGGGCTTCTGTCTGCCCTGGTCTATTAGGAACCAAGCCTCACTGCACAGGTGAGTGGCCAAAGACACAGCCAGATTTTGTCTGCCTCTCCCCGTGGCTCCCATCACCACCTGAACCACCCCTCACCCTCCACCCCAGGTCTGTGGAAATGTTGTCTTTCACAAAACTGGTTTCTGCAGCCCAAAAGGTTGAGGACTGCTGTGTTGGAAGATATTGGATGGATCACTGCTTTAAGGAAGGCAGCAAGGGAAAGGCTCATTGGTAAGGTAATATTTGAGAAGAAACCTGAAATAATTGTTGAAGGGAGCTAGCGGAAATCCTTCCAAAGAGAGGGAACAGCGAGGCATCAGGAGATGCTTCTCATCCACCAGCAAGGGGTCTGCAGAAGTGAGGGTCAGGAAGGGAGTAGCTGGAGATGAAGTCAGTGAGGAAGTGGGCTGTGGGGGGAGGCGTGTTCGAGGTCTTCAAAGGAGAACTCACTGGGGAAGAAGGTTAACCAGAAGGGTGATATGCTCTTACTCTTCTCTACAGGAGAAACAGAGATAATATTTTAGAAAGAATAATCGAATTTTACCATTTTATAACCAACCCCTAATAAAGTAATGGTGCTTCCCAGGTGGTGCTGGGGTAGGGAATCCACCTGCCAATGCAGGAAACACAAGAGTTGAGGATCGATCCCCGGGTCAGGAAGATCCCTTGCAGTAAGAAATGGCAACTTGCTCCAGTGTTCTTGCCCAGAAAATTCCATGGGTAGAAGGACCTGGTGGGCTACAGTCCATGGGACCCCGAAGAGTCAGACACGACTGAGAACTGAACACAATAAAACAATGCATGCGTGGATACAAAATGCCAAGGTGAGAGGCTGACGGGAAACTGGATATACGCATGGTGTCAAAGTGGGGTTACTTCCTGATCATGAAGGGGCAAACTTGGTTTTATGACGGGCAGCCAACACCTTCACCCTGGGATCAAAAACAACAGTGCTAATAGCAGGAAGGTTAGACAGGATGTGCTTACTGACACCATGCAACATGATCCATGAAACACCAACTCAGACGTGCTTCCCAAACGTTTAACCTGAACATAAATAAGCCTATAGCCCTGGCTTCTGGTTTACAGGAAATTCAGCGAAAGTGACATCACAAAGAAACAGTTAAATTCTAAGGATGGAGCTTTCTATAAGACAGCTAGTCTGATCATTTCAGTAAATCAGTGGTATCTTTTTTTTTTTTTTTCCCCAAAGTAGTTGATTTACAATGCTGTTAATTTCTGCTGTACAGCAAAGTGATTCAGTTACATGTATACATACTCATTGCATCTTCATTTCCACTGTGGTTTTTCACGGGATGTTGAATGTGGTTCCTTGTGTTGTACAGTAGGAACTTTTTTATTCATCCTCTGGGTACTAGTTTGCATCTGTTAATTCCAAACTCCTAATCCTTTCCTCCTCCACTGCTCTCCCATTTGTCAGCAACCACAAGACTGTTTATGTCTGTGAGTCTGCTTCTGTTTTGTATATAAGTTCATCTGCATCATATTTTAGATTATATATGACTGATATCATATGAAATTTGTATTTTTCCGATTTACTTAGTAGGATACTCTCTAGTTCCATCCAGGTTGCTGCAAATGGCATATTTCATTCTTTTAAAGGCTGAGTAGTATCTCATTGTGTGTTTGTGTGTGTGTGTGTGTGTGTGTGTGTGTGTGAATGGTATTTATAAAAAGACAGGAGCTTCTCTAGATTAGAAAGAACTTGGGCTTCCCTGGTGGCTCAGATGGTAAAGAATCTGCCTGCAATGCAAGAGACCCAGGTTCAATCCCTCGGTTGGGAAGGGAATGGCAACCCAGTCCAGAACACTTGCCTGGAGAATTCCAAGGGTACAGGAGCCTGGCGGGCTACAGCCCATGGGGTCGTAAAGAGTCAGACGCGGCCTAGTGAGTAACACACTGAAACATTCAAAACCACAAGACTCCTTTTGGATGTAGATATGTGGTCTAGATGGGTAGTTCTCACATTTATTGTAAATCAGAACCACTGATTCTGATAATAAAAGTGTGATGATTCAAGCTCTAACTGTAGATATTCCGATCGAGTAACAATGGAGTTGATGCTACAATAGTATGCCTTTGGTCTTCACTTTGAGAAACATAGGAAAGCACATTTCAGGGTGAACTAATGCCATCCTGACTATTCTCACAGAAAGATTCAGGCCCATGGAGGGGCGTGGTGGAGTTCTGACACTCATAGCAGAGACAGACCACTGTGTGTGAGAGCTCTGCTGCCCACCTGCGTTCATCAAAATCACCATCCTGACTCCCAATCAGAATCGCCTGTGGGGCTTTCAAACACGTAAGGGGCAGGCCTCTCTCCAAACCAATTAAATCTGAATCTCAGGGAAAGACAGCTGGGAATGGTGAGCTAAAACAAATCTTCTTGAGTGATTATAATATGTGTTTAGGGTTGAGAGCTAGCTAAAATTTCTTTAACATGTAGGGCTATTTTGTATGTATTCAAATAGTAAAAGAGCTGATCTTGAGTTTTAATGAGAATCCACAATTTCACTAGTTATACCATTTCAATAAGCATGACTCACATTCTTAAAGGAAAACCAAAGAAGACTCTTCTAAAAAGTTGTTGCTACTGACCAGAATAATGAGGAAAGAAATGGAAAATGTTAAAAGTTAACGCAACTTTGCGTTTCAGTTGATGCAAAACTAACTAGTACCACGGTTACTAGCTAGCGCCCACCGGTTCTTTTCACAAAAGATGACGTGGGCTGTCCCAGCACCAGGAGAGCACAGGTAAGCAGCGAGGACGACACAGAGCCGGAACCATCCTATCGTTCGTTCCCAGGACGAGTTGGTTTTAGAGGAACAGCACATGTAGAAAGGAAGATTCAGCAACAAATGATTTATACAACCAAGTAGTAACAAGGTGAGGAGAAAAGTTATTAAAAACTAGGAAGTCAACGGGGAAAATCTGACACAAGTGGTAGGGTGGAAAACGGGGTCATCAGGTAAGAGAGATTTAAGGGAAAAAAAGGAAAACTGGCATCTTCTAACAGCGACAGTGAGAACCAAGCCTCTGTACCTTGAGATGCCTTGTCTACACACAGAAAGAGCATACAGTCCTTTTTCTCAATAAAATTCTAATGGAAAAGACACACAACATGCATGTCTTGATGAGTAATGTGTTCTCTAGAAAAGTGCTGGTTACATTGATTTAATTGTAACTCTTGCCGTCTCATCCTTGGAAAGACAATGTGGCCTAGAGAAAATAGCCCGGGATTTAGAGTCAGACAGACTTTCTGCATCCAAGTCCTGGCCTGAGTCACTGACTCTTCAGTGGCTCTAAACAAGTTACTTAACTCTCATCCTTCTTTAAAAAGTTGCCAGATTAAATTAACAAAATCTATGTAAAGATTTTTTAATAGAAATTAAAATGTGGTTAAAGGAATTCTGTAAGCTGTAAAATTTTGGTAGTGATTATTATGGCTGCCTAAAAGGATATTTCACCAGCTCTTAGAATTATAGCAAATGGAGAGAGAATGGAACCACAGGGATGGTCAACAAATACTTACTGAATGCACAAAATGAATGATTTAATACGTGGGAAAAAGAGGAAGGAAACAAGAAGAAATAAAAGGAAGGAAGGGAGGTGGGAAGGTGTTTAAAAACACTTAAAGTATTTTATTTGAATAAAGAATCATCCATCAGGAGTTATGGAGATCTTTGCTGTGCACAGGGTTTGGGATTATGATGAAAAAGAAAAGAGAGAAATACAGAAGAAGAGGATTCAAAAGGACCATAAACACCATCCAGTGAAACCCCAGTTTTATGTATTGGGAGAGGGAAATAGTGATTTGGCTTCCTAATGTCATAGTATGAGATTATAGGGCCATTCTAATCTCTTTCAACAAGTACAGTGAAATTAAAGTATGCGGAGACGGGATGGTGATGCCAGGACTTTAATTCTTCAACATTTCCCAGATAAATCACCCTTAAAAAGCAGAATTCTACTTCCGCTTTCCACTTGGACTGCATCAAGTGGTCCACCTCAAAAGTCACAAAAAAGTGGTCAGAGATTACACACCATAAATTTCCAAACACCTGATAAAAATTCTTAATCTCTCAGGGCAGACAAAACTCAGTCCATAAAATACCCGTTCTGCCAGAAGGAAAGCACATATATTTCCGTTACTAGAAAGGAGATGTTCAGACAAGTCTCAAGGGTGAAATACACAGTCAAACAATTTAGTGAATCTAGAAGAGCAACCCACTGAGGTATAAGCAGGCAGACCTCTGTTTTCATCCGTCATGGAGCGTTTTCTCTTTCCTAGAGTCCTTTCTCTATGAGGCTAACTCTTCTGTGACCTACACTGTTAGATATCTTCCAAGCACACTGTTCTATAACAAGGGTCTGTTTGAACTTCAATAACGAGACACCCTGGATGAGGAGCAAAGATGACCCACTTTATATTAAACTCAATTCTATAAGAAATAATAAGGTCATCTCATGGGGTTGTGAAATATTTAAACTGATTGATAGACTCAAAAACCGTGCTTTGGCCCAGCAGGAAGGAAATGTGTATTGGAAAGGACAAAGGATATGAAATCAGAAAACCCAAATTTAGGTAGTTGTGTCTTCTGCTGATGAATGATATTATAATTGTTGAAGCAATAACCTCTTCTTATCTCAACTTTTTCACCTATTAATGGAGTATGATACTACGATCCCTTAATCATATTGTGGAATTGATGTAATGCTAAGAAAAAAAAATGTAGGTAATGAATCTTGCATGTGTGCTCGGTCATGTCCCACTCTTTGTGACCCCATGGACTGTAACTCTCCAGGCTCCTCTGTTCATGGGGTTCTCCAGGCAAGAACACTGGAGTGGGTTGCGGTTTCCTCCAACAGGGGATTTTCCTGACCCAGGAATTGAACCCTCATCTCCTGGGCCTCCTACATTGGCAGGCAGCTCCTTTACCACAGCTCCACCTGGGAATTTTAAGTTAATATAAAGATGGTTAATTTCTTTTTTTATAATTTATTTATTTTAATTGGAGGCTAATTACTTTACAATATTGTAGTGGGTTTTGCCATACATTGACATGATAGTTCGGAGAAGGCAATGGCACCCCACTCCAGTACTCTTGCCTGGAAAATCCCATGGATGGAGGAGCCTGGTAGGCTGCAGTCCATGGGGTCGCTAAGAGTCGAACACGACTGAGCAACTTCACTTTCACTTTTCACTTTCATGCATTGGAAAAGGAAATGGCAGCCCACTCCAGTGTTCTTGCCTGAAGAATCCCAGGGACGGGGGAGCCTAGTGAGCTGCCGTCTCTGGGGTCGCACAGAGTCGGACACGACTGAATCGACTTAGCAGCAGCAGCAGTAGACATGATAGTTAATTTCTTATTGGGCTTCCCTGGGAGATCAGCTGGTAAAGAATCTGGCTGCAATTCAGGAGATCCCGATTGGATTCCTGGGTCGGGAAGATCCACTGAAGAAGAGATAGGCTACCCACTCCTGTATTGTCAGGCTTTTCTGGTGGCTCAGATGGTAAAGAATCCATCTGCAATGCAAGAGACTTGGGTTCAATCCCTGGGTTGGAAAGATCCCCTGGAAGAGAGAATGGCGACGCACTCCAGTATTCTTGCCTGGAGAATCCCCATGGACAGAGGACCCTGGCAGGTTACAGTCCACAGGGTCATGAGGAGTCAGACATGACTGAGTGACTAAGCACACAGCACAATTTTTTATTAATTATTATGGATTGTACATGTGATGCTTTTTGTTGATGCCCATCACTCCTCTCAGGTTCTTGGAAACAGCAAGAGACTTGTTCCTGATGCACCAGAAATCTTGATGAACCCACACTGACTCAGCCGTGTGCCGTCCCTCTTGCCCATCACTAGTTTAAAGTTATCAAGTGAATTATGTCATATGCACTTGTGTTGAAGGACGTCTATTTAACTTCACTTTTCTGGTCTGTTTCACATATCTTGGTTTTCTTATTCAACTGTTACGCTATTTCCCAATTTTTCTACTTGCTACATAAAGACTGGGTAATTTTCAAATACTCTCTTTAAAAAGGGTGGGAAAATTAAAATGAAGGCATATTAGAGCCATGTTTTTAAAATAGTAAAGCTTATTATAAAGTAAGCAGAAGAAAATAGTATGTTAGCCCATAAAGAATTCATTCCACAAAGTATTATTTTATGAATAATAATGCATATCCTAAACCAAAGCAAGAGAGTTCCAGAAAAACATCTATTTCTGCTTTATTGACTATGCCAAAGCCTTTAACTGTGTGGGTCACAATAAACTGTGGAAAATTCTTCAAGAGATGGGAATACCAGACCACCTGATCTGCCTCTTGAGAAATTTGTATGCAGGTCAGGAAGCAACAGTTAGAACTGGACATGGAACAACAGACTGGTTCCAAATAGGAAAAGGAGTTCATCAAGGCTGGATATTGTCACCCTGTTTATTTAACTTCTATGCAGAGTACATCATGAGAAACTCTGGACTGGAAGAAACACAGTCAGAATCAAGATTGCCGGGAGAAATATCAATAACCTCAGATATGCAGATGACACCACCCTTATGGCAGAAAGTGAAGAGGAACTCAAAAGCCTCTTGATGAAAGTGAAAGTGGAGAGTGAAAAAGTT
>NW_011494656.1:757690-774032 GCF_000754665.1 Bison bison bison | reverse complement strand
TTACTTTGCCAACAAAAGTTCATCTAGTCAAGGCTATGGTTTTTCCAGTGGTCATGTATGGATGTGAGAGTTGGACTGTGAAGAAGGCTGAGCGCCAAAGAATTGATGCTTTTGAAGTGTGGTGTTGGAGAAGACTCTTGAGAGGCCCTTGGACTGCAAGGAGATCCAACCAGTCCATTCTGAAGGAGATCAGCCCTGGGATTTCTTTGGAAGGAATGATGCTAAAGCTGAAACTCCAGTACTTTGGCCACCTCATGCGAAGAGTTGACTCATTGGAAAAGACTCTGATGCTGGGAGGGATTGGGGGCAGGAGGAGAAGAGGACAACAGAGGATGAGATGGCTGGATGGGATCACTGACTCGATGGACGTGAGTCTTGGTGAACTCCGGGAGCTGGTGATGGACAGGGAGGCCTGGCGTGCTGCGATTCATGGGGTCGCAAAGAGTCAGACACGACCGAGCGACTGATCTGATCTGATCTGATCTGAAACCAACTTTGTAAATACTTTTGGAAAAAAAGTTATTATAAGTTTTTACAATATTCATTTAGCTCAAAAAAGTCGACATTCCAATTATAGTATCTTTTGGTAACAAATACAAAACATATGTTCACAGAATATCAATAATATTCAAGTCCTCCTTGGTCTTGGGCTCTACTAGTGGAATTGGTTTAGTCGCTAAGTCATGTCCGACTCTTGCAACCCTTTGGACTGTAGCCCACCAGGATCCTCTGTCCACGGGATTCTCCAGGCAAGAGTACTGGAGGGGACTGCCATATCCTTCTGCAGTAGAATTAGAGACTGGTAAATTCTCTTAAGGAGCTAGTTTGGAGTATATATCATAATTACTACCATATTTAGCTTGTGACCTAGCAATTCTGTTTTACATCTGCCCAAAGATGCATATATAAAACTATTCTTTGTATCATTAGTTGAAGTAGCAGAAGGTGGAGGAAAATATATACTCACTAGTAAATAAATTATTGCACAAAGATTATACGGCATACTCAGAAGTCTAAGTATATGGACATGGCAAGATCTTCAAGACGTATCATTAAATTATCAAAGTTCCTTATATAACATAATCTTATTTAAGCTGTATATATCTATGAACATACACACCAAGCACTGGAAAATCGATTGTACACAGAATCACTGACAGTATCAGGGATAGAAGAAATGGGAATAAAGAGATAAGGGAAAAATTTGTGTTTTTTTCTAAACATTTGTATATATTTTGAATTGTGTGTTATGAGAAAACATATCTATATCATGTCTTAATATGCTTAATCATGTGCTCCAATACTATGGCCACCTGATGTGAAGAAGTGACTCAACTGGAAAAGACCCTGATGCTGGGAAAGATTGAAAGTGGGAGAAGGGAATGACAGAGAATGAGATGGTTGGATGGCATCACTGACTCAATGGACACGAGTCTGAGTCAACTCTGGGAGCTGGTGATGGACAGGGAGGCCTGCCCTGCTGCAGTCCATGGGGACACAAGGAGTCGAACACGACTGAGAGACTAAACTGATGTGCTTAATAAAAAACTGATATTTTAAAATGTGCTTCACCATTCTGAAATATGAGTAAGTAAGAAAAAAAATACTAACAATATGTTAGATTTCCCTATAGAATCTCCTTTATATGCCTTTTGGTTTATTTTAGTTCCTGAGTATACTAATACATGCATAATGTATATACACAATGTAGAACTCTGCTTGCTTGTAGAAAAAATGAAAGTGTTAGTCACTCCGTGATGTCCAGCTCTTTGAAACACCATGGACTGTAGCCTGCCAGGCTCCTCTGTCTCTGGGATTCTCCAGGCAAGAATACTGGAGTGGGTAGCCCTTCCATTCTCCAGGGGACCTTCCTGACCCAGGGGTGGAACCCAGGTCTCTCGCATTGCATGCCAATTCTTTACCATCTGAGTCATCAAGGAAGCCCACTTGTGTGTAGAACTGTGATGCAAATGTCTGCGGCAAGGTCATATTTGTTTCATTCAATACTTATTTTTAAAGTAAACATCCAAATAAATGAAGGAATTGATGGATGAAACTCAGGAGTAACTCAAAGTGTCAACCAGGTTACCAACAAGTCTACATCCTGGCAATGTGCATCCAGAAACTCAAATTCCAAAATTTCTCGAGCTCTCTAAGAGGTAGGACAGTTCAACATTGTGAATAGCCACAGTATCCTGCATTTTGTGGATTTTCGATGCAGTCTCCTTGAGTCTCATTGATGCTGTCCCACGTTCCGTTTCTGCCTCGCCTGTAGACCAACAGGAGTCAGAGGGCTAACACCCATGTTGCACAGTGCCCAGCTTCTGCTGACCTCACATGGCTGGGTGAGTCCCCCGTGGGCCCTCCTGGGCCACCGTGTAGATGGACACGGGCGGCCTGCACACAGCTGCCCTCTGCCCCGCCCTCAGCTCCCTCTAGATTTCCAGGACCCACTGATTTGCAGATTTATCCTAACCTTCTGAACTTTGTCAAGGGGTGAAGCATCTGTTTTTTCAACTGCCACTGCCAAAAGTTTTTGTCTAGCTACTTCTGGACTTTGAACTTTCCACACACTCAAGAAACACATTCCCTTCTTCTACCCAGAACTTTCTATAAGATGAGCTGGAGCTTCCTTTGAGTTTTTTAGCTCTACGCTTTCTTTACCTGGCATCAGGTCTTTGCGTTCTTTCTAAACTTTAGAACTCTGCAATTCTATTATGACTATGGCTGAACCAGTTCTTACAGAATCAAGCAAAATCAGGATGAATTGAGTGGATTCCAATTAATCTCAGGTTCATATGATTCCTGTCTCTCTAAACAAATCTTATTTTCTGTTCTAATTATAATATTGTCAGATGGTGACAGTGATGGTGAAAACGGTCCCTAATATCTGTTGAGCCATTCCATGGACCCACCTCTGTATTCCCACTTTAAACACATCACATCATGAATTCCCATAACAACCAACTTAGGCAGGTATTATCAATGTTCCCATTTCACTGTTGAGACACTGAGTCTTGAGAGATTGAAGAACTTGTGAAGCAATCTGGTACTAGAATTTGCACTCTCAGTCACCACCCTTTGCATCTTAGGAAGGCTTTCAGCTGAAATGTAAGAACATAAATGAGAACTGATTTTGCACCTTGAAGTTTTTCAGAACAAAGCCATTGAAGAATAAATGATGGCACAAAACAGTTTATTTGTGCCATGCCAACATTTGCAAACCAACTGTACTTCAGTTGCAGAGGGTATGTCCACATGACTCTTTTGAATAGAAAGAGGTAAGTATTTTTTTGTTTTTTGGTTCTTTTTTTCCCCCAGAAACAAGTGTACAGCAGAAAATGGAGCAAACGATACATATGTTAAAAATCTTCCCTGAGGCTGGAACAGGTAGGTAGGGACTCTGTATGCTCCTGAGGAAATAATAAGAAAGGAAATAAATACACTCCTAGCTTTTGAAAGTTTCCATCTCGGAAGCTTGCCAAATACACGCAGTATGCAGTCTTCCACCAGGCCTTGGTGAGGGTTTAATTACGCGGCTGCGAAGCATCATTACTGCTAACCAGGAGAACTTGCTAACTGAAAGAGACCTGGCAGTTCACTTCCTCCACAGATTTCAGATTTTTCTTTTTCATTTTTTCTTTATTAAGTTGGAACTCTAATGGAACCTTCCTGGGCACTCATCTCCTAGTAACTCTTTGAACTCACACCACCAGAGAGAGGTGGCATTGACTGAACCTTCGCAATGGCGAACACGAGCACCGATTAATCAGTTCCCTTGAAAAGAAAATTGGAACAGGTAGAGCTGGAGACTGGCTTTCAGACACATGAGTTGGAATCATTATTCTGAAATAATCTCCTGCTTGATATACCAGCAAAGATTTTCTTTTTCCTCTCCCCAACAGAATGCGAAGATAATAATGCTTATTAATCTATTTAATGGGGATGTAGAGAGGTTTATATACTTGCTGTTTGTAACGTGTTTGGGAAACGAAAACTGCTATATAAGTGCTAAAGATGATTATTATCCAACCTACGACTTTCATGTGAACGTTCTGTTCTGGTTTCTTCCTCTATTTCAGGATGGCTTAGGACCTCCACACAGAGCTTTCAGAAAAGCTTCCACGCTGAGCCTCTTAAGAAGTCAAAAATCTCTGATCACCACAGACAAGACAAACATTAAGCCACAAATATAATTCACAGCTGTTTGAAGGCATCCTCAACACATTTCATAATTCATAACAGAGCTTTCACTAATCTGAAAAACATCACAGTAAAATCAATGGAAGAGTCAAACAGAAAAATGACCAATGTCATGACTTAAGAATTTAAGTTGTCAAAAGCATCATGCACTCCTGCATTAACCATGCCACGTGACCCCAGGAGGAAGGCCTCTCCTAGGAAGGAAGATGAAAAAATAAAGTCATTTGAGTACGCAACTCTTCATCCGGAAGTCTTCCCTCTGTAGTTTCTAAAGGTCTTCAGGTTGGTCTCAAGTCTTCGAATTCACCCTTCTTTCAAACTTTCAGTGAGACGTAAAAGCATCTTATGTTTTAAAGGCATGCAACATTGTGAGAAATCTTGGAAATCTTTTGTACTGGATATGCAACCTGTCCCACAAATCTCAACATTTCGCCTTTTAAACTGTGTGACCCAGGAGCAATGTATTCATGGGAACAATGGGAGACAGTTGAGTGCCTCAGTTGGTCTTGCTCTACTCTAATTTCTACACGTTATTTAGAAATTCTGAGGAAAAAAAGTAGCAGGGCTCCCATGGCAATCAACATCAGCTGCCATGCAATCAAGCTCAAAGAGTTGGCAGGTGTTTTAGGGACTTTGCTGGGGAATAGTTGACATTTCTGTATAACGTGTCAAACCAGGGCAGGAGTTGAAAGAGATCAAAATGAAATGGAGAGTAAACTCCTAGCACTTGGCTAACATCACAGCCAATTAAACAAATAACAGATGCTCACTGGAAACTCTGCGGGGAGCGAGCTGTAGACAACTAAAAAAGCAAAAATAGCCATCACAGCTTTTAAAAGAAATCTGAGTTGGCTTGTGTGGGTGAATGTGCCTGTATGCTGGTGCATGAGGGTATGAGTGTGAGGTTTAACAAGGTTTCCAACAAGATCTTTTCAAGTTGTTTCTGAAGAAACTACTATTCTATTACATCTCTATTAAAAGTATCTGTGTAGCAGTAGCTTTATTTTCTGTAACTAAATGCACTTTGGCCAGCTTTAGTACAGAAAAGTAATGAGTATTTTAGCACAGAATTTAAGTCGGCATGAAAATTCCGGAGGGGGTTAATTAGAAACAGATCCTATGGCAAAAGGGAAACTGAAGCCAAGGTTATTTGCCCTGGCCAAGTTCCAATCACTCTCTGGAGTTCTTGCTATAAAAAGATAAGATACTCCAATTAAAATAAATAAATTTATATTAAAAAATAAAAAAGATGAGATACTGTTGAAGATGAAATTATTCCCACTCCCAGGTCTTCATCCAATTTTATAAAGTGTACAATAAAAATGTCCATTTTCTTGACAACATGGACTACTGACAGTAAGTAAAATATTAAGTCTGTGGCAACCCTAAATTCCTATTCTCAACAGTCAAAAGATTAGTCTTACCTAGAAAAGTTTTGCTCAAATTGATTTCCTGTTAGTCGTTCAGTAGTAAGAAAAATTATCCAAATCTTGGAAATAGGTAAAAGGATGATTGCATGCCTCTTAATATAGTGCTGGAATATGCTGTAAGAGCACACTCAAGGATTATTTATGTCTCTAAGGGATTTGCTTTTCTGATTTGCTATTTACTATTGAGTAGGGTCTAGAGTTTGCAAATGAATGCTAATTTATAGATTTTTGTCTGTTGGGATGCAAATAATTCGGTCAGATATAAAAAATAATCCCAAATAATATAGCTTTATTGCCGTGCCTGCATGCACGCATGCATGCTGAGTTGCTTCAGTCATGCCCAGCTCTCTGCGACCCTGTGGACTGTACAGGACGTCAGCTAGCTTCGGGCTTCCCATGACGTGGTACTAGTGGGAAAAATAAAATAGGCTGCCCCTGCAGGAGATATGAGACCCAGGTTCAATCCCTGGGTCAGGAAGATCCCTTGGAGGACGGCATGACAACCAGTTCCTGTATTCTTGCCTGGATAACCCCACGGACAGAGGAGCCTGGTGAGTTGCAATCCATAGGGTCACACAGAGTTGAAACAACCGAAGCAATGGCGCACGCGCGCACACCCTTCACTGAGCCAGCGCGTTCAGTATGCTTTTCCTCGCTGACTCACGTATACTCCGATTCTCAAAGCTTTTGTGAATCAGTTTTCTTGTTCTGGTTTACTCATACTTTTATTCAATAGTTATATGAGATTCATGTTTTTAATTTTTTGCAAATTGCACATTGACAGTTTTAGAGGACATCCCACTGAAATGCCCAAGCAGACTCAAATGCCAAGGCCAACCAAAGGACATTTTCTGAGAAATGAACCTCTTGGGTTCTATAAACATAGGGATACACTTCCTTGTTTGCAGGAGTGAATCCCAGGTGACACTAGGGTTTTATTTTTGTTGATTCTAACATGCTTTTTTGTTGTACTTTTTTTTTTGGCTAGTGGTCACCTCTCTCCTCCCATTTCTAATTCTATTTTTTTTTTTTTTTTTCTGATTCTTGGTCTGTTTTGCTGGTCTGTCCACACCTAACTCAGATTATTAGTCACTTTCATTTGTTTATTTATCTGTGAACTGAGAGAAAATACTTTTAACAGTATGTCATACTCACCAGAACACAGAACTGCTCTTTGAGATCTGAATTGATGGATTTGGGTTTCTACAGTTACCTCTGGGCTCCTGCTCACCTCGTTCAGAGGAAGCTGCATGCTTTCTGTGTGTCTGAAATTGACAAAGATTCCATAATTCCATAAAAATTCCTCATGTAAATGGGAAGTGTTTCTTAGCTTCTAAAGAGCATTAATAAATTAAATTATAAATTCTCCCAAAATAAGGGAGTTCTGAATAGATGCTTGTACGAATCTAATACTCCCAGAGTGCCAAGAAAATAAGGAAACTGAAGTTTTAATACTTTAAATGTGCCATACATTTAAGAAAAAAAATCCTTCTTACAATAACACAGTATATTTCAAAAGAATTTAAGTTCACCTAAGCAAGATGTATCTCTGGACTAGTTTGTAACATTGGTTTATAAACAGCTATCTGTGTTATCTCTTATCAGTATGGTAAATAATACAATTTTGTTTTCCACAAAATTTTACAATTTTATAAGAGTGGGTTTATTTTAAGACTATAAATATGAATGTCTTGAAGTTCTCCTATTTATTTATTGCTCAGATAAATTAGTAGTATTTCCACTACATATTTAAAATTAAGAAAATATAAAATTATGCACTTAATTCTAGTCTTGACAAACATGTTTACATTACGTGTATTTGTGTTCTAAAGCATTTTCTGATTATGATTCTCATAATCCATATTAACTTAAACTCTTAATCTATTGTTGAGTTCAGTTGAGTTCAGTCGCTCACTGGTGTCTGACTCTTTGCGACCCAGTAGACTGCAGCACGCCAGGCCTTCCTGTCCATCACCAACTCCTAGAGCTTACTCAAACTCATGTCCTTAGAGTCAGTGATGCCATCCAACCATCTCATCCTCTGTCATCCCCTTTTCCTCCCACCTTCAATCTTTCCCAGCATCGGGGTCTTTTCAAATGAGTCATTTCTTCTCATCAGGTGGCCAAAGTATTGGAGTTTCAGCTTCAGCATCTATTTCAGCCTCAGCATCTACTCAGCTTCAGCGTCTGCTCAGCTTCTAATCTATCGTTAAACTAAGTTAATTAATGGATAATCTTTGGATGTGTGGATAACGAGTGTAAGATAGAAGACTGAGACATTGTCACTATTACAACTGTGTATACGGTATGTGGAGTATATTTTTGTTTTTGAAGAAATAGAATAGTTTACAGATTCTTCCAATATGATATTATCATAAAGGACAAATGAGTAAATTTACAGCCGTTTTCAGAAGGTTTGAGTGTAGTGAATATCATTCATCTTGGTTTCTAATAATTGCAAATGATCATGAACAAAGGAATGAAATACATGAAAATCTTTCAAAACTGGCTTATTTTTAAATAATTTATAGCTTATTAATATTTTATTGCCAAATATTATATTAATGCAGACTAGAATATTTTCTCAGTGATAAAATAACATGATCTTGTGGCATTTAATAGTCTCTAAGATAGAGTAAATACTAAATTTTGCTAAAGTAGAATTACTTTCTTTATAATTTACCCAGGTAGCAGATTCTCTCTCTCATTAGAATCGTTTTCTGTGTTATGGTCAAATTTTATGTCTATGATCTGAAAAAAACAGAAGAACCAGAAAAGTTCTTCACTCCTGAAAGAGATAAGTTTCCTTGTAGTTGTTTTATATTCTATGTTTATTTAAAATATTGCACCATTACTTTGATGAACTAGTAATCAAGCCAACATTATCAGGACTCAAGAACCAATCTTAATCAAGAGACCAAATATTTTTTGATTAATCTGTTGATTTTGCCTCTTTAAGATCAGGCTTTTTATTTGTTAACTGTGTGAAATGAAAACATCTCCTGCCATATCAATAAATGAGAAATGTCATAGCCATCAGCGATTTCTGGCCTCCAATGTGAATGAGGGCCCCCAAACTGATCCAGTGGTGCATGCCTCCACCCCCAGGGTCATTGCTAAGGAGTTAGAGGGATGCAAGAAGCAAAGTGAAAAAGGAAACAGGTTGGTTACAGATAGCTGAGGTGTATATGAAAGGAATGAATTCACTGAGCCCAGAGGCTTGCCTCCACCCACACACAGAATGCTAAATTCCTTAACTTGATACCTGATCTTTGATATTCAGACTGCCTGCTCCCTTTGTTGCAAAGGTAAATAGCCTGACTTCCCCCTGCCTCCTTGGAGCAGTCTTCTCAGAGCTACTGAGATGCTGGGCTCCTGGGCTCAGAGTCCTAAACATTCTCACCAAATAAAATAACTACTTTCAGGCTATGACTATATTTTTTAGTCAACAACTATGTGTATTAAGTATCTTACATGTAAAACTAGATTTCAGTGGATACACACACAAATTTCTTCTTTCACTCTATGCAAAGAGAGATGGCAAAAGTAACTTGGTTTGATTGATATATCTGTAGGTTTTATTACTCCAAAAATTATCATAAGAGCTACATGGAAAGGTTTTCTCCAATCAAAGAAGTTTCACTTATATCAGATTTAATTTTATGTAGGTAGGAATAGTAATTACAAGTATTTCACAGATTCATCCTTTGTCTTGCCAACTTTGACATGTTTTACCTTCAGGAGAAATACTGATCAGATTCTTACTACTTGATGTCATTGGTTATCATAATAAATTAACCATGAGCACTTCATCAGCAGATACTTAAAAGTTTGTTATAAGCTATAAACTGGAAATTGAACTTTTAACAAGAAAGGATAGTCTCAGAGCCTCAGTAAAAAGGACTCGATCAGGTGCTTTAAACTAATGATATTTCAAGAAATAAACTCAAGGAACCAAGCCTGGAAGCTTGAACAGGCATCAATTGCCAAGTCTGAGATTTTCCAAGTTAACTCTGAATTGAGCGAGGATTTCCAGGAGCCATTTTCATTCAGGAGCAGACAACTTTCATGAAAGCCAACTATTGACCCTAAATTCAAAAGGTCAAAATGTAACTCACACAGCAGAGAATAAGCAAGGAAAAGAAATCTAATCGTAGTCCTTTGGGAATGTTTTTGTATTAGTTTTAATTTCTATTTTTCCAATGGTAAAAGAAGCTCTTTCTCTTCTTTTGAATATCTCTTTATTCCTTAATTTGTAAATGGTATCTTGTCCCTGACACTTAAATTTAAACCCAAGTGAACAGACACGCATACGCACAAAAACTATTCTGAGTCTCACTACTTTTCTTGGAAGTGCAGTTATTTGCCAGACTTTGACTTCCTTATGTCCACGACATAATTGGATAAATTGATTTTACAATCAAGGCTGTAATTGTAATAACATAGTTGAGAATAAATCTCATTGTGATTAGACATGACAAACCCACCATTAAGGCCTTAGGAAATGTACTTCACATGTAGAGCTGTTGCCACAAAGGCTTCCCAGGAATCTGTTCCTGTTTTGTGTTTTTCAGGCTCTCATATACTTTGGGTCTCATATAGGCAGAACCTAATCAGATTTGGCAGACTTTGAACAGAGATTTTCCCAAATTTATAGGAACTTCAGACACAACCTGTAAGTATGAATGTTTCAGGTTTGGATTTGCTTTCCAAACCATGGGATAGGAGGTTAAGCAGAAGCAATTTTTTTAAAGAAAAAGTTTCAAGAATAATCATGCATCCGCACATACTCAGTCTCATCCAACTCTTTGGGATCCCATGAAAGGCAGCCTGCCAGGCTCCTCTGTTCATGGAATTTTCAGGCAAGAATACTGGAGAAGGTTGCCATTTCCTACTCCAGGGAATCTCCCAGACACAGGAATTGAACTTGCATCCCTGCATCGCCTGCATTGGCAAGTAGATTCTTGACCACTGCACCACCTGGTAATCAAAAATAATAGATATCATTGAAAATGCAATCTGAGATTCTTCATACATTTTTCAATCAGAAGTTAATTATATGGCCGTGGTACTTAGGCAACCCTTTGAGCCTCTGGATTTGCCGAGTGGCAAAGAGGCTTACATGGTTAATTAACACTTTTTGATGCACCTCTGAAAATTAATCCATCAAAAGCAAAATGAGATCAGCATTTTCATAAGAATAATCTTTCAAGATCCATTACTTATTTATGATCAGCAGAAAAACTGCTAAAACATCCCAAATTTAAATTAGGCAAAAAAAAAAAAGTGACCGCATATTCTTTTAATGTCATACTTCATCATTGTTTAATAGGCACTTTCAAGGAATATCTAATGCTCCAGGAATTTTGCCTTTATTTAATTTGCAATTTACTATTGATTGAGGCCTAGACTCCATGAAGTAATGACTTAACTTGTCACTTTCCATCCTGTAGACACGCAAGTAACACCAGTCCTAAAGAGAAAATAACTCCAAATACTATGCACTCCAAGACTTACACAAGTTTTGTCCCTAAATGGACCAACTATTTCAGCATGCCTTTCCTGACTACATAAACCCCTGCTCTTCAGATGCTCTCCAGATTTGCCATTCTTCTGGTTCTCTCATTAATGAATTAAAATTTTTGACATGGGTTCATCCTGTAAGAAATTCATATGAATTATACAAGTCATTCTATGAGGATATGGACCATGATTCCTAACTTTTTGAAAAACACACTTCGACTTAAGCCAATCTCAATTACTTGAGAAACAAGTGGACAAACTAAGGTAAGTGTCACATCTCCTTACAGTCCATTGAACCTCCCACTTCCTGGAGACATAGCAAGCCATTTGGTTCTAGCTTAGCTGAAAGACCTGGTTGGTTTAAATCATAATTTATTTCCAATGTCCTGATTATGTTCCTTAATTCACTAAAATCTGTGTATTCTTATTTATTCAGAGCAAAAAAATAAGCTAGGTGAGATGAATAAGAAATGAGAGGGCAAATCATTGTCTTAGGTGTCATATCAATGAATTTAATAGAGTTATTATCTGAACCCTGGTGACTCAGATGATAAAGAATCTGCCTGCAAAACATGAGACCCAGGTTCAGTCCCTGGGTCAGGAAGTCCCCTGGAAAAGGAAATGGTTACCCACTCCAATATTCTTACCTGGAGAATTCCACAGACAGAGGATCCGGACAGCCTACAGTCCATGGAGTTGCAGAGAGTCAGACACAACTGAGCAACTAATACACTTGGAGATTTACTCAATAAAATGTATTACAAAGCCCAATACTCTTGCCAAGACACAAGATCAAGTCTTCATCATCCCTCAGAAGGAGGTATGATAACTTAAATACCAAATTGAGACAAATCTTCGATTTTGGCTACACTTTTATGGCTTTCTTGACCCACTATTTCATTTCTCTCCTGTCCATCCTGCAAGTTTATATGAAAGGAACTCCAGTTGAGATATATCAGCACTATGCTGATCCAGTTCTAGTTTGAAATAAAATATGTTCTAACAACGAAGCAAAGACAGGACAAACAAATCCAGTCTATTCAACTGCGTGGAATAACGCCATTCAGCAGGTAATATAAACACAGTGGACTGGCTTGGCGAACATACATTTGGCTTACGAGTGGCCTTTTAGAGTATCCACGTAAGAATATGACTGGAAGAAAACCTTGACTTAGAACCAGATGTTATCTCAGATGGGATGCTAGACCTGAAATTTTTATATATTTATCTTTATATTCTCATCTTCAACGGAATCTCATGTCAACTCCTTTCATTATACATTTGAAGAGAACAAAAGCAATATTAGATGGAAAAGGGCTCCAGGGAGAGCACAGTATGTGTGACAGAGAGGAAGGGACTTCTGCAGGCAGGTCTCTGCCACTCCAGATTTGGCCATCTTTCCTTCCTGAGTTATCAGTTACCTGTCTCATTGCAGCAGAATTCTCAGCAAGAATAAGCCAGGGTACAACTCCAGATGGTCCTCGGGCGTGCTCTGTAGCTTCATTTGTGTCCGAGTCTTTGCAACCCTGTGGATTGTAGCCTGTCAGGCTCCTCTGTCCATGGGTTTCTCCAGGAAAGAAGGGCGGAGTGGGTTGCCATTTCCTCCTCCAGGGGATCTTTCTGACCCAGGGATCGGGCTCACGTCTCTTCTGTCTCCTGCATTGCAAGTGGATACTTTACCCACTGAGTCACCTCCTTTCAGTCCAAGAAATAAAGCTCACTCCCCTTCGGTCCTGCAGTGTTCACCATTTCCTCACCATTAGTTCAGAGCTTCAAGCACAAAGGACTTCAAAGGTCATAGGATAAACATTCTAAACATCCGGCTACAAGGCAAGTGGAAATGGTATGGAAGATGACTATACGTCAGGCCAGAAACTTTAGATTCAAATAAACAACAATCATTAACTGTCACTGGCTTATATTTGACATTCATCTCTTCATGGGTCTGACCTTGGACTGAAGAGCTTTATTTCCTAATTAGTAATGGAAAATTATGAATTAGAACCAAGTTACCAAGCATGTCAATAAGACATCCCTGTTTAATCAATGCATGATTGAGCATTTACTGTAAAGTATAGACTGTACCGCAATGCAGAAAATAATATTTGTCTAGAGCTTAATACAAACAAAACTACTTGTGTATCATCACATTTTATATAATACAATAAGATTATTTTCTTTTATCGCTATTGTATTGCTTTTAACTACCTCTAACACTAGAACTGCTACTACTACTAAACTTTTTGCTATGATTGTGACTGTAAGTACAGAAATTCCTGTATTTTAACACTATAATAGTATTCTAGAACTTGTCAGATAAAAGAAATGGAAGTTATAGGAAGAAAATAAATTTATTCCAAGAGAATGTGAACCTGAAATGCAAACATGACACATTTTGTAGATATAACCATGATGTTGTTTATCTGCCACTAATACACAGGATTTACTTGTCATTTTCCTCCAAATTTATCTTACCGCCACACACCCTAAGTCTGGTATGTGTCCAAGTGAAGTCAGAGTCACCGTTTCAGCCCACCTATACTTTCACCTGTGTCTCAGTTACATTGTTTGAGATCAGTTCTCATTTTCAAAAATGAGAATTAGAACTTTCTTATTTAAAAAAAAAGTCAAATTTAAAACCCAATAAAATGTTCACGTAATTTCACAATCGCAGGGAGGCCTGGCGTCCTGCGATTTTATTTTTTGTTTATTTTTAAAGTCTGCTTCAGTCAGTTTAGTTAGTTCAGTCGCTCAGTCTGACTTTTTGCGACCCCATGCATCGCAGCATGCCAGGCCTCCCTGTCCATCACCAGCTCCCAGAGTTTACCCAAACTCATGTCCATTGAGTCAGTGATGCCATCCAACCATTTCATCCTCTGTCGTTCCCCTCCTGCCCTCAATCTTTCCGAGAATCAGGGTCTTTTCCAATGAGTTGGCTTTTCACATCAGGTGGCCAAAGTATTGGAGCTTCAGCTTCAGCATCAGTCCTTCCAAAGAACAACCAGGACTGATCTCCTTCAGGATGGACTGGTTGGATCTCCTTGCAGTCCAAGTGACTCTCAAGAGTCTTCTCCAACACCACAGTTCAAAAGCATCAATTCTTCAGTGCTCAGCTTTCTTTATAGTCCAACTCTCACACCCATAGACTACTGAAAAACCACAGCTTTGACTAGATGGTCCTTTTTTGGGCTCCAAAATCACTGCAGATGCCATAAAATTAAAAGACAGCTTACTCCTTGGAAGGAAAGTTATGACCAACCTAGACATCACATTAAAAGGAGAGACATTACTTTGCCAACAAAGGTTCATCTTTTCAGCTACTTTAATAGAAATATGGAGGAGGCAGGCTTTTTTTCTCTTTTTTGATGATGACACAAAGAAAGCAACTAATGAGTGTTGCCTCGCTAATAAATTTCTAAATAAATGGAAGGGTCTATGATACAAGCAAGGGTTTTTAACAACATACTGTCCAGAGACTCTGAGTCTAGAGGTATCAATTTTAAAATACAATATTCCAAGTGGGAAAATGCCACGACAGCATACTTTGGAGCTAACTTGCCGGGTTTCAATCTAGATTCTGCAGTCCTGTCTAGCTGTGTGATCTTTAGCAAGTCACATAACTCCCTCTGAGCCTAAATTGTGGTAACCACCTGTAAAGTTGATGTAAGCATTAAATCAGTTATTACTATTAAGCTTAGGATGGTGCAAGCCACATCATAAGTGCTCAATGAATATTACCTACTTCCCAGATCTGAATAGAGCCTCAGGATTTGGTTCATCAGTGATTATTAACAGTTTAGATTTATTAATAGAGAATAAACTTCCAATTGAACCAGAAGGTTTATATTTTTAGAAATCAGGTATAGTTGGGTATATTCTTTAATGTGGTTCATAGGATTTATTAACCCACAGATACCAAGGGAACATTTAATGCAAAGAAGGGCACAATGAAGGACAGAAATGGTAGGGACCTAACAGAAGCAGAAAATATCAAGAAGAGGTAGCAAGAATACACAGAAGAGCTATACAAAAAAGGTCTTCATGACCCAGATAATCACAGTGGTGTGATCACTCACCTAGAGCCAGACATCCTGGAATGTGAAGTCAAGTGGGCCTTGGGAAGCATCGCTACAAACAAAGCTTGAGGAGATGATGGAATTCCAGTTGAGCTATTTCAAATCCTAAAAGATGATGCTGTGAAAGTGCTGCACTCAATATGCCAGCAAATTTGGAAACCTCAACAGTGGCCACAGGACTGGAAAAAGTCAGTTTTCATTCCAATCCCAAAGAAAGGCAATGCCAAAGAATGTTCAAACTACTGCACAATTACATTCATTTCACATGCTAGCAAGGTAATACCCAAAATTCTACAAGCTAAGCTTCAATAGTATGTGAAGCCAGAACTTCCAGATATTCAAGCTGGATTTAGAAAAGGCAGAGGAACCCAGAAATCAAATTGCCAACATCTGTTGAATCGTAGAAAAAACAAGAGAATTCCAGAAAGACATCTACATCTGCTTCATTGACTACGCTAAAGCCTTTGACTGTGTGGATCACAACAAACTGTGGGAAATTCTTCAAGAGATGGGAATACCAGACCACCTTACCTGCCTCCTGAGAAATCTATATGCAGGTCAAGAAGCAACAGTTAGAACAGGCCTAGAACCATGGATGGTTCCAAATTGGGAAAGGAGTATGTAAAGCCTGTATATTGTCACGCTGCTTATATAACTTATATGCAGAGTACATCATGCAAAATTCTGGGCTGGATGAAGCACGAGCTGGAATCAAGATTGCTGGGAGAAATATCAATAACCTCAGATATGCAGATAACACCACCCTGTTGGCAGAAAGTGAAGAAGAACTAAAGAGCCTCTTGAATAAGGTGAAAGGAGAATGAAAAAGTTGGCCTAAAACTCAACATTCAAAAAACTAAGATCATCCATCTGGTCCCATCACTTCATGGCAAATAGACAGGGAAACAATGGAAACAGTGACAGGCTTTATTTTCTTGGGCTCCAAAATCACTGCAGATGGTGATTGCAGCCATGAAATTAAAAGACATTTGCTCCCTGGAAGGAAAGTTATGACCAACCTGCTGCTGCTTCTAAGTCATAACGGTTGTGTCCAACTCTGTGAGACCCCATAGACAGCAGCCCACCAGGCTCCCCTGTCCCTGGGATTCT
>NW_011494656.1:755217-757590 GCF_000754665.1 Bison bison bison | reverse complement strand
GGATTCTCCAGGCAAGAACACTAGAGTGGGTTGCCATTTCCTTCTCCAATGCATGAAAGTGAAAATGAAAGTTAAGTCACTCAGTTGTGTCCGACTCTTTGCAACCCCATGGACTGCAGCCTACCAGGCTTCTCCGTCCATGGGATTTTCCAGGCTAGAGTACTGGAGTGAGGTGACATCACCTTCTCTGATGACCAACCTAGATAGCACATTAAAAAGCAGAGACATTACTTTGCCAACAAAGGTCCATCTAGTCAAAGCTATGGTTTTTTCAGTAGTCACATATGGATGTGAGAGTTGGACCATAAGGAAAGCTGAGTGCTAAAGAATTGATGCTTTTGAACTGTGGTGTTGGGAGAAGACTCTTCAGAGTCCCTTGGACTGAAACCAGTCAATCCTAAAGGAAATCAGTCCTGAATATTCATTGGAAGGACTGATGCTACAGCTGAAGCTCCAATAATTTGGCCCCCTGATGTGAAGAACCAAATCATTAGAAAAGACCCTGTTTCTCGGAAAGACTGAAGTAGAAGAAGGGGATGACAGAGGATGAGATTGTTGGAAAGCATCACCAACTCAATGGACATGAGTTTGAGCAAGCTCCAAGCGACAGTGAAGGACAGGAGTCCTGGTGTGCTGCAGTCCATGGGGTAGCAAAGAGTCGAACATGACTGAGCTAATGAGCAACAAAAACAAATATTTGTACAGACAAGCTGCAAAACAGAAAAAATAATGCATAGCCTCTCTTTTTTTTCTCTTTCTTATTAAGCCTGCTCCAGTGGAACGCAATATTACCAAAATGCTAGTGTAGATACATATCTTAGAGAGAATAAGTCATGTCTTTTAACCATTAAAAACCCCAAGGTGTAATGGGGAAAAATTTGTAATAATAGATTATAATTTTTCCATTTGGATATATGGCTAAGAAATAGATCAAGGTTTAATCAATACTTGTTCTTTTGCCACCCGTATAGAGTATTTTGGGTGATGACTCTTGGTCATCACCCCAAGAGTCTGAGCTTATCTGCAGCTCAGCTTCTTTGTCTTGAAGTTGGATGAAAGCCCTGATTTGGGTAACCTACCAGCCTGATCAGCGGATTACAGATGACTTTCCCCGGGCCCAGCTGTGATGGGAAATCTGGCACAATTCCAATCAATGTTTAAAGATCTTTTTGGGTCACAGTCATCTCTGTCATGGTTCTGCTGTTATTTTTATCAGCTCTCATCTTTTGGGGAGAAGACAATGGCACCCCACTCCAGTACTCTTGCCTAGAAAATCCCATGGGCAGAGGAGCCTGGTAGGCTGCAGTCCATAGGGTCACTAGGAGCTGGACACGACTGAACGACTTCACTTTCACTTTTCACTTTCATGCATTGGAGAAGGAAATGGCAACCCACTCCAGTGTTCTTGCCTGGAGAATCCCAGGAAAGGGGGAGCCTGGTGGGCTGCCATCTATGGGGTCGCACAGAGTCAGACATGACTGACTTAACTTAGCAGCAGCAGCAGCTCATCTTTTGTGCTTAGAATTTAAATGACCCAATCAAAAAATGAGCCAAAGAACTAACCAGATGTTTCTCCAAAGAAAACATACAGATGGCTAACAAACACATGAAAAGATGCTCAACATCACTCATTATCAGAGAAATGCAAATCAAAACCACAGTGAGGTACCATTTCACGCCAGTCAGAATGGCTGCGATCCAAAAGTCTACAAACAATAAATGCTGGAGAGGGTGTGGAGAAAAGGGAACGGTCTTACATTGTTGGTGGGAATGCAAACTAGTATAGCCACTATGGAGAAAGGTGTGGAGATTCCTTTAAAAACTGGAAATAGAACTGCCATATGACCCAGCAATACCACTGCTGGGCATACACACTGAGGAAACCAGAATTGAAAGAGTCACATGTACCCCAGTGTTCATCACAGGGCTGTTTACAATAGCCAGGACATGGAAGCAACCTAGATGTCCATCAGCAGATGAATGGATAAGAAAGCTGTGGTACATATACACAATGGAGTATTACTCAGCCATTAAAAAGAATACATTTGAATCAGTTCTAATGAGGTGGATGAAACCGGAGCCTATTATACAGAGTGAAGTAAGTCAGAAAGAAAAACACCAATACAGTATATTAATGCATATAAAGATGGTAACGCATATAAAGATGGTAACAATGACTCTATATGCAAGACAGCAAAAGAGACACAGATGTAAAGAACAGACTTTTGGACTCTGTGGGAGAAGGCAAGAGTGGGATGATTTGAGAGAATAGCATTGAAACATGTATATTATCATATGTGAAATAGATCGCCAGTCCAAGTTCGATGCATGAGACAGGGTGCTCAGGGCTGGTGCACTGGGACGACCCTGAGG
>NW_011494656.1:701024-755117 GCF_000754665.1 Bison bison bison | reverse complement strand
TAATTTTTTTTAAAGAATTTTCCCATGTCAGCTTCCTATAGATAGCAGGCCTTTTATGGAGCTGTGACCCAATTGTAGTTGGTCATTTCTGTTGCAATAAGCAAAACCCCAGTTGGTGGATGGGGATTCCCTCCAGATCTTCCTTATAAATGACCTTTGCCTGACCCTAGGCATTAAGTAGGTGTCTGGGACGGCAGTGATGAAACCATGTGCAAGCTGAAGTGGATGCTGACAAGATCCTGAGGTCTGACCTCAGCAAAAGCTGTTGAGTGAATATCACTGATCTGTGCTACTTTTAGTCTGACTTGGAACTTTACACAACTTTTACTACCTTTGCCAAATCCTGTTTAAATATATTTCACCTAATTGAGCCCTATTAACGTGGATTCTGGCACAAAGCCTTTTGAAAGCATCAGAACATGATGTAATTTCTATCTAATATCATATCCTTTCTTATCTCCCAGGGGACATTGCAGGCTCTTTTATTTGGGAATGTTTATTTTGGAAATCGCTGACTAATGGACTCTAGGCTGTCTGTGTAATAAACATTAGTGCTAGTTCTAACTTGCACTGATTTCTCTGGAAATATTTGTCTATGATTCCACTTGTCATCAGACCTGTTAGCAGTCTATCATTGTGGTCAGTCTGTAAACTAGAATTCAACAGTTAAATCCAGCCTATTGCTGTTTTTCCTTCTTTCTTTTTTTTTGGTAAAAATGTTTTATGAAACACACCCATGACTTTTCATTTACAAACTGCCTATGACTGCTTTTGAATTACAGTTGAGTGGTTGCAGCAGAAACTTTGGTTCACAAAGTCCAAAATACGTACTCTCTGGCTCTTAACAAAAATAAAATTAAAAAAGCTTATCCAATCCCTGGTCTAGAGAAAAATGCTTTGGAAATAGGGCAGGCAAAGAATAGGGCAGCCAAAGTGTGCAAGTGTTCACTAAATTCTCAAATTTCATTTTCCAGATTCTCATGGACTTTCCTAAAGGCCATCCTGAGGAAGCCTCGGAAGAGCCTACCTCTTTCTTGGAAGGGAAGGAGAGAAAAGAAAAAGAAAAGAAAGACAGAAGGAAGAGTGGGAGAAGGAAAGAAGGAAGGAAGAAAGTGTCACGTTTCCCCAAAAGGAGGAAACGAAGTGAAAGTTCATTTTAATGACTGATCAAGACATTACATTTCTGCTTTGTAAATAAGTGCAATGAATTTATTGAAGGAGAGAAAGGGGATTGGGGCAAACTGACAGATTGGGATTGATATATGTACACTATTGTGAATAAAATAGATAAGTAATGAGGACCTTCAGAATGGACTGGTTGGATCTCCTTGCAGTCCAAGGGACTCTCAAGAGTCTTCTCCAACACTACAGTTCAAAAGCATCAATTCTTCGGCACTCAGCTTTCTTCACAGTCCAGCTCTCACATCCATACATGACCACAGGAAAAACCATAGCCTCGACTAGATGGACCTTTGTTGGCAACTTAACGTCTCTGCTTTTGAATATGTTATCTAGGTTGGTCATAACTTTTCTTCCAAGGAGTAGAAGGAGATCAGCCCTGGGATTTCTTTGGAGGGAATGATGCTGAAGCTGAAACTCCAATACTTTGGCCACCTCATGCAAAGAGTTGACTCATTGGAAAAGACTCTGATGCTGGGAGGGATTGGGGGCAGGAGGAGAAGGGGACCACAGAGGATGAGATGGCTGGATGGCATCACTGATTTGATGGACGTGAGTCTGAGTGAAGTCCAGGAGTTGGTGATGGACAGGGAGGCCTGGTGTGCTGCAATTCATGGAGTCGCAAAGAGTCGGACACGACTGAGCGACTGATCTGATCTGAACTGAATGAGGACCTACTGTATAGCACAGGGAACTCTGCTTAATGCTCTGTGGTGACTTAAATGGGAAGAAAATCTAAAAAAGAGTGGATATATGTATATAGATAATTGATTCACAGCAGAAACTAACAAAACATTGTAAAGTAACTCTACTCCAATAAAAAAATTGAACTTAAAAACAAAAGCAAGACATAACAAAATGTCCTTAGTAATTTTCTGCCTGTAACATTACTGTTGGAGGCAAAATTCCTTTTCAGATGGGCATTTTGGACTCAGAATATTCTGAACTGAGATGAAGGCATAGTAGAGTGAGATTGTGGGTGCAATGACAACCTTTATTTAGCCGCTTTAATTAGGCAATCTCCTTTGCCTCTCAGGACAAAAACAAAGCCCACCAAAATCACTATGATGAAAGAATGCATTTCTCTTGAGGAAAATCTTTTGAGAATAAAGCACAAATCACCAATAAGACATGTTGAACTCTAAAATAAATATCTGCATTTATTTGAATAAAAACAGATGTGGATTTACCTTGAAGCTACTGAACCTTAAGCTTCCAGGAGCTTTGCCGGCCTGGGGCCCTCCCAGGGCCCTGTGCAGGGGGAAGACACAAGCAGAGTTCACAGAGTCATGTGTTTTTGTAAAAATGGAAGTAAACCATTTTACCTGCACATTGTTAAAAACCGTTCTTCGTGGCCATACTAGCTTGCCTGCTCCATTATGTAGATGTTTTGAAACATTTAGAAAATATGGTCAATTGGGGAAGGGAATGACAACCCACTCCAGTATTCCCACCTGGGAAATCCCATGGACAGAGGAGCCTGGCAGTCTCCAGTCCATAGGGTCACAAAGAGTCAGACATAACTTAGCAGATAACACTAACACTTTCACACTCAGGATGGATTTTCTAGCTCCAAGTCACTCTTTGGGGAACTGTCTAATTTTGCACTGCTTTGTAAAAATAAAGATTATTGTTTAAAAAAAGTACCATCAGAGTAATTTTTTTAAGTAACTTCTAAAATATATCCATTGGAAGCTAACCATAATTACTATAGACATGCAGTGATCTATTTAAAAATAAATGAACAAGCTTTAGCTTAACATTTAATTTTATATCTTAGGGACTTCCTTGGTAGTCTAGGGGTTAAGACTCCATGCTCCCAATGCAGGGGGGCTCGGATTCTGTCCCTGATCAGAAAATTAGACTCTGCATGCTGAAACTAAAAAGATCCCACATGCTACAATGAAGACCCAGCAGAGCCAAATAAATAAATAAATATCCAAAAATATATATCTTAGCTATTTCTCATTTGATCTGTATTTCCATTACCATCTTCAGTGGAAATTTCATCCTAAATGTATTTCAATGCTTAAGTGTTTACTCAAAGCATTAAGTATGAATAACCTAATATTTTGGAGAAGGAAATCACAGCCCACTGCAGTATTCTTGCCCGGAGAATCCCATGGACAGAGGAGCAGGGCAGGCTACAGTTCAGACTAAGTAGGACACAACTTAGCGACTAAACCACCAACAACCTAATATTTTAGAAGGTGAAAGTGAAAGTGAAAGCTTAATGACCACTGACCATGTCCATCACTTCCCAGGTCAGGTATGAATTCGCAATGGCCAGAGAGGGTTTCACCTCCCATCCCCAGTTCTTTGGGCTTTTTGCTGAATTCTCACTCCCAGAGTCACAGTATGGAGGCTACAAATCCTAACTTGATCAATCATGAGGGTTCATTAAATTCATAGTAAAGAAAGAATCATCTTCTCCATGAATTTAAAATGTGACTCAGGTGATATATCGCTATCCTGTGTAAGTACTTTCAGTGGTCTTTAATTTGAGTGAAATGTGAAGCAGGCAGAAGAATGACTCCCAGGTATGCCCATAACCAAGTCCGTGAACTCTGACTCTATTACGGGGCAAAGAGATTTTGCAGATGTAATTAGGATTATGAATTTTAAAATAGGGAGATGACCCTGCATTATCCAGAATCCCCCAATCTGTTCACAAGAGCTCTGAAAAAGCCTAGAACATTCTCTGGCTCAAAGCAGAAAGAGATGGAGCAAAAGGGGAAGTCAGAGAAATTGCATGTGTGTGGTCCTAAGATGTGGTCCCAGACGTGAACACCAGAGAGACGCTTCTAGGAGCCAAGGGCTCCCTTCAGCTGACAGCCAGGAAGGAAGTGGGACCTCACTCCACCAACTGCAAGGAACTAAAGTCTGCGGTCAACCAGAATGAGCATGGAAGCCCATTCTTCCTTAGGACTTCTCATAAGAGCACACCATTGGGCACTTTGACCTTGGTCTTAGAAGATCTGGGCCAGAAAATCCAGCTGAGATATGGTTTCTGACACACAGATATGGTGTGATAATAAATGGGTTTTCTTGTAAGCTGCTGAATCAGTGCTGACTTGTTTCATGATGATGGGAAACTAATACAAAGTCCAAATTTTCTGCAGAGCCCTACAGTCCTGAACCCTCATCTCCCTCTCTAATTTCAGCTCCCGCCATTGTCCCCTTGCAGATTTGGGTCGCTCCTGTTTCCTCTTCTGAAAATTGCCTGCTGACAGTTTCCCCGAGCCCCCCACTGTGTTCCCCCAACCCACATCCTCCTCTGGCTCTCTGGGGCACCCTCGCCAGCACGCTTCCCTTCCTCCCCACCCAGAAGGGCATGCCACTCTGCCTTGCTTAAATAAAATAGGACATTTCTTCTTCACTAGGTTATAAATTTCTACAAGAAGGGATGGGACTTTTTGTAATAAGTGTTTAAGAGAATAATGGGCAGTCATCAGTGATCAATAAACATTTGCTCAATAAGCAGATAAATAAAACACTAAACTATACTATCAGTGAGCCTCCTGGGGGCTTTATGAACACAATTGAGGAGAGGAGTATGTCAGCCCAAGGTCCATATCTCAGGACAGCTGCCCCTCCCCGAGGACCATGGCTAGCCCACTCTCCCCAGGTTCATCAACTAGGGAAACTGCCCCATGTCACCTATTTTATCTTCACTAAGTCTCCCCATTAAATCCTCCTGCAATCATGCAATGCAAGCATGCCTTTTGTATCATTCATCATTAAAAACGAAACAACATTTGTATAGCACTGCATAATTTACAAAGCATTTTGAGCAGAGGCTCTTAAACAGTTGACAGCACATCACAAAGTGGAGAAGAGCTGATGCAAACACATCCCCTGACTCTCTGACGTCTGTGCTCCTTATCCTCAGCACTGCCAAGGACACTCCAGGGCCTTATTCACCACCTGATCCACACATGCTTATCTCCTATCTAGACCTTCCTCTGAGGCTTCGGTCACAGTCCCAGATGTTTCCCTGATGCTGTTCCCAACACAGTGGTCACCCCCACCAAACCTGTTCCCCTCCAGCTTTCCTTCATGGGAGAACGATAGGAATGGGACTTGTCATCACTTTGGTCCTACGGGAAGGGTGGGGCCAGGCATGTTCTGTGGGTGATGCCTCTGTGAGAGCTGTGAAGGACTGAGATACAGCTAAACGCAATGGGCTCGAGTATGGTCCTTTCAGAGGCTTCGAGTATGCAATTCTCATCCATCACTCTCCTTTCTATTCTGCCCAAACCCACTTTTTCAGGTGTTGTTGTCTAAAATTAACCAGCTGAAATCCATTCCTTTGACTGAGGATTTCCTACCTGTTAGAGAATAAATAAGTTAGGAGGAGATGGTTATTCAGTTATTATTTATAATTCATTTTTTAAGAATCTGCATGCATATGTGTGTGCTAAGTCACTTCAGGCATGTCTGATTCTGTGAGACCCTATGGACTATAGTCTGCCAGGCTCCTCTGTATATGGGATTCTCCAGGCAAGAATACTGGAGTGGGTTGCCATGCCCTCCTCTGGGGATCTTCCAGACTCAGGGATCAAACCTGCATCTCTTAAGTCTCCTGCATTGGCAGGCTGGTTCTTTACCACTGAGCCACCTGGGAAGCCCCTTTTAGAATCTAGTTGATCATAATTTGTCCTATGGATTGAAATCACCTTGCTCCCACTCTAGCTCTCCATTTGGCTACATGATCATAGTCACGTCCTGGAGCCTCAGTTTCCTGAACTGGGAATTGGAGGTAATGTTAGAATCTACGTGTTGGATCGTTGATAACTTAACATAAGGAAATACATTTTAAAACACTCAACAGAGGAGCCAGGACATAGTCCACGTCTAGTTAACTCCATATTTGGAAACATTTTTGTCTGCTTCATTTACTATCTTTTTCAACAAGGAACACAGTGCCTGGCATACAGAGGGCACTCAGGAAAATTCAGGAATGGGTGAATGACTGAATTGCTGCTGACAAGTGTTCAGTCACGTCTGACTCTGCAACACCATGGACTGTAGCCTGCCAGGCTCCTCTGTCCATGGCAAGAATACTGGAGTGGGTTGCCATTTCTTTTTCCAGGGGATCTTCCCAACCCAGGAATCAAACCTGGGTCTCTTGCATCTGTTGTATTGGGAGGAGGATTATTTACCACTAGCTGCCACCTGGAATTTTTGACTGAATTATAGGATTATATTCAGACACTGGTTTTGCAAAAGAAAAAATAATAAGGAAAACAGTGAACATGCTTGCAACTGGAGAGTGTGCTAAAGGAGCAAAGAACAGAACCAAAAGGAGGCCACACACTGCCTCCGTTAATACCAAGTATCTCTCGGTGCTTCCAAAGACTGTCTCTAGAAATGTGATCAGAAATACAGCTCCCTGTGTTTGCTCTGGTTGGGATCTGTTCCCTCATTTTCTTCTGTGCTGGATCCTTCCTTCTTGCTTATTTGTGTTGACACAAACAGGAGTAATTCTGTAAGATAAACATTGTGCTGTGCAGCCAGAAGGCTGTCAGAAAAGAAAGACAGCCCTAGAAAACCGGGAGCCACCAGCTCTACCACTCCAGGGAACAGGCGGCTTGATCAACACGCTTCTCTCTCATCACTCCGTGCATGTCTCTCCAATTTAGTCACACTGTTTACCTGAAGGGAAGCTAAAGGGAAGACCATACTGTGAATTACAGGGAGCGACCAATACCCGGAGCCAACAGCAACAGTCATGCAGTGACCTGCTGGACACATGGTCTCTGACAGGGGTGACAGGTCAGTGTCAGGGGGCTGGGTTCTTAAACTGGGGAACAGAAATGATAGAAAGGGCTTTTCATAACCATGACTGGAAGGCAAACACATGGTATTTTTTCACACAGTATATTCAACAAGGTTTGATGTTCCCCACCTTATGGGAGAACAGGAAAAACGAAAGAGCAGGAGAGAGAGTACATCTGAAAAAACAGAACTGAGGTTAAGCAGTTTTAAAGCTCTAGAAAGGGAAAAACTTCCCTGGTCATCCTGTGGTTAAGGATCCACCTTCCAATGCGGGGGACATGGTTTTGATCCCTTGTAGGGCAAATAAGATCCCACATGCCATGGGGCTGGCATGCCATGCCACAGCTTAGACCAACACAGCCAAAAATAAATTAATTTTTTAAAATGTTCTAGATGTATCAAAATGTAGAAATTGTTTCTCAGAGGGTGGTACACAGGCCACTGGGATCTGAATTGCTAGTTTGCAAAAATACAGACTCCTGAGTCCCACAGCAGAAGTGTTGCATTAGTATCGATCAGGGTTGAACCTAGGAAGGTATATTCTAACCCTCTCCCCAGGGGATTCAAAAGCAATACAAAAGTACTCTAAAACTAAAGAACCACAGTTATAGGATATCTCTGACTTCAGTTCAGTTCAGTTCAGTCACTCAGTCATGTCCAGCTCTTCACAACTCCATGAATCACAGCACTCCAGGCCTCCCTGTCCATCGCCAACTCCCGGAATTCACTCAAACTCATGTCCATCGAGTCAGTGATGCCATCCAGCCATCTCATCTTCTGTCGTCCCCTTCTCCTCTGCCCCCAATCCCTCCCAGCATCAGGGTCTTTGCCAATGAGTCAAGTCTTCGCATGAGGTGGCCAAAGTACTGGAGTTTCAGCTTTAACATTAGTCCTTCCAAAGAACACCCAGGTCTGATCTCCTTTAGAATGGACTGGTTGGATCTCCTTGCAGTCCAAGGGACTCTCAAGAGTCTTCTCCAACACCACAGTTTAGAAGCATCAATTCTTCGGTGCTCAGCTTTCTTCACAGTCCAACTCTCACATCCATACATGACCACTGAAAAAACCATAGCCTTGACTAGACAGACCTTTGTTGACAAAGTAATGTCTCTGCTTTTGAATATGCTATATAGGTTGGCCATAACTTTCCTTCCAAGAAAAGGGAATAAGGGGAGAAAAACTATAGAACAGACCCCAGTATTCTCAATCTGTGATGCTTTTAGTATACCAGTCCATTTTCATGACCAAAAGAAATACCTAAAAGTTACACTTATTAAGTAGTTAGGTACAAACAACCTTATAAGACTAACAACTTAGTAACTACTAAAATAATAGTAAAATTTATTTAATACTTATCCACAATTACCAATTACAACTACTAAATACTGAAAGTAAAAGTGTTAGTCACTCAATTGTGTCCAACTCTTTGAGACTCATGGACTAGCCTGTCAGGCTCCTCTGTCCATGGAATTCTCCAGGCAAGAATACTGGAGTGAGTAGCCATTCCCTTCTCCAAGGGATCTTCTTGATCCAGGGATCAAACCCAGGTCTCCTGCATGGCAGGCAGATTCTGAACCATCTGAGCCATCAGGGAAGCCCTTAATTAATTACTAATGGGCTGAAAATACAATATCTATTATTTACTGTTTAATCAAAGAAGTGAGAAAGAACAAGAAATCAAACAAGAGAAAATAATACTTTAGTCATTTAATAAAATCAAAGACCTTTGTTTTCCCTTCAAGAGTTGTAGATAATTTTCTGAGCTGTATTCCTCGGAGCTGTTGTGTAGATACTGAAATCCCCACTAGGTGGAAAAGTTACCATAATGACCAGAATGTAGCCTTGGTTTAGGCTGCCACAATTCTGAGAACTGGCCTCAGAGAAAATGGAAACAAACAGACCCTGGAACTAAAGATGAATTGTACTTAGAACAATCCATATGATACTGATCAGACCACCACAGACCCATCTCAAAATGATTGCCAGGGCTGACCGTGCTGTTCTGCACATAGCCCCCTGCCTCTGCCTGTATATCCCTGAAACTCTTTAAAAGCTTTACCCTCGGATCAGGGAGTTGGTTCTTTGGGACCTAATTCCACCCTCCCAGGATTGCCAGTTTCCTCAAAAAGCTGTGCTTCCTTTTGGCCAATATCTGTTTCTCAGTATTAGATTCTTGAGCAACAAGTAGCCAAACTTGAGTTTGGCAGCATTCACCTCTTGAGAAGGAAGTGTTCCAGGCCCAAGGAGCATCCATGTGTGGCTGAATGGGACTAGAAAGACTGTGCCCACGAGACTCTTTCCCAACACATCTCTGTTCACTGAGAAATGTTTGCACACACATGACGAATGCCTTTACCTGTGTAGCATGATAAAGATTCTGCCAAATTGGAAACTGGTTATTCTGGCATCCCTCTAGCTGCACTGACTGTCAACTGCCCACGAGAGACTGTGAAGGAAATCTGCTGCTATGATCTGAAAGCTTCTGTTCTTTCATAATTCACCAGGGATCTTGACTCCTGATGTAATGGTGTTGGGATGTGTGAGCCTTAAGGAAAGGATTAGATCATGACAGTGGAACCCTCAGGAATGGGATTAGTGTACTTCTGGAAGAGACCTCACAGAGTTCCCTAGCCTCTTCCAGCTATGTGGAAACATAAGGAGTCTCTGATCAGAAGAGGTCCCTCAACTGGCCATGCTGGTACCTTGATCTCAGACTTCCATCCTCCAGAACTATGAAACAAATTTCTATTATTTGTAACAGTTCATACCCAGTCTATGGGATTTTGTGCCAGAATCTAACTTTGATGACACCTTGATCTTGTACTCCAAGCTTCCATAACTGTTGAGCAACCCAACCTCTGATATTCTGTTTGACAGTCCAAGGTAATTAATATACCTTGAGTATCAAAGGCAGATCACCTTGCCACTTTGAAAAGGAAATAGGAGTATGAAAAGAACAGGCATGAACTCTTGTGATAATAAAGTCTTTATTAAAACTCAGTGAAACTTATTACCACCTAGACAGGACCACTATGAATTGAGAGAACATGTGGATTTCCCAGCTAGGTAAGTCTCCTAACAGCTGAATACCTCATCAAGAATAAGAGAAGGAAAAAAAGAAAGAAAGAAAAGAAAAAAAGGTTGAAGACGAAGGAAGCCAATCATAGGCTGCATGAATAAGAATTGTATCCTATATTATGTCCTTGTTATCCTATAAGCTCTAGTAAGTCTTTGAAAAAACTCACTTTATCTTAATGGTCTTATTGTGTTAATAATGTTTAACCATAGATTCCACTCCCATTGCACTGAGAGCTAAGATGCATGACATACATCTTCGGGAAATGCTTAGAAGTCTTCAGATGAATAAAAACTTTATGTGTCAAAATTTCTGAATATTCCTCTGGGTTTCCTGAAATGTTGTGGCATCTTGCATGGCAATTGCTATGAGTTTTGCATGTCACCTTGTAATAATCTTCACCAAATGACTGGAGACTTGACTCCAAATAGCACTCTCCTTTAGCCTCTTCTGAATATTTCACCCAGAGTTGTCAGCCATAACAACAACAATAAAAGTAAACTGACTTATCCCTATGGTGCATATTTTTAGTAAATTCCAGTAACGTAACGACAAGAACATTCTTTAAACTCTAAGGTCCTTCCTTTTTATGCTTTCATGGGTTCGGTTATTGATTTGTTTATGTTCCATTTTCTTGTTAATGGTTTAGAAATACAATGTATAATACCTAACACACTATTATCGTATTTAACTGCCTTTTTTTTTTTTTTTTTGTAGCAATATCTGTAGGGATTTCCTAAGAGCCAGATGGGAATGCAAGTAGTTTATCTTCCGCAGTGGTAAAGATGGATATTTACTAGAGTAAATAAATGGACAGACAAGGAAACTAAAATGTTCAGATAAACTAGGGTGTAAGCCATTGCTTCAGACAGGCTATAAACGTGTTATTATGGATTTGCTACAGAAACAAAAGCAAACTGTTGCTTCTAATTTTTTCTTGACTTAATCAGCCACAAGTTTAGTAAGCTGTGTGCCTCAATGGGAGGCAGATTTTACAGTTTTGGGATAACAGTTTATATATCCCTTTGTATGTCTTTTGCAACTGAAAATATAGATCTGTCATTTTAATTGGGCTTCAGGCAGATGCAAATTCTTACTTTCTTTACAAATTGATTTAAGAACCAGGTGGAACAGTCACCATCATTGCATGGATGCATTTTCAATTACTCAAGGATTTATAATATTAAAGGGCTGCAATATGTCTTATTTATCTTTTCATCCTTCACTGATCCAACCATAGTGCCTTAACCAAAGTTCAGGGAATTTAATCGAATGTTCAGAGATGATTTTCCCTGTTTGCTCAGTTCTAAGATGCATGTATTTTCATATTTAACACTGAATTAACTATAATTATGATAAGTTTTTCATCAAAGTGTGTTAATAAATCAACTGTATTTTCAGATTGATAATATCTCAAAATTGGAGAAGTATGAAATCTGGAAGGATAAAAATTCTCTCAATTTATTCTTTCAGACACCACTCTACAACCTCAGGACCAAGTTGGGACATTTCTCCTTTACAGTCAATAGCATTAATATTTAGTGAGCCCTTTCCACCTGCCAGACACTGGACCAGATTTGTTCTTGATTGAGAATTTTCTTCTCTGCAATTGGAATATTGGGATGCCTAGGAATTTGGGGTTTTGGTTGCAGTTTGTTCTTTTTTTTTTTTTTAGATTAAAAAAAAATAACCTCTCATGGGACCAAATTTGGTGTATTTCTGTGTGTATGTGTGTGTGTGTGTTTTAAGAAAAAGAACGTTCTCCAGAATTAGCATGCACTGGACCATTCTATGGCAGACCTCTTTGACCCTTGACTTTTGATAGTCATTCTGGATCCTCTAGGGTTTCCCAGGTGTCACTAGTGGTACAGAGCACATTGCCAATGCAGGAGACCTAAGAGACATAAGAGATATGGTTCAGTCAGCAGGATTCCCTGGAGGAGGCACGGCAACCCACTCCAATATACTTGCCTGGAGAATGTCATGGACAGAGGAGACTGGCGGGCTACCATCCATAGGGTCACAAAGAGTCAGACAAGACTCAAGCGGCTTAGCACACATGCACGCTGGATTCTTTGGTGATTTACCCCAGTGGTTTTCCAAAATGCGTGCCAAGCTCAGCCAGATAGCACGCACTCTGAGGCTGCAGTGACAAGGGCAGGTCTCACTGCACAGCTGAGAGTCAAGCACTCCTGGAGCTGGATAAAGGAAGGCTCCTGCATTTTAGGTTCAGAGGACTGCCCATCTACAGCTCTGAGTCCTGGGCTTTGTGGTGTTCTGTGCTGCCTCAGATAGGAAGCAACCAACAGCCTTGAAAGTGTTGCTTAAAGCATCTGCTTAGATACATTGGTACTTATCTTTCCTTACCCACCACTTTTATATTATCAATATTCTCTTAGTTCCTAGTAAACCTATATTAAGTGTTAAAAGAAGCAAGAAGTAGAAAGTAAAATGATACGCACCTATCAAAAGGATGGACCCAATTCCCTCACCAAGTTGTGATTCCACCATGATGATGTACTTGTAAGTTACTTCTCTCCAATCAAGCGGCTATGGTTGGAACTACAGCTCTATGATTTACCAGCTGTGACCATAGCAAGTTATTCCATTGCTCAACATCCTTGCATCTCAGTTTTAACATAGAATACTGAGCAACACTTTTTTTTACAGAGTCATTGTAAAGACCATAGAAGATGAATAAGAGGATGCAAAGGGTTTCACAAGACTGATGCATAGCACATGCTTGATAAATAAACCACATGCAGTTCCTATTTTTATTGTTGTGTTTTAGCTGATTGATCTCTTTCTACCAAGTGTCTTGTCAGTAAGTTGCTGTCCAAAAAGAGCTCTAATTAAAAACAACTCAGCCAACAGGAGAGTGATTTTCTTTAGCTGATTGCAAGAATTAAGTTGTCACAAATCTCTCTATATTCACACAGAGATAATGAGAGTATGTAAATTAAGCATTCAATTTATAATTTAATACAATTTATCAAAAAAGCCACCCTGGCACAAATACTAAGTGATATTCAAATGATTAGTTTACAGCCTAATTAGAGATTTTATAAGTCGTTACCTGTTTTTGAGTTTTGCCTCTGCCTGAAATTCTCTTCTGTCTCTATTCCTCCATCATTATTATGCACAATCACTCATTTATACACAAATCACACATAATTAATTTACTCATTCATTCATATATCCATTTAAATATTATTAGATTATGTGACTTTTTCCTCTCCAGTAATGCTTTTATTTATTCTTTAATTTTATAAAGGAATGTCCTAATTTTCAGTTTGTGGTCTGATGCTTAGCCTTTTATATTTACTACCAAATTTTGTTTATGCAGTGTTTGTATTGCAATGTTGCTTGCATTCAAGGAAATTAAAACTGCAAAGATATTTACATGTCATAAGTGCAGTACTACTTAACAGATACCTTAACTGCGGTGTAACTGAAATCGAAGGTTTCTAGGGTTCCCTCTCCTACCTATTCTTGTTGCCTTTTAAGTGCTCTTTATTTTTCCTCTGTATGAAACGTCTTTTTGAAGACATGCTACTTTGCTCTCCTTGGGTATAACTTGAGATAGCAGGAAGTCTTACTCAGATGTGAGCGGCTAATCAATGGATCTATAATATGTTCTTTTGAGAATATTTCACACATAAGTCAAAAGATAAATTTTGGCTCAATATTAGGAAAATAGCATAAAATGCTAAATTTAACTAGAATAGATTTTTTTAAGGTGGTAAAAGTTCCTTTTAATCAATAGGTCTAAGTATGGCTTGGAGTGGAGAAGGCAATAGCACCCCACTCCAGTACTCTTGCCTGGAAAATCCCATGACGGAGGAGCCTGGAAGGCTGCAGTCCATGGAGTCGCTGAGGGTCAGACTCGACTGAGCGACTTCACTTTCACTTTTCACTTTCATGCATTGGAGAAGGAAATGGCAAACCACTCAAGTGTTCTTGCCTGGAGAATTCCAGGGACGGGGGAGCCTGGTGGGCTGCCGTCTGTGGGGTCGCACAGAGTCGGATACGACTGAAGTGACTTAGCAGCAGCAGCAGGGCTTGGAGTATTGATCATCAGGGGTACTGAAGGTAAATTTGAGAGAATATTAAATTGACAAAGCTGTAGCTAAGGCTGAGCAAAGGACCATAAAGAAGGCTGAGCACTGAAGAATTGATGCTTTTGAACTGTGGTGTTGGAGAAGACTCTTGAGAGTCCCTTGGACTGCAAGGAGATCCAACCAGTCCATCCTAAAGGAGATCAGTCCTGGGTGTTCATTGGAACGACTGATGCTGAAGCTGAAACTCCAATACTTTGGTCACCTGATGCGAAGAGCTGACTCATTAGAAAAGACCCTGATACTGGGAAAGATTGAGGGCAGGAGGAGAAGGGGACGACAGGATGACACGGTTGGATGGCATCACTGATTCAATGAACATGAGTTTGAGCAGGCTTCAGGAGATGGTGAAGGACAGGGAAGCCTGGTATGCTGCAGTCCATGGGATCGCAAAGAGTCGGACACGACTGAGTGACTGCACATCAGCAACAGCTAAGGCACCTGCTTTCTCAGATATTTTGTTGTCTCAAATATGCCCATTATGGAAAACTAGTCAGTAGAGAATCTGATTAGAAAAAGATCTAGATCTCCAGGTATATATTAAGTTGTGATCAGAAATAAGAAGAAAACATTTCAAGTTGGAAGTAGCAAGGAGCTTGACCTTTGTCCAAGCTGGGATGCAAGTAGTGAATAAAGGAGACGACAGCCCCAGGTCAAGGTCAGGACGGCTCAAGACCAGGGAAGCTAATGATCTAGTTTATGTCAACTGCACTCACTGCCCCAAGGAAACAACAGCAGGCAAACCAACCTGAGACACTACAAAGAACTGCCTTAGAGTTTGTTTTACCCTGAAGTACAAATCAGAGACGAAAGGAGTGAAACATTTTGACCTGAAAATGAACGAATCTTTGTTTTTCTTTCTTTTTGTTTAAGAGAAATATTATGGATTTCCTCATGCTCGTCAAATAATCCGCTTCATTATTCTTTTCCTGAGTGCAATGTACTTTGAGATTTTCTTGCATTTGATCATCACTCTTTAAGGTGAAATTTGATCATTCATTCATTGGGACGATGTTCGTTGCTCTCCGACAATGTGCCAAGCACACCTCTAGATGGTGGGGATAAAAAGATAAATTGGACATGGTCTCTGACTTCCAGAACCAACCTCTCAGACTGGTGAGTTAGTCATGTAAAAAAAAAAAAAAATGAACAGCATAGCAATACAGCATGATAAGTGCTATAATTGAACTATAAAGAAAAATGGAACTTCTAAGGAACCAATTCTTCACCAATGAGCTATTTCTTAAGAAAAAATGTTACTCAAAATAGATATTTAAATAACCTGACTTGCTGAAGAAGTTCTGAGGCCAGGGAATATAAAACCATCTTATATTGCTGGAAGCCCAAACTGTTTATTGTTATGATGCTTTTATAGAATCACCTTCCCATTATAGTAGTGACTTCATTAGAGTAAAAGAAATCAAACCTACTTGAGGTTAAATTGAGTTTGTTTTCTGTAATAATTCATAATTATTAGTTACTATTTTTCCAGCTACGTGAAATGAAACTAACTTGTGTGTGATTCTTAAGCACTCTCTATTGGATGTGTCTCTTTAATAACTTGCTAAAGATGCTGTAAAATTGTTTTCAAGTGGAAAAGCCTCTTCCAAAATTCAAGGGCTATAATTTACAAATTTCTAAAATTGAGGATAGTAAGAAATAAGAAAAGTCTTGGCAGTGTTATTGAAGCAATACAAGAAGAAAAAAAAAGAAACTTAAAGATCAGTTAAGGATATTTTTAGAATCCATAGATTTAGTAACTTTAAAGGAATCACTAGCATTTAATATTTTAAAAGCAAGTTAAGAACTGACATCTCAAATAGTCAGCTTCTGGGTACACGATCATAGGTTGAACTGACAAAATACTGCTTTGATTTCTAGTGAAGAGTACATAGTTTGTTGTCTTTTTTGTCCCTTTTGTTAATTTAAAACATGCAGAGTCAACTCATGACAGTTAGGACTCAATTTATGACAGTCGTCACTAATTTAGAGTTTTCATATTAAAAGTTTCAATATCCACTTAACTTACTTTGAAAGCTTTCTGAATGATGTTGATGTTTCTGCAACTTGTTTGAGTCATTAAAACTCAGAGTAAACACCAAGATGATTTATGCAAACAAAGGAAAACATTTTCTTAATGACACCCCCAAACCTTATCCAGTTGAAATTGTGTTTAAGATTAAATAATGGGTGCTTTATTTAGATTAATTAGCAAGAAGATCACAGTAGTCAATAGGTAACTGAAAGACACCATCTGCTCCCTTTTCCAATTGTGTCTGTGAGCTTTGCACTGGTGTACCAGGGAACATGGGAGAATTAATTAGGCAGCAAATGAAATCTTCTCACAGATGGCACCCATTTGCTTCTTGCAAACACATACAAGCAAATGTGTGTGCTTTTGCTTTGATCTTGTTTGCCTCCTTGAAAGTTTTGAAGGATCAGTGGAATCTGACCATGAGTTGCTAATTTGGAAAAAGTAGAAGAAAAGAAGATATGTAGAAAAAGAACATGGAGCTTAGCATTGACAGAAAATGCCTGATTGGAAGCAACAACATGAGATCTTCACAAAGGCTTGAAGAGTTTATATCAAGCAGCTTGTCTTCAATCTCAAGATTGCTGTTGTCTGCCTTTCCTTTTCACTGGATAGCTTTTAGTACAGTAAGAATTGTGTACACTAAGTTCTCTAATCTCTTTGCATATCAATACAGAGATCTGATTTGCTTCATAAAAGTTGTCTTCAAAGGTTGTGGTGATTTAATTTAGAAAACACATCTTTAAATGTAGGTCTAGATGTTTGTGAATCACTGAAGAAAATAATAAGACCTGAACCTAGTTTTATTTTAGAAGATGCTTCTTCAAAGGCACAAGCCTGTGGTTTAAAGAAAACAAGTGTTTTTCTATCAATTATCCCCATTGGGAAAACACTGTCCCTGATCATCTTTCTCTTTCTCTCATTTCCCCATCAATCTTCTGGAAATAGTTCTCTAAATTCTCCTGTTCAACTCATACTATCTCAGTTATTCCCTAACCTACTAAACCTGGGCTTGGGGCCACCCTACTCTGTTGAACTACTGTTTCAAAAGTCATGAATGATTTCTTAAACTTTAAATGCCATGATTTCCCTCAGTAGCATTTTACCATGGTTCTCTTAGTCTTTCACTAACTTTAAGACATTACTGTCTTCTACTGTGTATTTCAACCAACCCCACTGGCCTTTCTGCATTTCTATTTGTTCTACTTCTTTCAAAAGGTCCTTTGATGTACATACTTCATAGGAATGTTATCACTTGCCCCATAAAAGGCAGAATTTTAAAGATGTCCTCCAATTCCTGTCTTCTGATAATTCAATCAAATATTTTTTTCCACACTGCTGTAAAGAGCAGAGAAGGCAATGGCACCCCACTCCAGTACTCTTGCCTGGAAAATCCCATGGATGGAGGAGCCTGAAAGGCTGCAGTCCATGGGGTCGCTGAAGGTCGGACACAACTGAGCGACTTCACTTTCACTTTTCACTTTCATGCATTGGAGAAGGAAATGGCAACCCGCTCCAGTGTTCTTGCCTGGAGAATCCCAGGGACGGGGGAGCCTGGTGGGCTGCCACCTATGGGGTCGCACAGAGTTGGACACGACTGAAGCGACTTAGCAGCAGCAGCAGCTGTAAAGAGAGTTTGTGGATGTAAGGTCACTAAATACAATAAAATAGATCCTCCTGGACTATCTGGGTGAGACTGATTTAATTGCATAAACTCTTAAAAATGGAAGAGGAAGATGGAAGATTTATTTAGAGAGACATGATGAAAGGGAGATGCAGTTCTTCAGGGGATGTCAGACAGATCCCAACCAAGATTCCACATATCTCTTGCCTTGAGATCTAGGGGTCTAAGACCTTTAGGAGTTAGAGAATCCCCTGACTCTCAGACAAAAAGAAAGAGAGACCTCAGTCTTACAATGGTTAGGAACTGGATTCCACTAACAATGAATGAGCTGACAAATGGATTCTTTCCAGAATCTCTCTCTCCATAAAAACCCAGAGTATCAACAAACCAATTCCCACCTTGTACAAACCAAAAGCCATCCGGACCTCTGATCTTCGGTGCTATAAGGTAATACATCTGTGTGGTTTTGTCACTAATTTGGTGGTGACTTGTTATGGCAGTAATAGAAATGTAATAGTTCTGCTTGGCTTGAGATGTGTACTCCCTGACTTTATTTCCTTATATTAACACCAGTGACCCCGCATTTGTATCTCCATCTTCTCTGCTCTAGTGAGTTTCACAAATACATGTGCAATCTCTACTTGAATGTCCTGCAGACACCTCAAACTCACTGGGTTCTAAAGTAACAAATATCTTTTTTGTTCCACAATTTATGCTTCATCTGATATTTCCCCTCTAGATCACGGTATCACCATCCACCACCTTGTGGGCCATTCTCTATCCCAAACTACTTATCACAACCCTCATCCAGCTGAGGGGTCACCATTCAGGCACCCCTCAACATGTATTTAGGTGCTGTGGTTACAGATAGACCAGATCCTTGCTTTAATAGGTCTTTTGTCTAATGGAGAATGAAGTCACAAAAATATGTAAAGTACTTTCAAATATTATAATTGCTAAAAATATTTTTTTCATAATGTAAAGTAACTAAAGGAGCAAACTTTTATTGCTAAATTCTGACCAAAAATAAGAAAGAGACAATCATTCAAAAATAAGGTGGTGGGGGGAGGGGAAGGGGAAATAAGGAGGAAAACTTATATCGGTCAGGAAAATCCAAAAGTCCAAAGCCATTGAAGCAGAAAGAGCTTAGCAAGTTTGAGGGAAGGAAGAAATCTATGTATTTATAGAAAAGAAGGCAAGAAAGATGGCATGAGATGACATGAATTTGGAAAGATAACTTTAAGTGAAATATTCAGAGCTACGTAAGTCACAGTCTTGAGAAAACTGTTTCCCCAGAGCTAAACAGGAAGCAAGTAAATATTTTTAGCAGAGTAGTAACATGATCTGATCTACATTTTCAGAAAGGTGGAGAATGGATCATAGAAGATAAAAAGGGGAGGGGCAAATCCAAGCACAACAACATTCATTCATTCAATAAATGCACTTGCGGAGGGCCTGTTGGATTCTAGCCACCTTTTCCAGGCTTTTTGGCCCTAGAATGGTGATAGAGATGCTAGAGGGAACTGTAAGGACATAAGATATGTTTTGAAGCTTGAACAGTCAGAATTGTAAGAAGGATCAAAATGAAAGGGAGAGAAAAGAAGGAAGGAAGGGAGGGAGGAAAAAAGGAATAAGTGACTTCTGGGTTCTTGGCTTGAGCAACTGAATAAATGGTGCTGTCTTTCTATTGGCTAAAGACACAGAATTAAGCTAGAGGCCATAACAAGGAATTAAGGACTCTGTTCTGTATATAACAAATGTGAGAGGCATATCCAGCCGCTAAATTCAAATTTTAGCAGTCTAATCCTTAACCAAGAAGTCAGAGTGGATGAAGTAAAATGGGAATATTCAGCATAAAATGGGTTTTAAAGCACTGGACTAGAGGCTCCTATCTAAATACGCCATGCCTTAATTCTACTTCTGAAATGTTCATGACATTGTCTTCTACATTTTCCTCACCCCCTGGGCCTGCCTTACTTTAGGCCCTCAGCAAAGCTTCCAAGACTGCCTCCATTACTATCAAACTTCATTGATTTTTTTTTCCTTAAAAGCATGAGATAGATTGTGGCTGCCAGTAGCAAGACAGGAAAACTCATGAAAATTATGTGAATGTATATGATCACTGAGGAGGGCAGAGCAACCCACTCCAGTATTCTTGCCTGGAGACTCCCATAGAGAGAGGAGCCTGGTGGGCTACAGTCCATGGGGTCACAAAGAGTCGGACACGACTGAGTGACTAAGCACACACATCCCTCTGCCATGAGAATGTCATGACCCAGATAGATTCTTTTCCAGCCCTGATTCCACAGTGAAGGGGATTGATGGAATAGAGCAGCATCTATCCCACAGAAACCCAGCTCATATGCAAGATTCAAAGCTTAATTAGAACTTAGATTTGTTATTGCAGCATAATTTAGCAAACCTACTTTTCCTAAAAAACTTTCCTGTTTGGTTGAGGGTAAAACAAATTTCAATTTAAAATTTAATAAATAATAAAAACACAAGACAAATGTCAAGAATTTGGCAGTAATCAGTGGCACGTTGATCTTAATTAATGGAAATAAACTGTGGTGGTTTACTTGCTAAGTCCTGTCTGACTCTTGTGACCCCCATGGACTGTAGACTTCTAGGCTCCTCTGACCATGGGGTTCTCCAGGCAAGAATAGGAGAGTGGGTTGCCATTTTCTTCTCCAGGGGATTTCCCTGACCAAGGACCTGAACCCAGGTCTCCTGCGTTGCAGGCAGAATCTTTACCAGCTCAGCTACAAGGGAAGTTTTGTTCAATTCTTGGCTTAGATCTCCTGACACTTTCCTGAGTTGAGTGGATGTAACTTTTGCACTGACCTTTAGCAAACCACCACTCAAAAGAGTATATGGGAAGGCAGTACATAAACCAAAATCCAACAAATCAGATAATTAAAAAACTAAAATGATTCTAAATTCTGATGATTAGATTAAATATTTCTTGAAATCTACTGATTGGGTCAAGATGCAAATATTTTTGAAACATTGTGGTATTTCCAGGAAATTTTAATCATTTACCTATGAAATGTGCAAAGCTTATTTATTTCATTTAGTAGAAGCTTTGTGGACAATTTTATGATTTTGACCATCCTGTAGGCCTATTGATTGTTCACATAGTCAGGTCACTATTTTTGATATGGTGAAGTCTTCCACTAAGACTAGCATCTTCGTTATTGAACAATATTAGTTCAGTTGATTTCATGATTATATTTTTAAAATTAATATCAGATTACCAAAGCACCATTCTCACAGTATTTTTTTACTAAGATAAGCATACATTTTCCACAGTTGAGGTCACTTGACTTTTTTTTTTTTTTTTTAATTATACAAAGCATTTATTCCTTACATAGCTGTGTTGGCTGAACTTTAATCCATAAAATTCTTGCAGACTATTACATATCCAGACTACATCTAATAAAATTGTCTTTGGTAAAATTTTTCTCTATGCATTTTCAAAAATTAAATATTACTGTTTAAAAGATCTCAAAAAAAGAATATACACGTGGCTTCCCTGGTGGCTCAGTGATACAGAATATACCTGCTAATGCAAAGACATGGGTTTGATCCCTGGGTCAGGAAGATCCCCTGGAAAAGGAAGTGTCACTCCACTCCAGTATTCTTGCCTAGGAAAACCTGGTGGGCTACAGTCCATGGGGTCAAAAAGAGTTGGAGACAACTTAGTGACTGAAGAATATACAGATACGTGTGCTCATGTTCAATCGTGTCTGACTCTTTGTAGCTCTAGCCCATAGGGCTGCAAAGACTTGGATACAACTGAGTCACTAAGCACAGCACAGGTATATACATATATGTGCACATATATGCACATATGTGTGTGTTGTATCTTTAGCATTTCTTCACGTGTTCAGGACCTGAATTCAGCAGGGCATCTGAAGCAAGGTCATTGAGGAAGGGATGTTCCCATCCCGTCCAGGGTTGGGCGTGGTGGCGTCTTGTAGCTAGAGCGCTGGGAGCAAGCCATGGACCCAAGGGCACTAGTCCTCCTCCTCAGATTTCTCCGTCACCTGCCCCTTTTCCCCAGAGCACTGAAACTTCGATTTTGGTCAGCAGTTGGGTTCCCTTGTAAAAAATGTAACGTTTCTGAAAACTTTGGCCGTCTTAGCTCCAGTCCTGCCTAGTCGGTGCCAAAGCCCTCTCCCTGGAGCCAAGTCCTGCTCTATTCCTACTGAATCAGCTTCTGTTCAAAATCCTGTTGATAAGTCTCTTTTGTTTATGCTGACTTCAAGAGGTATGAAGGTCAAAACAGACTGAAAATGTGATACCACTCATCGCATTCCTGAACAACAAGCTCACTGATGTGTGTCATTTTCTTCTTCTTTCCCACTTCTTCCATGTCTCATGAAGTAGTGAGTATTGTGGACAAAATATGAAAAGGTGTAAATAATGCTCATATTTTTTAACTGCAGGAACTAATTTTTATGAGAGGAGCACTATAAATAAAATAGCCTCTAATAATCCCACCAAAGGCAAAAATACATCCCTTATAATTTCTTAGTGATATTGCATCCCAACATCATTAACACTCTCTCAAATGAGGCATACACTAAATCACGTTTTCAATATTCTTCTTCAATACCATCCTAAGACGCAATGGTTTAAAAAAAAAACCTAAAATTCCTAGAGCAATGCTTTGAAACATTGTAGATAGTAATGTGACTATTTAATTAAGGTCATTGACCAGTTAATTATCAAGAATATTTTTTCCATTTGATCTAATGGCTGCTCAACATTCTTTCTCATTTCATCACTGAACTTGTCTCATCAATGAATCCCTGTTATTGGAGTATGAAGAATAAATCTGATTAATTCCAGTTGGGTTTTGCAAACTGAATAACATGTCAATCCACTTTTAAAAATCACACTCATGTAGAGTACTGTAGCAATTTACAAAGTCAAGTAAAGACTATCTAATAAATTAGAATTTGGTAAATTGCATCAGAGTTTACCAAGAAAAATAAAGATTTTCTGAGTATCATGTTTTAAAATAAATGCCTTATAATAGAGCTACCTAGAGGAGACTGAGTGACATATATTTAGAAAATAAATAGTTGTAAGTTTTAAAATATCATAAGTAGTGCAAAACAGTAATAGACACTTATACCATAATGCCATTAAAACATGTTTTCTAATGTCCTCCTTGATATCTGGGGTCAATTTGTAGACACACATAGCTCCATGGGAGAAGGCAATGGCACCCCACTCCAGTACTCTTGCCTGGAAAATCCCATGGATGGAGGAGCCTGGTGGGCTGCAGTCCATGGGGTCGCCGAGGGTCGGACACGACTGAGCAACTTCCCTTTCACTTTTCACTTTCATGCATTGGAGAAGGAAATGGCAATCCACTCCAGTGTTCTTGCCTGGAGAATCCCAGGGACAAGGGAGCCTGGTGGGCTGCCGTCTATGGGGTCGCACAGAGTCAGACACGACTGAAGCGACTTAGCAGCAGCAGCAGCAGCTCCGTGGGAAATTTGCACTATCATTTGCCTTGGATTATTGCCCAAACAATGTCTCATGTAATAATCCATTCTTTTGATGCCTCTGTCTCTTTCTCCCTCTTTCTATGCTACATTCTCTCTCCTATCTTTTCAACTCAAAAAAAAAAAAAAAAAAAACATAGCTAAAATTGTGTGGTATACTTTTAAGAACTTGTAACCAGTTGTATGATTTCAATGTTATTTTAAAAATTTTATAGCTAGGGAAAGAATACTAATTCCCTCTTTATCACCAGATTAAGAAAAAGTAAAAAATAACCCTGACAATACAACTTCTGCTATTTTCTTTATATTCGCATTTTAAAGCTCGTTTATCTACATTTTCATATTCCAATTTGAAATACCATCACAACAGGGCAGACACTGAGTACCCATATTAGAAACAAATAAACAGATTAAATTATATTCCTTAAATCTACTGAGAATTCTTTCCAAGCCATATTAATAAAAAGACAATATGCAGCTGCTTACATTGGTATTCTTATCTTTTCCTCAATGATGGTAACATGTATAGTTTGCTTACTTACTATTGTATTGAGCTTGGCATATATAAGTGCTCAATAAATAAGTTGCTTGGATGATGACTAAGTAAATATAATCTACTGATCAGTTTTTATATTATATTAATGCATCACATGTGTTGAGATTATATAAGCTTCTAGCCATTGTCTCCTTCAATAGACTTTAAGGAGGCTCCTGGAATGTAAGAAGCACATTTTATTTATCATTTTTAAAAGATATTTTGATGTGGACCATTTTGAAAGTCTTAACGAATTTGTTACAGCATTACTTTTGCTTTAGGTTCTGGTTTTTTGGCCTAGAGACAGGTCAGATCTTAACTCCCGACCAGAGGTGGACCTCACACTCCCTGCATTGGAAAGCAAAATCTTAACCACCCGATCACCAGGGAAGTCCCAGGAAGCACATTTTATTTTTCTTTGTATTCTAAATGCCTTGTACATAGGAAATACACAGTAACCATTGGTTAAATAAATGGTGATTTTCAACAAACATAACTGACCAAGTGATAACAGATGTTCATACAACAGCAGACATCACAGTAGAAAGTGAGACAAACAAGCTTGTGGCATCTTGAGGCTTCACGTGCTATCTGAATGCACGTCCGTGTGTTATACGTGTGTACTGATATGCCTTAACACATTGATATTTTAATGGATGAGCACATGAGCCAACATATGTACTACTTTGTTCTTTCATTTGTTTGAAAAATGAGTAAGTTAAAATCAAAAATACTTACTTGAATAGGTTTCATCATGATCCTGAAAAACTGAAATAAATAAAACGTTTTAGCACACTGTGACATTGTATACCCTGAAAACAAACAAACAAAACCCACAAAACTGTATGTACCTGTCCCCTTGCAACAGCCTTTTTTAAGGAGAGGTGATGTTAACTTATCTTTGAAATTCCAGTTCCAGGTTTTGTGTAACCATGTATTTTACAAATAAACATTAGAGATATAAAACATATTGTGGTAGAGAAAGGCTTTCCATAGGTAGTCAATTTAATGATGGATTGAGTACTGGAAAGTACAACATTATGTTTTTCATGTTGACAAAATGTAAGACCTATTTGGTAAAGAACAAAACTGACATTCAATGATTTGTGAATGGGTTTAGCTAATGCTACGGTAGCATTATTATAATAGTAAATATTTGTAAGCAACTGAAGTAACCAACATCATATCTTGATTACAAATAAGCTATATAATCCATATAATTAAATATAATTTTATATAAGTGAAAATATTGTTATAAATATATGTTTTGATATGTTGATTAGTATAAAAATGCCACCTATAAAACTATACCATATAATCTTTTTGCTTCCAAGTACATAGCAACAAAAACATATATAAGAACATACACAAAATTATTAAATAGTAATTGTGCTCAGTCCTATCTTACTCTTTGTGACCCCATGAACCGGGACAGCCAGGCTCCTCTGTCTTTGGGATTTTACAGGCAAGAATATTGGAGTAGAGTGCTGCTCCAGGGGATCTTTCCGACCTAGGGATTGAATCTGCATCTCTTGGGTCTTCTACATTACCAGGTGAATTCTTTACCACTAGCTCTACTTGGGAAGCCCTTAAATAGTAATTACCTCTGATTGATTATCTGTATTTTTAATATTTCCAAAATTAGCATGTTTTTGTATATGATTAAATGCAAGTATTTTAGAGATAAAATGCAATTTTTTTAGAGCAGATTTGAAGTATCCTGAAAAAGACATGGAGTAAAATTAAAAACCATCCCCAATGTAACTACCCAAAATAAACATAATGTGTCATACACATACCTCCAGTCTTTCTACTGTTGAATATATATATAAACATAGGGAAATAATATATTATCCCGGATTATATCTACTTTATAAACATTTGTCTCAAATAATGTCCCAAAGTATAAGACTTATTAAAAACATGATTTTTACTGGCTACATAGTATTTTTACATCATTTTCTAAATCCTTAAGTAACTCTGCTGCTAAGTCGCTTCAGTCGTGTCCGACTCTGTGCGACCCCATAGACGGCAGCCCACCAGGCTCCGCCGTCCCTGGGATTCTCCAGGCAAGAACACTGGAGTGGGTTGCCATTCTAGGATTAGATATTTTCATTGCTTCCAGGTTTTCACTACCATTAAAAAAATATTAAAATGGCTAGAAACATGTGTCCCAATGTTCATTGGAGCACTATTTGCAACAGCCAAGACATGGAAGCAACCTGAATATCTATCTACGGAATGGGTAAAGACAATTTAGTACATTTATACAATGGCATGTTACTCAGCCATCAAAAAGAATGAAATAATGTCATTTGCAGCCACATGGATGAACCTGATTATCATACTAAGTGAAATCGGTCAGGAAAAGAAAGACAAATGCCAAATGATATCACTTTTATGTCAAATTTTTAAAAAATGATACAAATGAAATTGCTAACAAAACAGAAACAGATTCACAGACTTAGACCATAAATTTATGGTTTTGGGGGGAAGGACAGAGGGGAGGTAGATATTGGGAGTTTTCTATTCATTTATTTATTTTTACAGCAGGTCATTGTTGGTTGCCTATTTTAAAAAGAACAGTGACGTGTAAACACGGCTCTTTTTAAAATAGGCAACCAACAGTGACCTGCTGAAAAATAAATAAATGAATGGGAAATATTAAAATGAGACCCCGTATAATAATAGATGCTTCAATGACCTGCTGTAAAAATAAATAAATGAATGGGAAATATTAAAATGAGACCCCTTATAATAATAGATGCTTTGTTCCTAATATAATCTCAAAATAAGTATCCAGACGGGGTTTTGTTAGCTCAAAGAATGAGGCTTTAGATTCTTATTAGCAATCACTCAACAGAACACTTGCTCTGCACAGCAGGAAGGAAACCTTGACCATGCTTTTTAATCTGCATTTTAAAAATCCTTAAAAGCATTTCTACATAAATATACCTTAGCTTGACCTAAAAGAAAATAGGAACTTAGTGGGCCTTTCGCCTATTTCAGAATCGCAATCCGCAACCACCATTAGAACTTTCTTAAGCATGTAGAATTTTTCCTAAGCCATGAAATTAAAAGATGCTTACTCCTTGGAAGAAAAGTTATGACCAACCTAGACAGCATCTTAAAATTACTTTGCCAACAAAGGTCCAATACCTTGGCCACCTGATGCGAAGAGCTGACTCATTTGAAAAGACCCTGATGCTGGGAAAGGTTGAAGGCAGGAGGAGAAGAGGACAACAGAGGATGAGATGCTTGGATGGCATCACTGACTCGATGAACATAAGTTTGAGTAAACTCCAGGAGTTGGTGATGGACAGGGAGGCCTAGCGTGCTGTGGTTCATGGGGTTGCAAAGAGTCAGACACAATTGAGCAACTCGATTGAACTGAAGCATTTATCCAATAATTTTCCGTGTAAATGATGCCGTTGTTTATATTAAGTAGATGTGAATGTGCACATGTTTGTATGTATATGTGCGTATATGTTTAGACATACAGACCCACACAAACATGTACACTGTTACATATGTCTGCATGCATGTCTGTCTCTTTTACGGAGGAAAACATGTTACCTCTTATTCTGAACTTTCCTCTCAGTTAATAATAGTATTGCCTCTCTTTCTATATCAGCATGGAATCTACCTCATTCTTTGAATGACTTTTAAATGTCATTAGCATTTTAATCTTTTTTATGCTACAAAGTATTTCATGGTATGGATGTACATTATTTAACAGTTTCTTATTTATGACCATTTAGGATTCTTCTAGAAACTATTTTTAATACATATAAAAAAATACACAAAAAAGAAGCAAATTTTATTTTACTTGAATTGGCGATGGAATATGTTCAGCTTTATTGGTCATTGAATTCGTTCATGTGTGCATTAATTGCCTCTTCTTGTATATTTCTATTTTTATTAGGCTATTAATCTTTTCCTTGATTTTATGAGTTCTGCCTATACTTGGAATAACTTTTTGACACATAGCTAAAATATATCTTGTCATTCCTTGTTTTTTGTTTTTTAATGTCTATTTTAATTTTTTTCCCAACAATATTAATCTTTTCCATTAAGATTTTGGGGTTTAATTGCACATATAATATTTTCTCTACCCAAATTATGTTGTCTATATTTTCTTTAAGTTGTATTATAAATGACTTAAATAGTTAATTAAATTTGTTTGTAAAGCCACTTTTTTAAGTTTCCATATCATAATATGGCAAAAATTTAAATGGAAAAAAATGATAGATTTCGTGTTATAAAAGACGACACAGAGATAGGGCCATTTCTCTGTTGTGTGTTGGGAAGAGTTGTTTTAATCTGCCCTTCATTGCTGATGTCAAAAAAAAAGGTAGATGTAGTCATTGAAAGGGTCGTGTAATTTTTAACGGGGTAGCCTATAGTCATATCCAAATGCCAGCTGAAGTAATTACATTTCACTTATAAGCAGTTGCCAGTATAATTTCAGTTAGAATGCCACAAATGGACGGATAAAAACTGGAGGGCTTGAAACCTATTCAGGTCACTAGAAGATAAATGAGATGTGTGACTGGAGATAAGCTCAGAGGTAGAATTAATTTTTAGGCCGTTTCTAATGACCAAAAGCCAATGACTTGTTACCAAGACAGATAGATATGAGAAATAAATAAGCAAGGGAAGGTGAGGAGAAGAAAAATGATGTATTATACAAAATATAATGGGGGTTTCCCCAGTGACTCAGAGGTAAAGAATCCACATGCAATACAGGGTACCTGGGTTCAATCCATGGATCAGGAAGATTCCCTGGAGCAGGGCATGGCAACCCGCTCCAGGATTCTTGCCTGGGCAATCTCATGAACAGAGGAGCTTAGCAGGCTGCAGTCCAGAGTCCCAAAGAGTCAGACATGACTGAAGCGACTGAGCATGCACATACATGCACAAAATGCAATAGCATGATTCACAACGTCTATTTCATGCCAAGCTCTATTCCAAGTTCTTTACACAGAAAGCCCATAAGAGCCCATGTTATTATTCTCATGAAACAGATGAGGAAAAGAGATACAGTAAGTGATCAGGAAGATGAAATGGTCACCCAGCTCACACAGTCATTTAGGGGCAGGGGTGGCATCTGACTCCAGATATTCGGACTTTAAGCTCTGTCACCCTCTGCTGAGATATACTTTCTTGAAAGTCTCATTTGTCCCCGTTCTGAACAGCATTCTCAGAAAGAAGCTCTTGACAGTTTGTTTTTAATTTCCCAATCTCCTCCTTGTTTACTGTTTTCCTTATTCAATAATTAAATGAGTTAATATTTATAAAGTACTTAAAACAATGCTTGGCACATAGTAAGCAGCATATACATTTTATTAATGAATAAAATAAAGAAGCTCAATTATCTTTATTGAATGCTTATTGTGTTGCAGGCACTCTGCCAGATACTAGAAATACAAAGTTGAACAAGGGATATAAAATCTTTGTTCCCTTTGACCAACCGTCAAATAGGGGGGAAAAAAAAGACAAATTACAATTTCATAAATAATTTCATAACTTGTGGAAAGTGCATATACAGAACTATGATGTATCTTGAGAGCACCCAGGTTAAGAAGATCCTAAGGTTCTAACCGTTGATCTGAGAACCAAGTGATGATAAGAAGGTAGGCAAAAGAAAGCTGGGGAGAGAGTCTTCTAGAAAAAGGGAAACTGAGATGCAAAAGCCCTGAGGCAGAAAGGAGACCATCCAAGAAAGTTCAGTGCATGTTGAACAAAACCAAGGGGGGACATTTCAGGGGAGACCTCAGCTTCCCACAGGGTCTGCCTCTGCACACGCCTCAGCTTTTATTTCAGCTCACGTCTCTGCAGTACCCACTGCCTGGCATCACTCACTCCGTTTCTCACCAGCCCAGCTTGCTCCGGCTCCTTCCTGGTGCACTAGGTTCTGACCACACCTTCTCTCCCTCTACATGTTGGGCATCCCAAGGTTCCATCTCGGCCTCTTTCCCTTACACAGTAGATGTGAACCAGGTGAGCTTAACTGGTGTTAATCCTTCGCTTCCATCTGTTTCCTGGTGACTCCCAAATCTGCACATACTTAATTTTCTGCACAAATTTAAGAAACTTTATATATCCAGCTCCCTAATGTGTGGTGTCACCTGTGTGTCTCCTGAACATGTGCAAATCAGTGTGTTCAAAACTGAACTCCTTCAGCCCGTGCTGGGCTTTCTCCTCTCTGTTTTGGTTTTTAGTAAGTGGCACCACTATTTATCAATTGCATAAGCCAAGCCAGGAGGACAAGGGAGTGACAGGGCATGAGATGGTTGGATGGCATCACCTATTCAACAGACATGAGTTTGTTAAGAAGATCCTAAGATCTTCTTAACCTTAGGATTAAGATCTGGGAGAAAGATCTGGGAGATGGTGGAGGACAGGGAGGCCTGGCATGTTGCAGTCCATGGGGTCACAAAGAGTCAAACACGACTTAGTGACTGAACAACAACAAAACCAAACACCTAGAAACCATCTCTCACCTTCTTTCTCTCCTGTATGGGTTATCAGTCACCAAACACCATTACCTCTACTTTCTTCATATTCTCGGAGCCTCCCAACTTCTGTCTATGCCCCTTAGTTCAGGTTCTCCTTTTTTTTTTTTTTTTTTTGCCAGTATTGTGTATTGGCCATCTAAATTCTTTCCCTCTCACCTGCTTTGTCTCAATCTATCTCTCACATCGTTGCTGGAATGAACTTGCAGACCTGTGGTAAGTTCACACATTCCCTCCCTCTTTAGAAACCCTTCTGTGACTCCATTGACTGTAAAAGTCAATCAGGGCATAAGGTCCCATAATGAGGCTCCATGTGTGAGGCTCCATTTCCCTCTCTGGCCACTCTTCCTCTTTGTCAATTCTCATCTGGCACAAAATTTCACCTTGGTTCTAACCCAGTTGTGGCCTTCCTCCTGAAGCCTTTTGAAAGTGTTTCCCTCTGTCCTTTCTCTGAATGCTCCCTAGACTAACCTCTTCTGTCTCAGTAAAGCTGCGGTGATCCCATTGTAGAGCAGGGCTTCATCTTCGCTTGAGGCACAGCATCTTTACTCTAGCAGGCTGCCGTGATGACGCTTTGGGTCCTCGAGTGTTGACGGCAACTCTGACCCAGATCCAGCCGTCCTGAAGTGACTCTACGTTTCCCTTCCACAGTGGACCAATGTAGGCGTTAGCAGTTGTCCTTGGGGAAGGACTGAGAAATTGTGTTCACTTGCCATTGTGTTGCAAGATTAAGGATCCTTCTGGATACGACTCTAGCAGCAACTCCTCAGTGGGTTCTGAGTTGGAAAGCTATCTCATATACAGAAACTGGAAAGTGTGAAATATATGGAGCTAGCATTTCTAATATTTAAAAAAATCAGGTACATTATTAACATTTTACAAATAAGAGAAGCAAGATGCAGTGAGCTTGTGTAATCTGTCCATGTGATAAAGCAAACAGGCAGCAGCACTGCTAGAAATAAGGTCTGCCTTAAGGGACAGCTCACTCTCCTTCCGCCACTCAATTCAGGCCCCATCCGAGCAACATAGTCTGACTCAAAAAATACCTTCACCTTTGGGATTTCATCCATATTCCCTAGAGATCTAAACCTGTCCCCTTGTATTAGTATATACAGACTGTTTTGGTTCAAACTCCTGCTTTATTCCTAATTCATTTTCTATCTTAAAGTAAATCATCTTTCTATAGATGTTTCACTTTTAAAATATCAATATCAACAGTGCCTATATAATAGAGTTGGTATGAAGACTCAATGAGCTAAAGTATATAAAGGACTTAACAGGATATGGGGCATGTAATAGCCTCATTAAATGTTAGCTACCATCAATGTCACCAAATTATTATTGAATTATTATGCATTATTACTAATTAAATAATATATGTAAAGGAATTAACACAATACCTGGAACAAAAACATTATCCATTGCTATATGATTTTAATATTAGTAATACTATTAATAATACACTTGTTTTTCCTGTTTGAGTGTGTTATTTTGGAAAAGTGAAGGGAGGGAGTTGGGAAGACTGGAAGACATTGATCAAGAAAGCCTAATCTCCCTCTTTTTCAGTGAATAAATGGAACATCATTTCTGGGGGCAAAAAAAAGAAATATATAATGCATGAAGATAGATCCAGTCCTACCAAGAGTTTTCAAAAAATGTTCATATTTGACAGTTCTTTAAGGTATACAGCCAGAGAGGGCAATGGCACCCCACTCCAGTACTCCTGCCTGGAAAATCCCATGGACAGAGGAACCTCTTAGGCTACAGTCCATGGGGTCGCTAAGAGTCAGACACGACTGAGCGACTTCACTTTCACTTTTCACTTTCATGCATTGGAGAAGGAAATGACAACCCACTCTAGTGTTCTGGCCTGGAGAATCCCAGGGACCGGGGAGCCTGGTGGGCTGCCGTCTATGGGGTTACACAGAGTCAGACACAACTGAAGTGACTTAGTAGCAGCAAGGTATTCAGCCCCTGGAGAAGGGAATGGCAACCCACTCTGGTATTCTTGCCTGGAGAATTCCATGGACACAGGAGCCTGGTGGGCTACAGCCCACAGGGTGGCAAAGAGTTGGACACGACTGAACGGCGAACACACACACACAAAGTATACGACAGTTGTACATACATGGCTGAAAGTTGAATATGTTTCTAAATATATATATATATATATATATATATTTCACACCTTCCAGGGTCTTAGCTGTTAGAAGATCATCACTGCACTGCTATGAAAATCCTTAACACTACTCTCAGGGGTGGTCTCGAGTTTAGTGTCTGTGCACATTTGATTCAATCACCTTTGAGCTCATGCACCGTCCTTCACATTCCCCCAGTTGGTAATAGCCCAACCCATCACCCTAATTCATTGACGGGAAAGCAAAATGAGGCATCCATTTAGAAGACCGTTCGGTAATTTTTATGGTAGTGGTAAACACACACTTACCCAGAGTTGACCTAGCAAAGTCCCTGCTACATATTCACTCAAGAGAAATTAAAACATATATCCACACAAGGCTGAACATTTACAACAGCTCTGCTAATAACTGCCAAACACTGGAAATGACCACAATGCCCATCAGGTGGTAAATGGATACATAATTGTCAGATCTCTGTCCAGTGGAAAACTACTCAGCAAAGAAGGAAAAACTCCTGAGATATGGTACAGAAAGGATGCATCTCAAAGCAGTATCTTCAGTAAAAGGATAACGACTGAATGAGTCCCTTCATATATCATTTAGAAAAGACAAAACTACAGTGACAAAGCTCAGATGTGTGGTTGCCGGGGGCTGGGTGTTGAGGCAGGGGTTTTCTGACAAAGAGGCACAGGGAAATCTTGAAGGGGATGGATTTTGAGAACGGTTATATCTGTACACATTTGTCAAAATGCATTGGACTACATACTTCAAATAGATGGATTTTAATAAACCATAAACCTGACATTTAAAAAGCACAACAAAAGCATCCTTCTATGAATCACAGTTAGAAAAAAAAAGGCATATAAAACTCTTTTTAACTGCAATTTGAATATGATGTTGGCACAGTACCATTTAATTACACCATCTTTTTGTGCTTCAACAATTTCATTCATTTGATACTATTGAATTTCTGTACGTACTATGGGTATAAAAATCTACATAATTAGAAAGGAAACAAGACACTATAAAGACTCATGACTTAGACATACTGGTCTAGCAGGCTGTCTCTCGACAGTGTCCTGCTTGGATACCTGTGCCTTGTGAAGAATGAGACAGAGGAAGAAAAACCAGAGAAAAGAAGATGGAACTGACCTATTGACCATTCCCGACTCTCAGGATGTTTTCAAAATGAAAATTCCTTTGGTCTCTTTCTCTTCTTTCAAGTTGTCTTCCTATGCTAAGTTTTACTGCCTACGGATAGAAATTCAGGGAGGCCTATGATTTTTTTGATTATGCTAGCATAACATTTTATGATCACTCTAAGTTGAAAAGTGTAATAAAAATTTATAATACCCAGTGTGATACACAAACCAATGCTCCAGTTTTAATCTGGAGGCAAAGTTTCAGATTGCAGCCATCTGTAGATTTGCCTCCTGCCCATCAGAGCTTCTCAGCCACCTTCAGGGAAGGGATTCTCACTGACTTCTTTTTAACCACATCCACTTTCTTCCCCATTTACCATTCAACACACATCTAAATGTTATAGCTGATCCCTCCCTGGCGGGATCCTGTGGGGAAAATGAGGAAGAAGGTGCAGTGCAAGTTTATTTGAGTCTCATCAGTGAATCAAAATGAAGCCAGACAAACACAAGAATAAAATCCTCCTGTTAGTTGAGAACTCTCAGGTAGCTGTCCTGGCAACTAACTTGGTGCTGATCCTAAATCATTTCACATATTGTCAATTTCAGAAAAGTGTACCCTGTAACTACAATGGAAGGAGTCACTACGCAACCACAGAAAAGATCAAGCATCTTTGTTTCCTGGCTAACACGAAGGACCATTGTTTTTTCTATCAAAGACAACTCTGTCTAATTTTATTACCCCTACCTCCTTTGCAAGGGCCTTCCCTGGTGGCTCAAATGGTTAAGAATCTGTATGCAATGCAAGAAACCCTTGTTCCATCCCCGTGTCAGGAAGATCCCCTGGAGAAAGGAATGGCTACCCACACTAGTATTCTTGCCTGGAAAATTCCACGGACAGAGGAGCCTGGCGGGCTACAGTCCATGGGGTCACAGAGAGTCGGACACAACTGAGTGACTGACACACCTCCTTTGCCAAAGTTACTCAGAGGCCCAACACATAACTATGCCTTGCTTTCTGATAACTAATGGCAACCCACTCCAGTACTCTTGCCTGGAAAATCCCGTGGACGGAGGAGCCTGGTAGGCTATAGTCCATGGGGTCGCAAAGAGTCGGACACGACTGAGCGACTAAACTTTCAACTTTCAATACAGAACAAGCCCTTACTTTCTTAAACCTTCCCAGAGCCACTCATACAAACCCAAACCCGATCACAAACACATTCGCAGTCCCTTATCTGATTGGCTCCACAGTTCTTCATGGTATAACATTTTGCTTGCTCTAGCAAGTTAATAACTTTAACATCATTTGATTACATTCGTTCTTGACTGGGTTTTATTACTTGTAAGATGGCTTTGCAGTCTCTGAGCTTGCCAAGTGCTCAATAGCCGATTTTTTTCTTCTGACCATGTCCGTGAGGTCCTTGGATTTCATGTGGGGTCCCTCCAACCACAACACTTGCTCCATGGGAGATGTATTCTGTTTCTCCATTGCCTCTTCACATGGCCCCTGTTTATTTCAGAGTTCTGTGGCATATAAACTCGCCACTGGGCTCCCAGAAGTCTTCCTAGGAAGAAGTTGACTCTGAGATGATGAATGGCCAGCTCACTCACATCTCCTACGTGTCTCAAGTCTGATCCAAGGGAAAGAGTCATGCATTCTTGTTGCCAGATACACTTGGGCAGAGAAAGCCAGTTCCAAGGCACCCACGGCTCTTCCTTACCCTTCCAGCAAGGTTGCCTACCTGCCCGAGTATCTTGCAATCTGGATCTCTCAGGTGAGAGCCAGGCATCATTTCTTTGTGCATCCCAACTTCAGGAGGCTCAAAGAATAGCTTATGCCGAAGAAAAACATCTCACTGTCTCTAGAATCTCACTCTTTTGTGCAGTTTCAGGCTATCTACCAATTCCTAGGAATCTTGACATTTCTAATCATTAGCCAGTCACGTCTCTTTTAGGATGTCCACATTTATTGTACGTACTGGCTGGTGTCTTGGTCAAGACTACTAATGTAAAGTGCTGTCTCTTCCTCTAATATTGTGACCATTCTGATAGCTTCACTTTCCAGGAATTCTCTGGCCGTCCAGCGGTTAGGACTCCATGCTTCCACTGCAGGGAGCACGGGTTCTGTTCCTGGTCAGGGAACTAAGATCCCACATGCAGTGCACCACAGCCAAAAGAGAAAATTTAGGAAACATTTATATGTATATTAAAAATGGTTTCACTTTTCTACAACTTATAGAAGTCAGAAATTCAAAACTAGAACTTTTCTTATTCTTTACTCTCAATTCCTATTTCCATTGGTGGTAGAACTTTTATAACCTATAGGCTTTCAAGGAAGCTTAGTGCCATACAACTAGTATTTTTCAGTCAGATCAAGGTTACTGGTTCTGTCCCAGTCAGATCCGTGGATGCCACATAGGTTGTCCTTCCCTGGACCTCATCAAATCTCTCTCCCCAATTCTATACCACCTCTGCCCACTGCCTCTCCATGCCAGGCCAGTAGTGATGTGCTTACGTGACAGTCTGCCCACTGATAGAGTTCTTACCACCCTTTCCTTCTCGATTTTTCTTCCTCATTTTTGGCAAATGTCAAGGTGCCTTTTAAAAACAGAAAAGGCTATGTAGATGTTTCTTTTTTGTTTTAAAAATTTTCAAGCTTGTAGCTCCTTATTAAGCTTTTAAGTCCAATTTGTAAATCCCACTGTGCTAGGGATTCCAGCTGATTTTGGACATCATTTTAAAGGAACTTTTGAATAACTTTTGGTTCCACTTGGGACCTTTTAAAACAAAGCATTTTCAAGTATTTTAGTTTTCTTATTTTAATGTTTTAATTCCCTTTAAACATGTTACTTGACTTAATAGTTGCAAAGCTTGTTTGACAACTTACAGAGCCTAGTAATTAACAGCACTGATAAATAAAAAAGTGCATCATTGTATATATTTAGTGATATAAGAAACAATGCATTATTTTATATTCAACTTCATTATTCATGGATTTAATATGTGCAAATTCACCTATTGGCTAAAATGTAATTATAACTCCAAAATCAGTATTTGTAGCATGTTCAAAGTCATTCACAGGCATGTGAATGCATAGAGCAGAGAAAAATTTTGATTGTCTGCCCAGTGAAGTCAAGGAAGGTGGTGTTCTTTTTTCTTATTTCAACTCATAATAGTAAACAAGTATCTTTTCTACAGTTTATCCAGTGCTACATTTTTTTTCTGCGTTTTTGTGTTTTGTTGGTTATTTCTGTATTCATAAATGGATCCTAAGCAAGGTGCTAAAGTGCTGGTTATTGTCTCTAGGTAAATAGGACTGTGATGTGTCTTACAAAGAAAATAGGTATATTGGGTAGACTTTATTCAGCCTGTTCACTCATGGCTATTGGCCATGCATGAGTTCAATGTTCATGAATCAACAATATGTATTAAATAAGGTGTCTTATCTATAAAACACACATAAAACAAGGGTAGGTATTGATTTGTTAATGAAAATGTTATGATCAGGCGCTCATAACCTAATCTATATTTCCCCTTGAAATCAGAATTCTGTATTCTCTAATTTGGGTTTCCCAGTGGCTCAGTGGTGAAAAAAAAAAAAACTGCCTACAATGCAGGAGGCAACAAGACAGGAATGTAATCCCTGTGTCAGGGAGATCCCTGGAGGAGGCAATGGCAACCCACTGCAGTGTGCTTGCCTGGAGAAGCCCGTGCACAGAGGAGCCTGGTGGGCTACAGTCCGTGGGGTCGCAAAAGTGAGACAGGACTGAGCGACTAAGCGCAGCGGAGGACTGCACTTCAGAGTGTGTCCCCGGGGGTTCCAGAGCGTTCCTGAGACCGTCCAGCAAGCCCCACAGAGGGAAAACAGGTGGGGTGACCAGTACTCCAAACAAAGGAGCTCTGCTTTTACAGACATTGTTTGTCTAGGCTTCAACGTTAGTATTCCATTTGAACAAATAGTTCCGTGACCAAAATCTTAAGAATACAAATGTTAACAGTGTAAATTATTATACATGTTCACTCTTAACAATAATTAAGGTCTTTTTAAAATTCTATATTGGATTACAGCCAATTAACAATGTTGTGATAGTTTTAGATGAACAGCAAAGGGACTCAAGCATACATACACATGTATCCGTTCTCCCCCAAACTCGCCTCCCAACCAGCCTGCCACATAGCACTGAGCAGAGCTCCCTACACTATACAGCAGGTCATTGTTGATTTTCTACTTTAAATATAGCTGTGTGCATGTGTCCATCCCAGACTCCCTAACTATCCTTTCTTCCTGTCCTTCCTCTCTCGGTAAGCATAGTTGGTCTCTAAGCCTGTAGGTCTGCTTCTGTTTTGTAAATAAGTTCATTCGTGTCATTTCCTTTTAGAAGAGCTGGGTTTTTAATATAGGAAATAGGAATGACAGATATCCTCAAGTGTAGATTTGATTACAGTTGGTCTATGGTGATTACTCAATACACATTCAAAAACTATGTACGTCCTACAAAGCTGAAGGGATTTCTATGGCTGCCGTGATTGATATGGATAGATCTTAGAATGCTAGAAAAAGAACTGGGTTAGTAGAAGGAAGGTAAGATATATTCAAAAACTATGTATGTCCTACAAAGCCGAAGGGATTTCTATGACTGCAGTGATTGATTATAGATAGATTTTAGAATGCTAGAAAAAGAACTGGGTTAGTAGAAGGAAGGTAAGAAATATTTCAAAACCATAGAAAAACAAAACAACTGTGGAGTACTCTTATCTTCTTACAGCTTCAAATCATAAGATAAAAAAAATAGAATTGATACCTGTTTTCTTCTGAGCCCTCATCCATTAATACAACCAGCTAAATATAGACATCAAATAGTTTAGAATGAGGGGAAAAGACTCATACTACATCTGTAGAGGAAAAAAAGAGAGAGAGAACAATCCTGCATGTTAAATTTTAATTTAAAAAGTAGATAGAGGTTAAAAAGTGCTTTAAAAATAGTTCCCAATAAGTTAAGTTGTTAAATTTAACAATGGCCTGTACTACCTCTCGCCTTCCCAGAGCTGCCATCCACTCTCGCTCTCCTATGCCTCTGATTAATGCAACATTTATAATACATGGCGCTTGAGTGGGCCTACAGCACTATGATGAGCTGAGATGCCTAACTCTTGTAAAGATTCTATAACCAGCAGCTGGAAACTAAAATTAGGATCAAATCATTTAAGTTCAAATCATGTAAGTTCCCCTAACATCTGTCAAAGACTAGGCCTTTAATCTTATGATTAGGAATGGGTATTACCATATGAACAGAATGTCCTGGTTAATCCAGTCATCAATGTTAAAGTGAAGCTTAAGGTGATTTTAATTCTCTGAAGAGTCCACCACACAGGGACAGAGGCGACACCTGAAAAGCAAGACTTTTTGTTTTGTTTGCTTTGTTTTGTGCTGCTGTCTGTTATCTCAGTGAGTTCTCTAAAGGGGGGAAGTATTTCTCGGTTTCTGTATGGAATGATCAAGATTTTTGCTCTGAAGAGGCCACAGAGGGTCAAGGAAGGGTTCTCTGAGACCAGCAAGTGTTGTCATGGAGATATTTACCTTTCTTGAATGATATCTTTACACCTTATCTTTTTTCTTTTCCTTCTGCATCTCCTAAAAATCTAAAAGATTGGTGAGGACCAGTAAGATGGAGACACATTAAAACGTCTTCCTAAGGTTAGGGGATTAAACACAAGATGCATATTTCAGATTTCAGGTAAGCAAAGAATAATTTTTAGCATAAGCATGTCATATGCAATAACTATTGGAGATAATTGAAAACTATACATTATCCAGGGTTCTCCAGAGAAATAGAGCCAATAGAGGATAGATTTGTAAATGTATATGAGATTTATTATACAGCATTTGTTCATGTGATTATCTAGTGTGAGAAGATCTATGATGTGCTGTCTTCAAGGTGGACACCCAGCAAAGCGGGTGATGTAAATATGAAGGCTTGAGAACCAGAGAGTCAGTGTAGATTCCAGTCCAGATCTGAAGGCCCAGAACCAGAAACACCAAGGGCACGATTGAGGGCTCAGCGCAAATAGTCAAACAGAGAATATGAATCCTTCCTTTGTCCACTCTTTATTCTATCCAGGCCTCAACAGAGTGAACGATGTCCTCCCACACTGTGGAGGTCAGTCTGTATTACTTCATACCTGTGGGTATGCTCAGTCGTGTCTGACTCTTTGGACTGTAGCCCACCAGGTTGCTCTGTCCATGGGATTTTTCAGGCAAGAATACTGGAGTGTGCAGCCATTTACTCCTCCAGGTGATTTCCTCCTCCAGAGGATCTTCCTGACCCAAGGATGGAAACCACATCTCCCCCATTGCAGGCGGATTCTTCACTGCTGAGTCATCAGGGAAGGCTGTGTTACCTCATCTGCCAACCCAAATGCTAATCTCTTCTAGAACCACCCAGAAATTCTGCTCAACCAGATACCTGGCCATCACATGATCCAACTAAGTTGAAACATAAAATTATCTATCATCTTATATTAAAAACTGTGCTATTTTTCTGAAACTCAGATTTAAATGGGTATCTTTTTTTTTTTTTTTTTTTTCTGTTTGATAAATCTGATAGTCTTACTAGGCACATAGATAGTAAAGTGCGTTTGTACATTTGGGGACACATCCGTTTCTGAAGTTCAATTGTAGCATATCTGATTGTGTCTCTGTAAGAAAGATTTCGCTTTTCCTAAAAAGAGAGTGAATTTAGAAATAACTTATGATTTTTAATTATTGTTGGTTTTTCATATTAATATAATTTCTCCCTCTATTAGTTCAAAAAGCAAGCAGTTTGATGCCATTTGACTTCTTTGGATGATATGACTTGGGATAATTAGAAATCAAATGCTGATAATGGCTGATTGAAATTATAACTAACATTTGTAAATGACTTCAAGATTCATAGCTAGAAAATATGTCCAAAACCTCCAATACTTTCATTGGATTTTTTTCTTCACTTCCATATAAATATCATTATACCTTAGCTCAGAGGAAAAAGATTATGTTCTCAAGCTTGGGGGCTGCAAAACTTTCTTCTTCCAATAGAAAATGCATTTATAAATCATTCATTAAACCTTAATAAATTTCTTTTCCAATACACTCTGCTCCATTAGGTATCAAAATCTTGTAACAGCTAATTATAGAATGTGAAGGTTACATATTTTTCAGACCAATAACTTTAAGATGCTAAAGAAAAGATCAAAAGATTATTTTTAATAAAGCTCAGCAAACCAAAAAGTGTAAATAGCATGGGTGAAGAAGCTTGGAAATGTCAATATGGTTTCTATATGAGATTGTACTTCTTTTGTAAGTAAACAAGAAAAAGAATTTAGGCAAGCCAATTTTTGCTAACATTCACTTTGGTTTAAATGGTGACATATGTCTTATTCACACAGGTTAAAAAATAGAAACTAATTAAGAAAATGCTTCATAATTTTTTTTAATGATTTTCCTTATTTAAAATTGCAATAAAATGTTTCAAATATACAATGGTAAATATGTAAAATGTCTATCTCCCCCATATAAACTGATCAAGAAAAATAGAAAGGTAGAAAAATTAGAATATTTTTCACAACAAATGTTATTGTTTAGTCACTAAGTTGTGTCCAACTCTTTGCTTCCCCATGGACTATACATAGCCCACTAGGCTCCTGTTATGCAGAATCTTCCATGGGATTTCCCAGGCCAGAGTACTGGAATGGATTGCCATTTCCTTCTGTGGAGTCTCTTCCCTACCCAGGGATTGAACCCCCATCTCCTGAATTGGCACATGGGTTCTTTATCACTGAGCCATCAGGGAAAGAGAAGAAAAAGAAGTCTTAGTTGCTTAGTCATGTCCAACTCTTTGTAACCCCATTACAAAGAGTAGCCTGCCTGGCTCCTCTGTCCACAGAATTCTCCAGGCAAGCGTATTGGTGAAAGTCACTCAGTCGTGTAAACTATTTGAGGACATGACTGTATAGTCCATGGAATTAGAGCCCATTGGGTTTGCCTGGTGGCTCAGAGAGTAAAGTGTCTGCCTGAAATGTGGGATACCCAAGTTCAATACCCAGATCAGGAAGATCCCCTGGAGAAGGAAATGGCAACCCACTCCACTACTCTTGCCTGGAAAATTCCAGGGACAGAGGTACCTGGTGGGCTACAGTCCATGGAATCATAGAGTCCCACATGACTGAGCAACTCCATGGAATTCTCTAGGCCAGAATACTGGAGTGGGTAGCCTTTCCCTTCTTTAGTTCTCCTGCATTGCAGGAGGATTCTTTACCAGCTGAGCCACAAGGAAAGCCCAAGAATACTGAAATGGGTTGCCATTTCCTACTCCAGGGGATCTTCCCCATCCAGGGATTGAACTTGGGTCTCCTGCACTACTGGCAGATTCTTTACCATCTCAGCCCCCACGGAAGCTTGAGCCACCAGGGAAGCCCTTAATAGTCATTAGGAGCAGATAAATCTACTTATTAAAAAATCTAGCTGAATTTTGCTAATTACAGAACCAGAATTTAAAGAGAAAATATTTCAAATTTGATCTTAAATAGACCAGTCACAAATAACCATAATTCTCTTTAAATGGACTAGCATGCTGAGTACAGCTTTCTGCCATGTTGATCCTAGCTCCATGACAGATGGCTAAGCTATACTTATCCAGTGACAGGTCACACTTCAGAGTCTGCTGGATTTTTATTGACACAATACACAGGCCTCCAGCTGGGGCCAAGAATGCACTGAAGGCAGGCAGAGTACAGATGACAGGGAAGAGTCATCACTCTCCTAACTACAGAGAATTTGTGGAAAATAAACCCAAGTAGAAGGAATGACTTCCTTCCTGTTACACCCTGAATGGATCTTCTTGTCTCTTTGTTGTTTGGTGGGGGAAGTCATCACTTGGGAGCCCTCAGCATTGTCTCGGCTCTTCGCTGGCGGCCGGCACACATGTGCAAGCCTACTACAGAGAGTAAACTGAGTGTGACTGACACACGAGGAGCGTATGCAGCTGGCTGGCTGGCGCTTGGTTTGAAGCAGGCACAGTTATATGTTTAAAACAGGCCCTACTCTTTTAAACTCTCTCTTCCTCCTAATGTTCTTCTAAGTAAACTGCGTCCTCTGTATTATACAAAGCAAAAATGGCAAGATGGCTGTAAAACCACTTTTTAGCCACTACAGTCACTGTTAAAAAATCTTTTAAAATGTATCTTGCATTTTGAAATGAATATGGTATTGTGATATTTTATTAAAATTGTATTTTTAATTTTCTAAAACCATGAAGTGACAACAAAGGTCAATACACTTTTCCTCTTTGAATAAAATTGTATTAAGCTTTAATAATGTTTTTGCTTGTTCTTTATTTCTCTTCTTATAGAATCTGTAGAAATAAATAGTAAAATAAAATCTTTTGGGGTTTAGCCAAAACTTCTTTTTTCCTTAATTAAAATGTAAAATTGACCATTATATTTAAGGCTTTGTGAAATTTAACCTTCTTAAAGCTGAAAAAATAAAGATCAAAATAATTCAGTGTAAACATGTAAAAATAATACAACAATGCTGCATTGCATATTTAAAGTTTGCTAAGAAAGTAGGTCTCACATTACATGCTCTTATCAGAAAATAATAATAATAATATTGATAATAATAATAATAAGAGTGGGGAGAAACTTAGGAAGGTGATGGATATATTTATAGCCTTGATGGTAATATCAGTTTCATAGGTGTGTACTTATACCCAAACTCACTGAACTATATACATTAAATATTAACAGCTTTTTATATGTCAATATTTCAGCAATATGGTTTTTAAAAATAATATCAATTACAGTTTAAATTTGTATTATCATTTTATTACTAATGTTAACTTATTAAAAAAAAAGCCTTTCAAAATAAATCACCATGGTCTGAGATTAACCATTAACACCAGGTGGTACAGTGGGAAAGAATCCATCTGCCAATACATGAGATGTAAGAGACATGGGTTAGATCCCTGGATCAGGAAGATCCCCTGTAGTAAGGAATGACAATCCATTCCAATATTTGCCTGGAAAATTCCTTGGAGAGAGGAGCCTGGCAGGCTACAGTTCATGGGGTTGCAAAGATCTGGACACAACTGAGCACATACAAGCACATAGATTAGTGCATTCAGAGGTGTCATACGTTATATAACACAAATAGGAGGGCTAAGCAACTCTAAATACTTTAGGAAAAGACAAGGGGAGTGTCAGAGGGAAACGACGGCAGTCTTCTGGGTAGAATATGAATTTGGGTGTGAAATGGCTTGAGAAGACCTTGCCTCATAGCTACAAAGGATGATTGATTAAGCAGGGACTTAAGGGCTTCTGGAGATACTGCGGATTTAGAAAAAGGTAAGAGAGTTACAATATAAGTGACTCAGAATGAATCAAAACTAGGAGAGGCTGAAAAGCATGCAAGCCTGATTTTCATTCTCAGCCATTCCTTCCATCTTAGATTAATTCCTAACCCACCTTTTAATACTCTGCTCACACTTACTGGGCTTCCCAGGCAGCACAATGGTAAAGAATCCACCTGCCAACGCAGGAGATGCAGGTTCCACCTCTGGGTCAGGAAGATCCCCTGGAGAAGGAAATGACAACCCTCTCCAGTATTCTTGCCTGAAAAATCCCATGGATAGAGGAGCCTGGTGGGCTAAAGTCTCTGGGGTTGCAAAAGAGTCAGTCACTCATGATTCAGGGACTAAACATCTTGGATTACCCAATTCTTTTGTTTCCAGGAAGCCTTTCACTTTATTTACTTCCAGACAAAGTCAAGAGTTTTTCCTCAGAGCAACTTACTTATACCCCATTTAAACCTATAGTATCAGTGTTCATATTTTACTCGACTTTTGTGGAACTGTGGTCCCATTTCACAATACCCTGTACAGAGTATAGGATAAAATGGTAAATCTTTGGCATCCTTGAATTTAAAATTTATATTTAATTTACTTGTGAGTTATCTCAAAACAGTATGGTTCATAATAATATACTATTTTAATGGTGTCCAAAAGATGATGTGTGAGAAATTTACTTAGCCAATGATCCAGTTTTCATGTTATAACAGCTACTAACATTTAGATATATTATCATGCAGCTTATAGGAAATTATAAAAATTGACAAATTATGCAAGATCCTCATGATGTACCCTTCACAAAACTCCAGATGACCCTCTGTAAAGACACTTCGTGTTGAATTGACTGGATGTTTACTAAGTGGATTAGAAACTAATACTGAAAATAACCAATTCCAAAGTGAAGGTGCATATTTGGAGCAATCATAAAGCATACGTTATGTTTTCTTTGCTAATACTACCCCTTAAAGTTGAAATGGAAAACATTTTTTTTCTGGGCCTAAAAAATATCTACATTTCAATGTATAAAAGAATATCACAGTTCAACGTATGCTAAGTCTGTTCAGACTGTTTGGGTATAATTTTTTGACATATCATTGAACCAGGATTGAAAACCACTTGATTTCAACATATAATTCAACTATAATCATGATCAAATACTTTAATAAACTTCCTCACTGCATCCAGGAAAGTTAATACGTTTGATTTAATATGAAGATCTAATTAAATTCAATAAAATTTGAGCACCTGTTGAAGGAAGTATACTTAACAATATATTTTATGTCAGATTAAAAAACTACATGAATGAATGAGGCACAGTCTTTTTTTTTACCCCCCAAGGGTTTGACAATTTAACAAGGGGAAATGAGGCAATCACAAGAAGAAATAAACAAAATAAAATATTTTAAATAGTAAGTATCCTAAGAAGTGTAAACATTTAATTCAGTTTTCAATAAGAGCTTAGGGGGAAAGTTTTGAGAAAGAAGGTGGATTTGTAGGATGAGCAAAAATGTGGCTGCTATTGAGGGAAAGATAGAAACAAAGGCGGAGAGTCAGGGAGAACTAAACAGACTAGAGAAGGAGTCTTCTTGCACGGTTCCTTCAGGTGAGTACTAACTAGTGAGGTAGTCGGTCCCTCCCCGACCAGGTCTCTCCCCAGTGAAGACGGGAACACAATCAGTGTCGATCAGAGATGATGTAAAGCACCAATCTTTCTAAACCGCAGTCAAACCTCACTCCAAGGATCCGATATGAGCCACGTACTCCTTTCAGACATGCAGGTCAGTATCCTTCTTCTCTCATTGAATATTTTTATTTTATTACCATTTGTAGAGAGACAGTCTTAGTTAGCTCTGAATAATTATCAAGCAGGTGAAACTGGAGCCAGCTTCTGGGCAGGAGCAGTTTCCCCTGAGGATATCTGAAATTGCAAAATTATATCTTTTACTTAAGTGCCCTATTTGTTTCTAATTCAATGAAACAAAGGATGGAAAAGGAAGAGCTTGACACAGAGAGTTATTGTCAAATGAAGAAAGACATACTATGTGTCTGAAGAGAAATGATGGCACATGCTTTTTGTGTTTTTTGACTGGCCTTGAGAGAAAAAGTCCTCAAACAGTATATCTCTACAGAGTCACTGAAGTTTGCGCTTCACCCCAGTGGACAGTATCGGGGCATACTTCTGCAGCTCAGTGGGATCCTCATGCCAGCAGTGAAGTCTGATTGCTCACCCCAAGTGGACACAGGCCTCCCTGGTGGCACTAGCGGCCAAGAAGCTGCCTGCCAAAGCAGGAGGCACAAGAGATGCAGGTTCATATCCCTGAGTCGGGAAGTCTCCTGGAGGAGGTCATGGCAACCCACTCCAGTATTCTTGCCTGGAGAGGCCCATGGACAGAGGAGCCCCATGGGCTACAGTCCACAGGGTAGCAAAGAGTCAGATGTGACTGAAGTGACTCAGCACGCACAGCGGATAAGGGAATATGTCCTACCAGGCTTCTTCACAGCAAAGCTGTAATGTTTATCAGACAATCCTTCCCATGAAATGAAAGCAATTTCCTAAAAAGATGGATATGGAAGAAATTTCACAACCCAGAGAATATGTTTTTAGGAATCAAAATGTCTTTAAGGTCAATGTAAAGTCATCACAATATATCAATGCTACCCACTATTTGGCTATAAAAATGAATTTTCAAAATTTAAAATTGAATTGCAATATCATCTTTGGTTGGGAAGAGGCATTGGTGCAAAATAGGACCTTTCAAGTTAGAAAGATCTGAGTCCTGATGCCCAATATATGACCATGGATAAATCTGATAGCCTTACTGAGCTTGTTTTGTCCTCTGCAGAATGGAGGAAAAAGATACCTACATCATAGGCTCATGGTTATTAAGCCATGTAATTTAAATTACATAGTCTAAATTAAATGTTATCTCCTTTTCACTGATTTCCAAATTGGAAAACATACTTGGCATTGCTTAGTAATGCAGCCTGTGTCAAAGGTTCTTTAAAAAGTAGATACAGAAAGTCACCTGGATTTCATCAGTCAGAACAATGTTGTGATGTTATAAAGTACACTGATATTAGTCTTCAATTCCACAAGATGAGAAACTTTTCTTGAGAAAGAGCATGAGACAGAGAAAGAAGGAGATAACAGGAAATCATGGTCAGAAAATATATATATATATGCAAAAAAGAAAGTGAAAAGAATTTCCTGAGGTATCAACCCTTTTCAAAGTTGAGAAATAATTTCCAGTACTGAACTGAGTCACACCATTCATTCATTCATTCACCTATTCATCCACTCACTCATTCTTGCCACCAATAAATGTCCAATGCCTCCTTTATGACAGACACTTTACTAGTCCCTGATGACATGATGACTAAGAGAAGATTCCAGCATTGGGCAAAAGCATAGCCAAGGGACCCAGCAAAAGAATGAACACTGAGTCTGCAAATTCATGGCAGAGAGACATTTGCTTGGAGGAGCCAGAAGTTTTAAATCAGTTTATATAAAAACCCAGGTTGACATCTCATCCCCTTCCATATTATACAGCTATTTATTTTACAAGAACATCCAACAATGATTAAAGCTTTTCCAATAGCCACATTTTCTCATTATGCCCTCTTACAAAAGTTGAGGAGATGGATGACCAAGATTATACTATCAAATCCATGACAACCACCCCACTTAACCCATCAAGGATGGGTCCCTAGTGTGCTTTCTAATCTGTTGTTCATGGAGCCTAATAGCTCAGAGTATGAGGTCCCCACTGCTTCCTTTGCATAAGTTCAAAGAATAATAAATTTCAGAGTCAAGAAGTAGATCTTGATGTAAATCTTCATCAGTCCTTCTTTGCTTTGCATGACCTTGTGAGTGCATTCATTTGCCTAAGGGTACGTAAGCCACAGTTCATTCTTTTCCTGAACAGAACAGTTCTAGTCTACTTTCTTGCCAGGATTAAGGAGAGTCAAGTAACAAACACTAAAAGAATTGTTAGTCTCACTTGTGGATATTTCAGTTAAACCTCATCTCTTCTGGAGATTCTAAATATGCAAGATTGGCTAATTCCGTAGGAGTTCACCTAGACATCTTAAAACGGGGTCTGCAGGGTGTAGAGTCTGGCAACCATAAACCTTCAGACTGAAGAGAATGTGACCTTTTGAATCATTTGTATGATTATATTATTGTATAATATCTTTTTATTGCCTAAAAAGATTTTTAAAACCCTTTTTACTTAACTTATATGCAGAGTACATCATGTGAAATGACCATCTGGATGAAGCACAAGCTGGAATTAAGATTGCTGGAAGAAATATCAACGACCTCAAATATGCAGATGACACCACCCTTATGGTAGAAAGCAAAGAAAAACTAAAGGGCCTCTTGATGAAAGTGAGAGCTGGCTTAAAACTCGACATTCAAAAAACGAAGATCATGGCATCTGGTCCCATCACTTAATGGCAAATACATGGGTAAATAATAGAAGCAGTGAGAGAATTTATTTTCTTGGGCTTCAAAATCACTGTTGATGGTGACTGCAGCCATGAAATTAAAAGACACTTGCTCCTTGGAAGAAAAGCTATGACCAACCTAGACAGCATATTTAAAAAGAGAGACATTACGTTGCCAACAAAGGTCTGTCTAGTCAAAACTATGGTTTTTCCAGTAGTCACCTATGGATGTGAGAGTTGGACCATAAAGAAAGCTGAGAGCCGAAGAATTGATGCTTTTGAACTGTGGTGTTGGAGAAGACTCTTGAGAGTCCCTTGGACTGCAAGGAGATCCAACCAGTCCATTCTGAAAGAAATCAACCCTGAATATTTACTGGAAAGACTGATGTTAAAGCTCCAATAATTTTGCCACCTAATGTGAAGAACTGGCTCATTGGAAATCACCCCGATGCTGGGGAAAATTGAAGGCAGGAAGGGAAGGGGACGATAGACGATGAGATGGTTGGATGGCATCACTGACTGAATGGTATGAGTTTGAGCAACCTCTGGGTGATAGCGAAGGACAGGGAAGCCTAGTGTGCTGCAGTCCATGGGGTCACAAAGAATCAGAAGCAACTTAACGACAGAACAACAAAACTCATGGATTGGAGAAAGATTAAAAATATGGTTAATATTAATGGAAATTTGGAAAGTCCTGAATGACAGCTGCCCGGAAATTCCACCTCATATCACCACCAGTCTCTCTTTCAGTTCACCAAACATAGTGAGACTTTGACGCTGATTAACAAATCTCTGGATCTTTTTATTAGTATTTTTAAAAACACGTTGTTTTTGTGATGTTAAGGATCACTATCATGTAGGTGGATGGAATACCCATCACAATAGGTCCTAGTTCAGTAAACAGCATCATCGTTCTTGCTGTTGCTCAGTCGCTCAGTTGTGTCCAACTCTTTGCCACCTTGTGAGGTGCAGTTCGCCAGGCTTCCCTGTCCATAACCATCTCCCAGAGCTTGCTCAAACCCATTGAGTCAGTGATGCCATCCAACCGTCTCATCCCCTTCTCCTCCCACTTTCAATCTTTCCCAGCATCAGAGTCTTTTCTAATGAGTCAGCTCTTGGCATCAGGTGGTCAAAGTACTGGAGCTTCAGCCTCAGCTCAGTCCTTCCAATGAATATTCAGTACTGATTTCCTTTGGGATGGACTGGTTGGATCCCCTTGCAGTCCAAGGGACTCTCAAGAGTCTTCTCCAACACCACGGTTCAAAAGCATCAATTCTTCAGTGCTCAGCTTTCTTCATGGTCCAAGTCTCACATCCATACATGACTACTGGAAAAATCATAGCTCTGACTATTCAGATATTTTTTGCAAAATGATGTCTCTGCTTTTTAATATATTGTCTAGATTGGTCATAGCTCTCCTTCCAAGGAGCAAGTATCTTTTAAGTTCATGGCTGCAGTCACCGTCCTCAGTGATTTTGGTGTCCAAGGAAATAAAATCTGCTGTATATCTTTATATAAGATAAACTTCTTATCATGTGCTATCAACAAGGCAGATACTATTTTAATCTCTGAAAGTGAAAGTGAATGTTGCTCAGTCATGTCTGACTCTCTGTGACAGCGTGGACTATACAGGCCATGGAATTCTCCAGGCCAGAATATTGGAGTGAGTAGCCTTTCCCTTCTCCAGGGAATCTTCCCAACCCAGGGCTCGAACCCAGGTCTCCCACATTGCACGCAGATTCTTTACAAACTGACCCATAAGGGAAGCCCATTTTAAGCTCTGGGCAAGTGTTTCTGAGAATTTACAAGTGTGGGAACTTAAAACTTCTCTCTGGGTGAGAACAAGTAAACCACGCTTCTTCCCAGGTGCAGCTGCAGTGCAAAGAGCATGTGCTACTCCAAGTTCTATGCCAAGTCCAGGGGAACAAGGCAATGACAGTCCAAACTGGCCTGCTGTCTTCCCCAGTTACGTAGATAGTGTTCGTGGAGATTAGAAAGAGCACCCGCAGAGGAATCAGATGGCCCTAGATAGAAATCTGTGTGTCAATAAGACAGTAATGTCAAGGATTCCCCACCTATGAAATGGGAATGGTAGGAGCCACTATTAAAAAGTAGAAACCCTATTTCTCAGGGCTGTTGTGAAGATGCCTGCAAAACATAATGCACACTGCTCAAGACAGCATTGAACCAAAAATGTAAGTTGTTGTCATTATGATGTAAACACCAGACACTAAGATATTAAGCAGTAAGAAACACTGGATGAGGGGATATATTTGCCACCCAGAAGATTTTAAGCAGGTTGAGAAAGAAAGCATGTCTTATCTGTAACTGTCTCTAAAATCCAAAATTATGGTACCTTTTGCAGAGAAGATACAAAATAACTACTTACTACATTGAAATCACCTACATCAATGTGTTACAGATTTTCATATTAAAACCTGCAAAATGAGCACTATTTTGTCCTTACAGTTAGATGATCTGGAAAATGTAACCTGTACATAGCAGCAAAGCAAGGAAAACTCTTATTCTGACTCTTCTTGAAAAAGAACACTCTAGAAACATTGGGGCTGACTTAGTATTTCCCCATCACCTGTTACTGAAGTCCAGTTTCCACCCTTTTCAAAATATACGCAGTCCCTGTTACTCAGTCCAGATTCATTCTCCTCACCACCACATGCCAGGCCAATAAGTCAAGAGACAAGTTTCTGGGACAAGGAATAACTACTTTATTCAGAAACTCAATAGATGGAGAAGAGCCAGACTACTGTCCTGGAGAACCATCTTATCAAGCTAGAATGCAAGCTTCTTGTAAAATAAAAGAGGAGAGGATGTGGTTGTTACAAACTCCTTGCTGCGAGAATCCTTTGTTCTAGAAGCTGTCCATACAGGTCTTGTCACATAACCTACAACAAGACAAATGTTACTCTATAATCTGCAACTTTTTATCACTATATGACTCAAACTTCCGCACAATTGTGCTCATCTCACATGCTAGTAAAGTGATGCTCAAAATTTTCCAAGGCAGGCTTCAGCAACACGTGAACCGTGAACTTCCAGATATTCAAGCTGGTTTTAGAAAAGGCAGAGGAACCAGAGATCAAATTGCCAACATCCGCTGAATCATCAAAAAAGCAAGAGAGTTTCAGAAAATTTTCTATTTCTGCTTTATTGACTATGCCAAAACCTTTGACTGTGTGGATAAGAATAAACTGTGGAAAATTCTGAAGGAGATGGAAATACCAGACCACCTGACCTGCCTCTTGAGAAACCTCTATGCAAGTCAGGAAGCAACAGTTAGAACTGGACATGGAACAACAGACTGGTTCCAAATAGGAAAAGGAGTACGTCAAGGCTGTATATTGTCTCCCTGCTTATTTAACTTATATGCAGAATACATTATGAGAAACGCTGGGCTGGAGGAACCACAAGCTAGAATCAAGATTGCTGGGAGAAATATCAATAACCTCAGATATGCAGATGACACCACCCTAATGGCAGAAACTGAAGAGGAACTAAAAAGCCTTTGATGAAAGTGAAAGATGAGAGTGAAAAAGTTGGCTTAAAGCTCAACATTCAGAAAACTAATATCATGGCATCCGGTCCCATCACTTCATGGCAAATAGATGGGAAAACAATAGCTGACTTTATTTTGGGGGGCTCCAAAATCACTGCAGATGGTGATTGCCGCCATGAAGTTAAAAGATGCCTACTCCTTCGAAGGAAAGTTATGACCAACATAGATAGCATATTCAAAAGCAGAGACATTACTTTGCCAAAAAAGGTCCATCTAGTCAAGGCTATGGTTTTTCCAGTGGTCATGTATGGATGTGAGAGTTGGACTATAAAGAAAGCTGAGTGCAGAAGAATTGATGCTTTTGAACTGTGGTGTTGGAGAAGATTCTTGAACGTCCCTTGGACTGCAAGGAGATCCAACTAGTCCATCCTAAAAAAAATCAGTCCTGGGTGTTCGTTGGAAGGACTGATGCTGAAGCTGAAACTCCAATACTTTGGCCACCTCATGCGAAGAGCTGACTCATTGGAAAAGACCCTGATGCTGGGAAAGATTGAGGGCAGGAGGAGAAGGGGACGATGGAGGATGAGATGGTTGAATAGCGACTCAATGGACATGGGTGTGGGTGGACTCTGGGAGTTGGTGATGGACAGGGAGGCCTGGTGTGCTGCAGTCCATGGGGTCTCAAAGAGTTGGACACGACTGAGCGACTGAACTGAACTGAACTGACCTGAATGAATAGAAGAGTGTTATACTTTAAAGGTATAGCCTTGGGAATGGGCTGCCCTGTATGTTTCAGTCTATAGGCAACATTCTTTCACAGAAGGTGTAGAGCCAGCATGACTAAGCACCGTCAACAGAGCCCAGAGTTTAAAGTAAAAGAAGCAAACCCAACATGGAGTCAGATTTGTTCTTCCCTATTCCATCGCCAGTGTTCCTCAGGCATCACCCGGCCTGTCTCACTCACCCTGTCCCCAGCCTGACTGCTATAGACATTTTATATTGAGATTGCTGACTCAGAGATCAATGATGTGGATTCCACGCACCGTGAGGATGAAGAGAAGTAATATAGAAAGAGTAATGTTTCCTTGTGGAGCTCACAAAATGCCAGCCGCAAAGATAAACAGTTTGAGATATAAGCTAATAGGTTAGGCACTAAAATACAATGTGAACTTGATGATCTAAGATTTTTTTTCTCCAGCTTTAAAAGTCTATAATTTTACACTGTGTGAGAAGGAGAATAGTTTCTATTTAATGAGGTAAGTTTTAAAAATTATTAAAACATGTTTTCTTAAATATATGCCATCTTCCCTTTACTATGTCATAAACAATCTATATTACCTAGTCAATGTTATGAGACTAACTTATGGGTTTGAAATGCAGAAAATGTGCACACAATGATTTTGTGAAATGTTTATGCTTCTTTTCAAGTGATAAAATAGACTAATACGTGTATCTCCATTTTCACTTACCTAATAGGCTCTTCTTCATAACCATTTCTTTATATACAGAACAGAAGATACAATAGGGTAGAAACTGCCAATGAATTTACAAATGACATTGTTGAGCTCTGCTAGGGAGAGCATTACCATCTAATGGGTATATTTAGAAAATATTTATTCAGGACCTGATACTTTCCACAGTGAAATGACAGTGTTGGCAAATAATCATCCAAAGACATTCTTGGGTTTGGTTATACAAGGTATCACCTTGAACTTTAAAGCCATTGCTCAACCAAGGCCATTTTGTAAAGAAGTCTTTCACGTGGCTACTCTGTAGAGAGACGTTTGAGTCTTGATCTTTTAAAATGCTACTTTTAAAAATTCAATGAAAGGACAAGTGCAGTGTGATTTCACTTATCTGAAATACTTAAGAGTAGTCAGACTCATAGAGACAGGGAGTAGGATGATGATTGGCAGGTCATAAAAGGGACTGGATGGGGGAATGAGATCAGATCAGATCAGTCGCTCAGTCGTGTCCGATTCTTTGAGACCCCATGAATCACAGCACGCCAGGCCTCCCTGTCCATCACCAACTCCCGGAGTTCACTCAGACTCATGTCCATCGAGTCAGTGATGCCATCCAG
>NW_011494656.1:695611-700178 GCF_000754665.1 Bison bison bison | reverse complement strand
TCTGGTATTCCCATCTCTTTCAGAATTTTCCACAGTTTATTGTGATCCACACAGTCAAAGGCTTTGGCATAGTCAAGAAAGCAGAAATAGATGTTTTTCTGGAACTCTCTTGCTTTTTCCATGATCTAGCAGATGGGGGAATGGCTACTGTTTAATGGGTACAGAGCTTCAGTTTTACAAGATGAACATTATGAACAAATTTAATACCATTGAATTGTATAGTTAAAATGGTTAAAACAATAAGTTTTATATTTACATATATTTTGCCACAATAAAGTTTTTTTTTTTAAAGAAAAGAACCAAATATATCTGAATCATTGGAGCTAGGATACTTAAATAAAGAATACTGTAACACTGAATTTAAGACACAACTATAAATCATCGTGTGTACTCCAAAAAATAAACTGGCACCAATTAAAATATGATATAATGAGTTCATTACTTTAAGATTGTATTTCACATGCACTAAGATAATTCTTCTAGATTTACTCAAAAATGGATTCTGATAATATAGCATGATAATGCATACTTAAAATGAAAATTATGTTGAAGGTGAAACTCCAATACTTTGGCCACCTGATGTGAATAACTGACTCATTGGAAAAGACCCTGATGCTGGGAAAGATTGAAGGCGGGAGGAGAAGGGGATGACAGAGGATGAGATGGTTGGATGGCATCGCCAACTCGATGGACATAAGTTTGAGTAAACTTTGAGAGTTGGTGATGGACAGGGAAGCCTGGCATGCTTCAGTCCATGGAGTCACAAAGAGTCAGACACAACTGAGCAACTGAACTGAACTGAAAATGAAAATTCAACTGACATGAATTCTTGTAAGTTTTCCTAAACTTTTCCTCATGCTCAAAATCTACTCTTTAAATCACTTTTGGACTAACAGTCATGACTGTATTTTACTATACAAGGCAGTCCTTGGTGAGTTCAAGAGCATTTGCAATAAAACATTCTAAGAATGCATTAAAAGCATTGTGTTTCATTGGTTTCCTAGCTCCTGAGGCAGGCAATTATTAGAGTTAAGCTTAATTTGGCCTCTGGCTTTGGGACTGTTCTGAACTTGTCAAATCCATCCTTTCTCCTACCTTTCCCCCAACACTTTGTTTCCTAGTAATTAAAAAAACAGGGCCTTAAGTGCATCATGGAAACTGCCGACATCCATTTCTGCCAAGTTCAGGAGCTACGGATGTGCCTTGCTCACAGCCATGCTACCTTTCTCTAGACGTGTCTTGATTTCTGAGATGTTAAAAATGTTGGGGAAGAAGCACTTGCATTCCTTTTCTAGGGCTGCTATAATAATCTATCACACACTGGGAGACAAAGGAACAGAAATTTACTCTCTCTCAGTTCCAGGGGCTAGAAATCTGAAATCAAGAAGTTCGCAGGGCCACGCTGCTCTGAAGGCTCTGGAGAAGAATCTTCCCCTTCCTCTTACCCAGCTTTTAGTGATGGCTAGCGTTCTTAGGTAGAATACAGCCACTGGTGTTAAGGTATATGTGGATCTAGCTCATCTAATAACCATAATAATGCATAGTTGTTGTTCAGTTCCTAAGTCGTGTCTGACTCTCTGTGACCCCATAGCCTGCAGGACGCCAGGCTTCCCTGTCCTTCACCATCTCCAGGAGTTTGCTCAGGCTCATGTCCACTGAGTCAGTGATGCTATCCAACCACATCATCCTTTGTCACCCCTGTCTCCTTTTGCCTTCAATCTTTCCCAGCATCAACGTCTTTCCCAATGAGTTGTCTCTTTATATCAGGTGGCCAAAGTATCAGAGCTTCAATATCAGTCCTTCCAATGAATAGTCGGGGTTGGTTTGCTTTAGGATTGACTGGTTTGATCTCCTTGCTGTCCAAGGTACTCTCAAGAGTCTGCTCTAGTGCCATAATTCGAATAGTAGGTTGTCCCAAATTTAAATACCTGGTGGAAAGGAAGCCATTAACTTGCCCAGAGTCACAAAGTTAATTGCTAGAGAACCCTAGACTTGAATGCGCATTTGTTCAATGAAACAGTCCATACCTTATAGTTTCCTTGTGCTGAGCATGGCACAACCGAGAATGGTGCTCTTATTTTCCATTTACTGCCCATCTCCACACTTTAAGGACCCAGCCAGGCTCCCAGAGCTAAACTCTGTAATCTGCAGGCAGCCCTTCCCTCACCTCCAGTCGGGTTCTCCCAGTGGGGGGTAGCAGCAGGAGAGAGGAGGGTGGGAGCAAGAGAGGGAAGTACAGGGGTGTCAAGTGCCTGCTCTGCTCCCGGGCCAGCAGTGGCCGCATATTCCCGAGGAAGTCTCTGACTGAGTGGTCCATCTCCAAGCACCACCGGTCTACTTGGGTTGCAATGATGCTTCTTTCAGGCATAGGCTGGCTCCTGAGTCCTTTACCACCCATCTTTGATCTTTAACCCTGCTCTTAGCTTTGTAAAAAAAATTGGCTAAACTTTCTTCAATCGCCCATGAGTGTGCCATCTGTTTCCAAACAAAGGAAACGGACGGTGTTTGCTTTCACAAACTAGCAGGATAGGTCAAGACTTTTTAAGGTAGAGGGAGCACCCTCTCCACTTTACTTTTCAAGAAAGAAGAGAGATCATTTTCTGGGGAGACTAGAGGCAGAAATGCTAAAGGCAAAAGTGAATTGTCCAAAGAGTAGTACTTAGAACCATTAGTGAGAGATTGAATCCAAGTCAGAGATAGGCTATTTCTCTTGAGAACAGTGTTTTCTTATCTTTACATCTTTTACTATGTATAATTCCCATGCTAGCAAGCCCAAGATTTTGAAGATCTGTTTCAATAATGATGATAAAATAGCTACTTTTTCCATTAGCCAATCTGGAATACCAAGCTCAACTTCTGTAATGTGAGCAAAAGCAAGAAAATTTTTTTAAAAAGTAAATATTTTAAAAGACTCCATGGATTAATGGAAAGAAAATCATTATAATTCTATTATTCCTCCTAAACCACCATTTTTTCCTACTTCTGTCCTAAATCTACTTTATTAGAATTTATGAGAGGCTACAGATACCCGACTGAGGACCACTTGTTAGACACTACAGACGTATTGAATGTTTAGACAAATACCTTCAGAGGACACTAGAAATTAGTTTTTAAATTACACTTTATATATTAAAGTCATCTTTCTAAGATGTATTAAATTGATCTCATTGTGACAGTCACTAAGAAATGGAAATGGATCTTAAATGTTTTTGATATTCAAACTTACTGCAAAACTATTGATTCCTTCTGTGTCAGTAGATTAAAGACAATCATTTAAACTAAGGCCAATTATACATTCAAGCAAATTATCTACCTTGGACAAATAGGATTCTATGGACAGTGAGATGCTGTCAAATAAAAATAATGTTACGGCTACGTTTTCATGAAAATAATTTTAAAAGTTCTCCAATGTAACTCCAGTTTCCTAAATCACCCAATAGTCTCCTTACTTTACCCTAAAGTTGTTCTCATAACTCACTACATTCTTTGCTAATGTTTTTTAAGCAACATTGCTAAAACATACTTGAATTGTACAGAAAAGATTCAGGGGAAATTTACTTTCTATTGCTTATTTTTGGGTAAAATTCTACTTTGACTCTCAGCTGGCAAGAAGTTTAATTAATTAGATGTCCCTTGAAACTAATATATGACTTTCACACATCTGTGTAAAAAAAAAAAAAATCAACTCAGGATACAAATAGAATAAAACAAGCTGTAAAAAACAATAAGCACTTCTTGCAGGTGTTGGCTAAGTGTCTAGATTCACTTATACATAGTTTCTCAGGAGGAAGAGAAGTTAAATTCCTAAAGTCACTATCCTTTCTGAAATGATTTGATGTTTAAAAGACAGGCAAGGAAACTTTTTCTAATGCTTCATCACGGAGCCAAGTATCTGATCAGTTCAGTTCAATTCAGTTGCTCAGTCGTGTCCGACTCTTTGAGACCCCATGAATCACAGCATGCCAGGCCTCCCTGTCCACCACCAACTCCTGGAGTTCACCCAAACTCATGTGCATCGAGTCAGTGATGCCATCCAGCCATCTCATCCTCTGTCATCCCCTTCTCCTCCAGCCCTCAATCCCTCCCAGCATCAGGGTCTTTTCCAATGAGTCAACTCTTCCCATGAGGTGGCCAAAGTATTGGAGTTTCAGCTTTAGCATCAGTCCTTCCAATGAACACCCAGGACTGATCTCCTTTAGGATGGACTGGTTGGATCTCCTTGCAGTCCAAGGGACTCTCAAGAGTCTTCTCCAACACCACAGTTCAAAAGCATCAATTCTTTGGCACTCACCATTCTTCACAGTCCAACTCTCATATCCATACATGACCACTGGAAAAACATAGCCTTGACTAGACAGACCTTTGTTGGCAAAGTAATGTCTCTGCTTTTCAATATGCTATCTAGGTTGGACATAACTTTCCTTCCAAGAAGTAAGTGTTTTTTAATTTCATGGCTGCAATCACCATCTGCAGTGATTTTGGAGCCCAGAAAAATAAAGTCTGACACTGTTTCCACTGTTTCCCCATCTATTTCCCATGAAGTGATGGGACCAGATGCCATGATCTT
>NW_011494656.1:694091-695511 GCF_000754665.1 Bison bison bison | reverse complement strand
TTCTAACTGTTGCTTCCTGACCTGCATATAGGTTTCTCAAGAGGCAGGTCAGGTGTTCTGGTATTCCCACCTCTTTCAGAATTTTCCACAGTTTATTGTGATCCACACACTGATTTTCAAATGATGTAGTCCAATAGAGACTCCATGTTTAGTGCACTAAACATGAAAAGCTGCTTATTATAATGTTATAACATCTTTTATATTTTTACACAGCTTTCTGTACAAAGGTTTCTGATAGTTCAGAGATCACACCAAACTTTCCAATGACCTTCTTATGATTAATCATTGTCTAATTTTGCTTGGCCTCTGTGATGACCTTCATCAACATCCCCATAAAAATGATAATCTGGGCCCTTGGACTTGAATCTATTTTGAGTCTTTCATCAAACACTGGGTTTTTCTCACCATACTGCGCCTGTGGTAACACAGAGGACAGAAGTCTTTAGGAAGCCTACATCTCCCCCGAAATTCTGGTAACAAGGTACAACCAAGTCCACACAAATACGTTTATTAAATCAAAGAGCAGTTACCCACTTATTCAGGCATTGCTTCCATCACTAAATAAGGGACGGTAAGGGGTAGACAACATAGAAAAAAGAAATGGTGCCCTGGTTCATATTCTGCCTGTAAGATCCTTGCCTATAACTCATGATAGTTGTTGCCATTTCTAGAACAATATAGTAATAGGAGGAAATAAGCTGATGAAAGGTTGTTGTTGAATCACGTGAAGACACCGGGATTCTTGGCCCCCAGAGGAGAAGGATTTAATCTGGGGCCAGAGACGAGGCTTGATCGCTCAGAGCTTTTGTGTAATAAAGTTTTATTAAAGTATAAAGGAGATAGAGAAAGCTTCTGACATAGGCATCAGAAGGGGATTGAAAGAGTACCCACTTGCTAGTGTTAACAATGAGGTTATATAATCCAAAGAATGTCTGGAGGTTGTAAAGACCTCATCAGACCTACTCCCATAATTTACATTTTAAGATAACACTGTCCTCAGGCAAGATACATCCTTGCAAAGACCAGGTCTACTCCTATAATTAACATTTTAAGATAACAGAAGGTTTAATCCAAAGACTGTCCTTAGGCAGGATACATTATTGTTACATAATCCTAAGGAATGTGGAGAAAGAAAAAAAGTTTGTCCTTTCTTCCTCCTTGAGAATTCCAGACCCCTCTCTCCTTGGGGACCCCTAGACTCCTTATCAACCTGCCTAGGAAATGACTCTCTCACCAACTTTTCTACTGGCTGAGCCCAGTCAGAAGGCATAGAGCAAGAGAGATCATTAATGCAAGTCTCTAAAGACCAGCCTCCTACAGTAGGAAACAAGTGAGAGAAAGGTGGAAACAGTTTGGAGGGACGAATAATAGCCAGCACAGCAGGCCTGCTGAAGTGTAATGACCACAGTGCTGTTGGTGG
>NW_011494656.1:661849-693991 GCF_000754665.1 Bison bison bison | reverse complement strand
AGTACCCACTTGCTAGTGTTAACAATGAGGTTATATAATCCAAAGAATGTCTGGAGGTTGTAAAGACCTCATCAGACCTACTCCCATAATTTACATTTTAAGATAACACTGTCCTCAGGCAAGATACATCCTTGTAAAGACCAGGTCTACTCCTATAATTAACATTTTAAGATAACAGAAGGTTTAATCCAAAGACTGTCCTTAGGCAGGATACATTATTGTTATATAATCCTAAGGAATGTGGAGAAAGAAAAAAAGTTTGTCCTTTCTTCCTCCTTGAGAATTCCAGACCCCTCTCTCCTTGGGGACCCCTAGACTCCCTATCAACCTGCCTAGGAACTGACTCTCTCACTGACATAACCAATTGTGTGTGTGTGTGCGTGTTTTCCTCCAAGGCAGAACAAATATACCTTGAAGCTGCAAAAATGGAGTAATCATATACTTCTCCTCAGTTCAGTTCAGTCACTCTGTTGTGTCCAACTCTCTGTGATCCCACGGACTGCAGCACGCCAGGCCTCCCTGTCCATCACCAACTTCCAGAGCTTGCTCAAACTCATGTCCATGGAGCCGGTGATACCATCCTACCATTTTATCCTCTGTCATCCCCTTCCCTTCTATATATACTTCTACGTCGGTAAATATATTTCAAGCATATATGCTGAATTTTAAGTGTATATATATGCCTGTAAATACTTCTCCTATTTCAGCCTAAATGTGAATTTTAGGAACATGCATCTTCGGAATTCTTTCCCTATATGTATTTCTTGCTCAATCCAGCTCTATTTATGCTGTGTCTCTGCTGGTGTTAGTGTTCTGACTACAAAGGAAATTGTTGTCTATCTCACTAAACACTCTGCAACAGGAGAAATGTGTCACAGTAAACAAAACAGGAGCAGAAGATAACAACCTGTTAAGATTATTTTTTAATGTTTACTCGACAACCACAGCATGCAAAATTACGAATAAAATTTATGTAGAATACACTTTTAGTTAAGAAATACTCTTCCGGAGAAAGAATTGCTCTCTAGTGCATAAATAAATTACACCATCTGCTTATGAGAAGTTATACCTTCAGCAAGACACAGTGTAATTGGAACATTCAATACTGAGTAATATGAAAGGTATACTGTAGCCTTGACATAGCAGCAGGTGGGATTAAGAGCTAGGTCAGTCCCTTCTCAAAACCTGGGGCCAGTCATGCTTCCGCTTTTGTTTGTTCATTTTGTTTCCTTTTTAATGTTGTTTTGAAATTAAACAACAACAGCTACATATTATCTACACAGCGTATTGCATAACACTTGCAATGGAGATTGGAGCAAAACTCCTTGGTGAAATACCACTCTTTCTGCAGGTTTAAGTGTCAATATTCACATCAAATAGTACAAACACAGCCTGTAAATACAGGTTTCTGTCAGTCTGCCAACAAATTAGTTAATGAAAAATTAAATCGTTTTTTGAAGATGGGGGAACTTTGGAACTATGGGTAAGGGAAGATTTGGGGTTTGTAATATTGGCAACTGCAGAAATTGGAGGAGCAGTATGGTATCTGTCATTCTTTTCTCTTTTTTTTAATTTCCTCCATTTCAGGTGGTTGTGACAAACAGTTGTGTCCATGATCAATAATTCTTATAAAATGTTGCAAGATTGGTATTATTTCCATTTTACAAATAAGAAAACTGAGAATCAAGCTGGTCCGGTTATTTACCCAAAGGCAGCTAGATTGTGATTCAAACTGAACCTGGCTTCTCATTGCTGTGCCTCTCCTTACTGCAGTAATTTATGCCTCTCACAGTAACTTATGCATCTTACTAGACGTTCTCGCAGATATAACTGTCTCATGCACTGAATGTGTGATAAGCCACCAAGGAGTAGTCTTATATTGATTCCTCCCCCAAATCCCCCAAAACACTATCCAACACATAATAATCAGCCATATTTAGCAAATGAATGAATAAATGAGTTGATCATCATTATTTTAAAATGTGAATGATGATCGTCATCATTATTTTAAAATTTGATATCAATTCATGATGCTACTATTAGGTGGTTTGGTTTTCATTGTTAATTCACTTATCACCAGAACTGCCTATTTAATCAAACAAAGCCTCCACCCTAGTTCCACATCTCGGGGGACCCCACACTTCAGACTGTCTGCCTCAAAACTTTCTAAGCCTTCCTGCTCCGCCTGGCCCAGCGAAGGCAACCAGCTACAATGGTGGCCCTTGCCCTTATGCAATTTTAAGTTACTTTTATTCAAAGTCATACTCATTTGTTTCAATTATGGGTATTTGGACAAAGGACAAGAAGTAGGAGGAATATCGATGTGGAAAAACAAGTTAATGAAAACTACTAATAAAAAAATCGTTTTGCAAATATGCTGCAATATCATCTTCATCATATCTGTATTCAGAATATTGGAATTCTTTCAAAGCAAAGCAAGATGTTTCTAGAGGTTCACTTATTACTTTTTTTTTAAGAGAAAAATGGTAAGAGCACAGCTTTTTCATCTTTTGGGTAAAGATTAGCAAAATCTGCAATGAGTTGATAAAAACTTCTACATGACGAAGGCTTCTGTCTTCAATTTCATGACTTAAAAACAAACACACAAATAGAACTAATATGACTGGGTATCTAAAGAGGAAAATGGAAGCCCTCCCAAAAGAAGGTAATAAAACAGATTTTTATTTAAGAAGCTGTGACAAGCATTTACCTTCAATTTATATATGGATATATCTTGGGTCTTTTTCAATAATGTAATTTTAAAAATTTATTTGTTGACAAGTCATGCTTTCAGTGTGCCAGCATCGAATAGAGAAAACAAATGAGTGTATCAACACAGAATGAATACTACCAAATATTGCATTAAAGGAGATTTTATAAAATTACTTTTAAACCATGCTAACATTTAAGATAACATTTTAAAGATAATTAACTAAAATCTATACCAAAATGTAAAAATTATACTAAAGGCACTCATGAGATTATGTGTTACATACAAATAGATCTTAAAGTTTGTGCAATCTTGGCTCAAAAACAAATGATAGCAGATGGGAACCTTCTGCTATTCTCAATGTGTTCAACATAGTGGCTCGTTAAGGTGAAAGAGCTGAACTTTGTACAGTAAAGGGTTTTACTATTTCAGAAAAGGAAGCAAACAGAGATTAGTGTAAACATTTTTTTGACATCTCTTTAAAATGTTTTTTTAATGGAACACCCTATTGTTTTAATAGGTCCCACTTGTGATTATTTCTATTGCCTTTGGATTAAGATTTATATGTTCAAGCCTGGGGTTTCATATGTAAATGAATGCCATTTTTTATGAATGTCAATCAAATGAACATAAGAAGATGACACATATTTTCCCATGCAAGTACCAACCAACATTTACATCTCTTTAAAATCATGCCAGAGACGCTTCGCCCTTCTAAGAAGGGACAAAATCTCAGTGGAACAGACTGCACCAGCCATGCTATGGAGCATTCAAGACTGCGCATCTCCAGGGTGGATTTATGGGACATAATGATCTGTGTATGATGTTTGCAGACTGATGCTTCCTCTGTCTGTGTGTTGATGGAACTCTTTAGTTAGCCTCCTTTGTTGTTGTTCAGTCACTAAGTCATGTCCAACTCTTTGCAACCCCAAGACTGCAGCACGTCAGGCTTACCTGGCCTTCACTGTCTCCAGGAGCTTGCTCAAACTCATGTCCATTGAATCAGTGATGCCATCCAGCCATCTCATCCTCTGTCACCTACTTCTTCTCCTGCCTTCAATCTTTCCCAGCATCAGGGTCTTGTCCAATGAGTTGGCTCTTTGCATCAGGTGGCCAAAGTATTGGAGCTTCAGCTTCAGCATCAGTCCTTCCAATGAATATTCAGAGTTGATTTCCTTTAAGACTGACTGGTTGGATCTCCTTGCAGTCCAAGGGACTCTCAAGAGTCTTCTCCAGCACTGCAGTTTGTAGCATCTGCGGTGCTCAGCCTTCTCCATGGTCCCACTCTCACGTTCGTTCATGACTACTGGAAAAGCCATAGCTTTGACTATATGCACCTTTGTTGGCTGCTTTTTAATGTATTGTCTAGGTTTGTCATAGCTTCTTCCCAGAAGCAAGCATCTTTTAATTTTGTGGCTGCAGTCACCATCTGCCTCATTATCTAGGGATAATAACAGTATTTTTTCATAGAACTGTTGTGATAAGTAAGATAGTGTGTATTAAGCTCATGGCACAGTTTCTGATACATTGCATGTGTTAAAAAATGCTAACTATTACTACTTTCAATGTATCATTGGGATTATTAGTTGTTGTTGCTCATTTCCTTTTTCTCAAAATAATCTGCCTACCTTAGCCCCAAAACTACCTCAACCAACCAGTTCTTCTCAGTATATGTGATGCATTTAATATTAGGGCACCTCCACTCAAATATTTCATGATTAATAGTTTCCAAGAATAAGAAGAAAAACGTTTATGACATCCAATGCCAGCAATCCTTGAACAGTTGACAAGATTAAAAAGTAAGTAAACAAATAGATAAGAAGTGTGAATTATTAGAGGAGAAATTTGGAAGCCAGAGATAAATCTCTCAACAAAGGCCATTTGACAAGGTAGTAAAGGAGCCAGAGTTGGAATAATCATATTTGCCTGCTTGGGTTTTCTCACACTGACATTTTAGGTCAGAGTGTAAAAGCAGTCATATAACAAGCAATGTAACAGCAGACACATCAGAATGATCTCATTATAAGGAGTAGCTCTACCAAAGAGGAAACCAAGGCTCAGAGAAGCTAATACAGTTGCTAAAGTCACATTAGCAGTTAGTGAAATTCAGAACACTTAAAAGAAGATAACCCAGGAGGATTTAATTTTCTAAAGTGACATACACTGTTCTTCAAATTCTCACTATTGAAAGATTAGGAAACCAACACTGAGAACTAGCAAATTACCAGAAAAACCTCTCATTTGTTAGTTTGACTTTTGTTTTAATTATATTGAATTATTAATTATCCCAAACATATAGACAAAAGCAGAGAATAATATGAATGCCAATGCATTCATAACCCTGCTTAATTAGATCTTAATGTTTTGCCATATTTGCTTTCTATTTCTTCCTTCCGAGTAATACAGCAACATGGATAGGATTGAACCCGCTATGTGAATCGTCTCTAATACCATCCTCTCACTTCTTTTCTCCCTCCCCAAGGGAAATACCTAAGCAGCTTCTAAGTGGAGATTTGAGGAAACCCAAGCAGAATGCTGAGAGGATGCCCTACACCTCTCTTTATGCCCACAGCCCCTCGGTCCCTGGAGTATCGGCACGTCCTACCTTGTCTGTTTCCTATCAAAGTGTCTTCAGTTGGATCTTCTGCTTGCTTTTTTTTTTTTTCCAAAGCAATCTGGTGCTTATTTTATTTTAGTTAGTGAGTTAAATCTGTTTCTATTTATTGTGGTTTCTGATGTGTTTTACTTAAACCTTATGATTTTTTTTTTGCTTACTCTTTTTCCTACTGCTTAAATTAATTTTTATCAACATGCAGTTGCTTTAGTACGTTGTATTAGCTACTGTGGTACACCAAAGTGAATTACTGAATCAATCATTTTTTACATACACCTGTCTCGTCTTTTCCACAGTTTATCGTGATCCACACAGTCAAAGGCTTTGGCATAGTCAATAAAGCAGAAGTAGATGTTTTTCTGGAACTCTCTTGCTTTTTCAATGATCCAGCGGATGTTGGCAATTTGATGTCTGGTTCCTCTGCCTTTTCTAAAACCAGCTTGAACATCTGGAAGTTCATGGTTCACGTATCGCTGAAGCCTGGCTTGGAGAATTTTGAGCATTACTTTACTAGCATGTGAGATGAGTGCAGTTGTGTGGTCGTTTGAGCATTCTTTGGCATTGCCTTTCTTTGGGATTGGAATGAAAACTGACCTTTTCCAGTCCTGTGGCCACTGCTGAGTTTTGCAAATTTGCTGGCATATTGAGTGCAGCACTTTCACAGCATCATCTTTCAGGATTTGGAATAGCTCAACTGGAATTCCATCACCTCCACTAGCTTTGTTCACAGTGAGGCTTTCTAAGGCCCATTTGACTTCACATTTCAGGATGTCTGGTTCTAGGTGAGTGATCACACCATCCTGATTATCTAGGTTGTGAAGATCTTTTTTGTACAGTTCTTCTGTGTATCCTTACCACTTCTTCTAAATATCGTCTTTTTCTGTTAGGTCCATACCATTTCTGTCCTGTATTGTGCTCATCTTTGAATGAAATATTCCCTTGTTATCTCTACTTTTTTTGAAGAGATCTCTAGTCTTTCCCATTCTAATGTTTTCCTCTATTCCTTTGCATTGATCGCTGAAGAAAGCTTTCTTATCTCTCCTTGCTATTCTTTGGAACTCTGCATTCAAATGGGAATATCTTTCCTTTTCTCCTTTGTTTTTCACTTCCATTCTTTTCACAGCTATTTGTAAGGCCTCCTCAGACAGCCATTTTGCTTTTTTGCATTTCTTTTCCATGACCAGACCACCTGACCTGCCTCTTGAGAAACCTATATGCAGGTCAGGAAGCAACAGTTAGAATTGGACATGGAATAACAGACTGATTCCAAATAGGAAAAGGAGTACGTCAAGGCTATATATTGTCACCCTGCTTATTTAACTTCTATGCAGAGTACATCATGAGAAACTCTGGACTGGAAGAAGCACAAGCTGGAATCAAGATTGCCGGGAGAAATATCAGTAACCTCAGATATGCAGATGACACCACCCTTATGGCAGAAAGTGAAGAGGAACTAAAAAGCCTCTTGATGAAAGTGAAAAAGGAGAGTGAGAAAGTTGGCTTAAAGCTCAACATTCTGAAAATGAAGATCATGGTATCTGGTCCCATCACTTCATGGGAAATATATGGGGAAACAGTGGAAACAATGTCAGACTTTATTTTGGGGGGCTCCAATATCACTGCAGATGGTGATTGCAGCCATGAAATTAAAAGACACTTACTCCTTGGAAGGAAAGTTATGACCAACATAGATAGCATATTCAAAAGCAGAGACATTACTTTGCCAACAAAGGTCCATCTAGTCAAGGCTATGTTTTTCCAGTGGTCATGTATGGATGTGAGAGTTGGACTGTGAAGAATGGTGAGCGCTGAAGAATTGATGCTTTTGAACTGTGGTGTTGGAGAAGACTCTTGAGAGTCCCTTGGAATGCAAGGAGGTCCAACCAGTACATCCTAAAGGAGATCAGTCTTGGGTGATCATTGGAAGGACTGATGCTGAGGCTGAAACTGCAATACTTTGACCACCTCATGTGAAGAGTTGACTCATTGGAAAAGACCCTGATGCTGGGAAGGATTGGGGGCAGGAGGAAAAGGGGACGACAAAAGATGAGATGGCTGGATGGCATTACCAACTGGAGGCACATGAGTTTGGGTGAGCTCCAGGAGTTGGTGATGGACAGGGAGGCCTGGCGTGCTGTGATTCATGGGGTCACAAAGAGTCAGACATGACTGAGTGACTGAACTGAACTGAACTAATTGGTAAAGAACTTGCCTGCCCATGCAGGAGACGCAAGAGACAGAGGTTAGATTCCTGGGTCAGTTAGATCCCCAGAGGAGGGCATGGCAACCCACTCCAGTATTCTTGCCTGGGGAATCACAAGGACAGAAGAGACTGGCGCTACAGTCCGTAAGTCACAAAGAGTTGGGTAGGACTGAAGCAACTTAGCCCACAGCAGAGCTTCTGCCTCACGGAAACAGCCAGGGCATCAAGGATACAGCAGGCAAGCCACATGGGGCCTGATTCAAGTCCCAGCTATGGCTATGTGTTTGCTTTCCCCACATCCTAGGCCAGAACTTCCTATAAAACTGTCACCCTAGCAACAAGAACCCCAGTGCATCTCTCTGTTCTATTTCGCACTGAAACATGTCTCACATCATCTTTTAGGTTCAAATGCCAAGCCTGGTTCTGGCCCCAACTCAAGAGAAGCATTTTAAATTTCCAGTAAGACTCAGGCTTCCTGCCACCATCTGTTTGGTTGTTCAGTCACTCAGTCATGTCTGACTATTTGCGACCCCATGGACTGCCCACCAGGCTCCTCTGTCCATGAGATTGTCCAAGCAAGAATACTGGAGTGGGTTGCCCTGTCCTCTATCTCACAGAATTTGCTCAAATTCATGTCACTGATACCAGCTTCTAACCCGAGGAAACAGTTTGCCTCGGACTCCCATTCCCAGTCAGCTTACATTCGCCTAAACCAGAGAGCGCTTAGCACGTTTTCAAGTCTTCCTCTGTGTTTTCATATCTCTCTATACTTCCTGTTGGTTCTCTACGTTTGGAGCAAAAAGACATACCTAATTGTGAACTAACTTCACCAACTCGACCTGAAGTTGATTTTCTAAATGAGCTGCACAGTTATCAGAACAGAAAAACGATGGAAAAAGCAAACCCTTATCAGAATTTTTTTTTTTCAAAAAAAAAGACAGCTTCAGGAAAATACATTTAGGCCAACTCTTACACCTGTCAGATTCAACAGTCTTTGCTGATTTTGCCAATCCGTGCAGCTTGTCAATGATGTTATTCACTTATCCATTCATTTATTCATGAAAAAAGCAATTACTAAGAACTCATTGCGTGTGCTTGGCTAGGTGCTCATGATATGGCTGTGCACAAAGAACAGCAGCCTGGCACTCAGATCGAATGGATGCATGGCAAAACAGGGTCAGGACACAAGGAACAACCTGATCACTACCCCAGTGATATTAGTAATACATTAGCGTTTATGCGTTGACTATTATATTCTAGGCTCATACACATGTTTATGCACAAGTAACTTAATCCTTACAACAACATTATGGTTAAAGTAGTATTATAATCCTCATCTTATGAATTAAGAATTAGTCAAAGAGATTAAGGACCTTGGCTAAGGTCACACAGCTAAAAAACACAGAGCAGGGATATGATTCCAGGCAGACAAGCTTCAGACTCCATGGTGCTAACCCCTCCTCACAGAGACAGAGCTTCCCAACCCTGGGATCAAACCTGTGTTTCTTGTGTCTCCTGCATTGGCAGGTGGATTCTTTACCACTGCTGCTGCTGCTGCTGCTAAGTCGCTTCAGTCGTGTCTGACTCTGTGCAACCCCAGAGATGGCAGTCCACCAGGCTCCCCCGTCCCTGGGATTCTCCAGGCAAGAACACTGGAGTGGGTTGCCATTTCCTTCTCCAATGCATGAAAGTGAAAAGTGAAAGTGAAGTCGCTCAGTCGTGTCTGACTTCTAGTGACCCCATGGACTGCAGCCTATAAGGCTCCTCCGTCCACGGGGTTTTCCAGGCAAGAGCATTCAAGTGGGGTGCCATTGCCTTCTCCTCTTTACCTCTAGAAGCACCATATTTTACTCTAAATCTGCCTGTGGTGTGAATGTCTGCCAGGAAGTGTGCTGGCCGTTGGGCTTTCAGAGTTAAGAAAATACTGAGTTTGCCCTCAAGGAACTATTGCTCTACTGCCTGGCCCTATGAATTAGTTTTCTATCATTACTGTATAAACTACCACTTAACAGCTTAAAATAATGCAAATGCATTATTTTCAGCCCTGCAGTTCAGAAATCCAGTGGGCTTGGTTGGTTTCTATGATCCAAGTCTTTCAAGGTATTGGAAGACTGGGATCCTATCAGAAAGCTCTGGGAGGAATCTGCTTCTAAGAATGTTCAGATTGTTGGCAAAATTCAGTTCCATGTTGTCGTGGGACTGAGATTCCTGTTTCCATGCTGCCTATGGGTCAGGAGTCATCCTCAGCCATCCTCAGAGACCATCTGCATCCCCTGGGTATGGTCCCTTCCCTCCATTTTCAAAACCAGTAATAGTGGGCAAAGCCTTCTCACTCTTCAACTGTCTCCCCTTCATCCTCATCTTTCCTCTGCCTCCTTCTTCTGCCACACCTTTCACTTTCTTTCTTCCCCCTTCCTTTTCCCTGATTACCTTGAGACAGTCTTGATAAACCAGGATAACCTTCCCATTTTAAGGTCCATCAGTTAGTAATCAGTACCTTAATTCTATCCGCAAAGACCATCAGAGTACTTAAACTAGGGTTGCCTGATTACAATTACAGGCATTTCAGGGCATCTTTACAGTTCTGCCCTCCACACCCTCACTTGGAGAGCCGTCAGTGCACCAGTATCTTTCCTGGTGATACTGCCTCACATCCAGCAAGAGAACACCTTCTACAGGGGCAGGAGCAGGGGAGTCCTTGGGTACAACTCCGGAGCATGAAGCACTGAATACATAGGGCAGAACTGTAGGCTACTAAGAAACAAGGAGGAGTCAGAGATGTCCCATGAAACTGGGAAGCAACATCAGTGTAACTGACGCAGAACTGGGGGAGGGAGGAGGATATATGAACTTTTAAAGCAGAGAAGTCAAACACACGACTCAATGGAATTCACTATTTTGCCCCAGGTTGATCAATCAGGACTTTTCTGTCAACCACTGTCAGACTTTCTGAGGAAACTGGGTTCTGCCACCTCTCCTTCCTGCACCCTGCATTGTTCTTCAGAACTTTAAAGGTTGAGGAATGTACATACAGATTGTGTGTGTGTGTGTGTGTGTGTGTGTGTGTGCACACATGCACTAAGTTGCTTCAGTCATGTCTGATTTTTTGTGACCCTATGGACCGTAGCCTGCCAGGCTCCTCTGTCCACGGGATTCTCCAGGCAAGAGTACTGGAGTGCATTTCTGTGCACTCCTCCAGGGGACCCTCCCAACCCAGGGAGTGAACCATGCCTCTTACATCTCCTGTATTGGCAGGCGGGTTCTTTGCTGCTAGCACCACCTGGGAAGCCCCCAGGGAGCTATAGAAGATGTATATTTGACTACAACAGTTTTGTTTTGCTTTAAATTAACTTTATATTGCAATGCACTCTCAATTTTGCCCCACTTTCCAGCATTCCCTATTACTTAGAGCAGCCCAGTTTCCCTTACTCCTATTACATGCCCAAGTCCTATAGGCACTTCTGTTTCCTCCACAGCTGCACACCCCACCTCCCAGGGTAAAGATGAATCTACCAACCAAGGTCACATGAGGAGGGGGGACTCTATGCCCCCGAGCTTTGGCCTGCCGTACCACTGGCTGTCCTCACACTTGAAACATCATCTTTCTCCTAATTTGTTCTCACTTTTCCTTTGCCTCCAGCCCTGCTCATTCTTGCAAGCTTTAGCCGTTGATACCTAGCTTTTGCCTTCCTCATCACCATGGCAACTTGCTGGACCACAGGTATTACTTGGTCCAGCTAGTTGCTCTGGCGTACAAAGAGTAAGCATCCTGTTCCCATCATCCAGGGAAGGCTGAGCCTTTGTGTTGATTTGTGTTGATGCATTTGCATTCAGTGAGCTAGAAGAGAAAAGCAGAACGGAACAGATCCAAACATTTGTTTGTTTCCATTTTTTTTGACTCACACTTGCAAACAGTCTTGTCTGTGTTCCATATTAACCTTCCTCATAGTAACTATTCCCCTGTATACTGCTCCCTGTTAAGTGTAATAAGCAGACATCCCAACTGCAAAGGGTCATTTCTGTTTATGCTTGTTGCCCCATGTAACTATTCATAGCATTCTCTTCCCTGGTGGCTCAGATGGTAAACATCTGCCTGCAATGAAGGAGACCTGGGTTCGATCCCTGGGTTAGGAAGATTCCCTGGAGGAGGAAATGGCAACCCACTCCAGTATTCTTGCCTGGAGAATTCCATGGACAAAGGAGCCTGGCAGGCTACAGTCCACGGGGTCGCAAAGAGTCGGACACGACTGAGTGATTTCACTTTCTTTCTTTCTTTCCTTTATTCTCAGAAATGTCCCTATTGGGGTAATAAATTGTATGGTCACCGTAAGCATTAGCCAAGTCAGAGTAGCGTCCCTGAAAATATACCAGAATGCCAGATCCCTCCTCGCTTATTGTAATTTGCTGCAAAAAAAAAAAAAGAAAAGAAAAAGAAATTATACTTTTCTAGATCTCACTTCCCATGCACCACAATTTATTTTGTTCTTTTTTGTGAAACTCTCAGGCATAACCCCCTTACCACCTGCTTTTCATGTGCTATTTGCTCCCTTATAATTTTTCCTGATATATCTTGATGTCCTGTTCTGGTTTGGTCTCTTATATCCTCTTGCCACTCACATATTGATATTTCATTCTTTTCCCTACACCTTGGGATTATGGGTTTCTTTTTCATCTCAGTTTTGAATTAATATACCCTTCAGATGGCTTCACGGAGGCTAAGTCCCCGTTAGCCTTCATTTCTGAGTCCATTAGGACTTATCTGCCGACACTTTGTGCTGGTTTGACTCCGCTTTCATAGTTATTTTCTCCTTTTGGTTCTGGCCCTCCCCTCTCCATTCTCAGTCCAATAAACTCCATCATTTTATGATCAATCGTACTTCAATTACCTCAGCTTTTAGTGTCAGACTTTAAATGGCTGGAACACACGCCTTTTCTCTCTCTTTAGCAAAAATTTGACCTCTGCTTGGCTTTTTGTTTATCTCACCTAGTCTAATCCCATCCAGTCTTATTTCCAAAGGACACCTCCCTAATCCTTTAATTTGCATAAACAGACCCATGACCTTCTGAACATTGTGTTGGAGCAGGAGAATGGCACGCAGATGGTTGTTCCTTCAATGGGATTCTGTGTGGGGGTAATGGGAAAGGGGATCCACTTTGGGTGAGCCCAGTTCTAAGTCACTGTGTGGGCAAGCACCTTCATTCAAACGGGAAGTAAGCCACCACAGTTTTCCTGGCACACGGAACATTCCCCTTTTCCTTGTGCTCACATGAACAATCCAGTGACCAGACAGGGAAATCTGTTTCTGAAACTGTCCTTATATGTGAATGGTGTCTAGATCAGCAATTGTACTGGAGAAATAATCTCTCTCTGACCAGTATTGACTTGGACACCTGTACATCTAACCACATGAGTCCCTCTCAGGACTTATGAACCATCACAAGAGGGGCAGCCACTTCAGAAAAAAAGCCTTTCTATCATCTCCAGTGCCCAGGGCACCAGCCCTTATCTTTACCCATTTCTTATAACAGATTTAAAAGCCTAATTAATAACCACTATTCTGCAGTAGTTATTTTCAATTCCTCATTTCCTTTGCATTGGTTTCAGCAACAAACACCCATCCGTACTCTGTTTGGATCTCTCAGAATCCAAATAGAAAGCAGAAATGTTTGCAGGTATTTCAAACAGAGAGGAAGAAATACAGGTATTGGTTACATCTATGGGCTGGAGGAACAAAAAGAGAAGACCTGTTAATAAAAGCTCAAGGTCATTTTACACCAGAGGCTTTCACAAAAGGACATCAGCTCTTGAGAGGGATCCCAGGAGCCTCTGCAATCACAGCACTGCTACTGCCACCAATACCGTCACCCTCTCTGTGGCTGCCGTCACGACCACTGCAGCTGGAGACCAAGAAAGACCAAGAAAGGAGAGAGGGGCTCCTCTCCCCTGTCTGCCAGGCTCCCTCCCTGGGAGAGCCAGCCTTAGGCCAGGTGGCAAAGGAATCCAGGAATTTAATATCTGGAGCCCCAACCCTTGCAATGACTCAGAAGCATCCAAATGTAGCTATAAATAGTTAGTGACTTGCACAGATTCTGTGTCATCCTCAAGCCCATTTTTCCTGTCTTCTTTTGTTTAAGAAATTTGATGTGGAATTCTAACACATAGTCAAAGCTATGACTTTTCCAATAGTCATGTACTGCTATGAGAGTTGGACCATAGAGAAAGCAGGTTGTCAAAGAATTGATGCTTTTAAACTGTGGTGTTGGAGAAGACTTTTGAGAGTCCCTTGGACTGCAAGGAAATCCAACCAGTCAATCCTAAAGGATATTAACCCCAAATAGCCATTGGAAAGATTGATGTTGAAGCTGAAACTCCAATACTTCAGCCACCTGATTCGAGGAACTGACTCATTTGAAAAGACCTGATGCTGGGAAACATTGAAGGTGGGAGGAGAAGGGGACAGCAGAGGATGAGATGGTTGGAAAGCATCCCTGACTCGATGGACATGAGTTTGAGTAAGCTCTGGGAGTTGGTGATGCACAAGGAAGCCTGGCATGCTGAGGTTCATGGGGTCACAAAGATTCAGACATGACCAATTGAACAATAACAAATCCATACATAATTCCAGTAAAAACAGAGTACCCTGGCAGAATGGGCTCTGGGGTGGTCTGGAGCCACACTCACCTAGTCTACCCCTCCCCTTCTGCCATGGTCTGTAGGAAGCTGTCTGAGCTGCAGGTTCGCCACAGCCTAGACAAAAAGTCCACCATTTATGGTTCTTCATGTTATGAGCAGAGTATTTTGGAGCTGGTTCTACAGAGGCTAAGAAGAGATAGGGGTGGCTTTCCTTCTATGAGTGAAGAATTACTGTAAGGATATAAGGGATTAGGAGAAGCTCCTTGGCTTCTAGCATGGTGCACGGGGTGTAGCATATATTCAATATGTGTATTTGAAAGAAGGTACATCAGGTCACCATTCCTTCCTAAGATATATGGTCACATTTGGTCTCAGATGTTCTAATACTAGCACGCTGCTGCTGCTGCTGCTGCTGCTGCTGCTGCTGCTGCATCGCTTTAGTCGTGTCCGACTCTGTGCGACCCCATAGACAGCAGCCCACCAGGCTTCCCGTCCCTGAGATTCTCCAGGCAAGAACCCTGGAGTGGGTTGCCATTTCCTTCTCCAATGCATGAAAGTGAAAAGTGAAAGTGAAGTCGCTCAGTCGTGTCTGACTCTAGCAACCCCATGGACTGCAGCCTACCAGGCACAGCTTATCAAAGCCTCAGGGAGAATGAGAACCAACAACAGCTCCATGCAGTCTGCTCTGCAGGTTGGCCCAAGAACCTCTTCACTTCTCAAAGGGAGGCTGCAGAAAGTTGAGTTGTCTCTATATTTTATTCTTCTCTTGCAGCTCAGAGGATACCAAACCTGGCAGAGATCATTCTCTTTCTACTCCAGGTCATTTCTGGATTCTCCTGCCTCTGACAATGACCTCAGGGTCAATCGGTAAAGCTCAAGATCAAGTGAGTCAGTTTTTCTTGCACTGTATGCAAAAGATTATAGCAACCTCAAGCATTAATATCCACTTAGGCCATATTCCATCAGGGAATAGGAGCTTGGCAGAACTTTATATTTTCATGGGCTCATCTCCATGTAAAGATGGGTGACTTTGTACAGGTGGTTAGCTTGGTGATAAGACAACAGTTTGTGCTTACGATCTCAAAGTGAAAAGTGAAAGTGAAAGTCACTCAGTCGTGTCTGACTCTTTGTGACCCCCTGAACTGTCATCCACCAGGCTCCTCTGTCCATGAAATTTTCCAGGCAAGAATACTGGAGTGGGTTGCTATTCCCTTCTCCAGGAGATCTTCCTGAGTCAGGGATCAAACCCAAGTTTCTTGCATTGCAGACAGATTCTTTACCATCTGAGCCACCAGGGAAGTCCTCATGATGTCAAGCCACAGTTCAACTCTGTCCTTCCTTATGCCTTTTTGCAGCTATAAACAAGGACTAACTACCGCTTATGCTCCTACAGTACTTGTGCCAGACTTTTCTTACATCCCCTGTATTGTGTTGAAACTATCTGTCTTAGCTCCTGTTTCTCTTGCTAAGCCATCAATTCATAGAGAGGAGGAAATACCTTACAATATTGTATCCTTGGGGTATACTCAGTGTCTGGTTGGCTCCTCTTGAACTAAAATGAACCTCTGGCTTTAAATTAGTCACCTACTAATGACAATTTTTCTCTACTTCCATAGTAATAGAAAGTCAGCGAGGTACATTACTGCCCAAAGAAAAATTAAACTTCCCAGCATTTCTGTCACCTAACTGCAGCCGTGAGAGGTAATGTCTACGCAATGTGAAAAGTAATGTGTTTCATTCTGGAATCTTTCTCTTAAAAAGCTAAGGCGTGAGACTTCCCTGGTGGTCCAATGATTAAGAATCTGCCTTGCAATGCAGGGCATGTGGGTTTGATCCCTGGTCAGGGAACTAAGATACCACATGTCTAGGAGCAACCAAGCCTGTACACTTCCCCTATTGAGTCCAAATGCCACAGCTAGAGAATTCACATGTTACAATGAAGATCCTGCATGATGCAATGGAGATTTAAGACAAGACACAGACAAATGAATAAATAAACAAAAGATAGGGAGTGAACTCCTTTGGGTGTTTTCCTCTGTAATGCTGGCTGGAGACCATGGACCAGGGCAGCTAACTAACATCCATCTACGCTGTGGAAGATGTGTGTCAGGGAGGGCAGAGCTGCTACCAGCCCTTGCTGGGGTCCAGCCCCAGCTGATCCAGGGAGTTCGAAGCGGGGACGGCGTTGGCGAGGATCAGGATACAATAGCTTCAATTAGATATTAATTAAAGATGTAAAGAGTAATAGAATGAGGATAGCTCAGTAGGAAAATTCAGTGGAGAAAAGAGGCTGAGTAGCTTGGTTTATGCGGGAGACCAATAAAACTTCAAGACAAGAAGCTTGTACCACTTAGTTAGGCCGCAGGCATCCTTCCGTTCTCCCGAAGGAGAGGAGACACTGAGGCCTCCCCGGTCTGATCTTAGAAGCCCAGGCAAAATTAGTAAGCTTGGTGGGTTCCACGCTCCAGATGGAGACTCAGCCAGAGTGAGAGAGAGAGCGACATGGGGAGATCAGTATTTCGAGAAACTGATCCCCATTCTTTATTTTCCATGGTCTACTTTTATACACTGAGATGTTATGCAAAAGTCATGTGGGATCAGCAGTCCTGCCTTTTATCAAAGTCAGGTGCTTCATATAAATGTATACAGAGGTCTTAGGGGTGTTACATCATCTTCTGGCCAGGGGGCCTGCTGATAATTTATGACCCTCTCCTTGTGACAGCGGTCAGTCAACCAGGACACTTATTTCTCCAGGGGTGATTATTCTTAAAACAGACGCCACCCAAATAAAGTTACATTCCTACAGGGTGAGGGTGTAGTGGGTTTTAGTTAAGGAAAGAATTTACTTAGCCTAAGGTCCAATGTGGTTTATATCAAAGGTTAATACTTATTTCTTCTATATATTCATTAATGTGTGTAAGGGCAGGGGATATGGAGACTTAGCAACAAACATTGGCTCAACAAATGAAAAACCCTTCACCAATACAATTTCTAATCAGCCCACTATACTTATACTAATGGTTTTCTAACTTTTCTAAGGAACCTGTTTTTAGAAGGTTTAAAGCATCTCGTGCCTCTCAGGGTTGGGAGGCTGTGAGCATTCACATGTGGCCAGACAAGCCTGTCAGGCAGGCTAGAGAACCTTCAGAGGAGTTTGTAGGTTAAAACACTCTTGTCACGCCCAGGAGTTTTTATTAACTGGAGCTCTAAGTTAACTCCTTCTCCGAAAGAGGTGGTGGGGGACAGCCCCCCCTAAAGTCAGAGGTGTAGGTGAGAGCACAAAGTAGTAAAGTAGGCAGGCTCTGGTTATGGGGGTAGATGCTCAAGGATTTCCAGGGGGACTCCTGAGGCTCGATCCCGCCTTTGCGTATGTTGAGCCTCCTTCCTTGTGACCTTTGCCACTGATGGAGTGCCTCATGCTGGCCCCCAACAAGCCCTGCCATCCCCACTTCTCTCTGATGGAGAATTTCTCCTTATGAAGGAGAAATACAATCCAATATTTTTAAGTCCCTGGACACTGAGTTTTTTCATTAGTTTATATATTAGCTAATACAACTCTCTAGTTCCAAATTCTGAACATAAAGAACGTCAGCCAGAGGTTCAACAGGAAACAAGAGACACACACAAAAGATACCTCAAGAACGTTTGTTTATGAAATGACTATCATATATGTGGGCTTGTAGAGGAATCAAAGAGACAGTGTGGTACCCTGGCTCTAACAGGCCCTGAGCTTTTACCACTTCTGGGACCTAAGAGCTGAGCTAAGGGAACAGTTTGTCAGCTCTTGAGAGAGAGATGGTTATAAAGAATTAGAATTCTTAATTGGAGTATTTTTTTTTCTTCAGTCAAGGAACCACCCAGTCCAACACTCTGACATCACTATTTTCCCCATCTTCTCCATCCCTGAAGGCTGCCCTTCCAAAAGATGGAAATTCAACAGAAAACTGAGCACTCAGGAGTCCTACTGATGTTGCCCCTGAGGCCAGCCTCTTAGGGCAGAGAAGGGCAAAGAATGCCTGCAAAGCAGCACACGGAATCACAGGTTCAGCTCAGAGAGGAGCTCTGCCAAAGAAAGGAGGAAAGTAGAGGTGCAGAGAGAAGAGCGTTGTGTCCTGCTTTTGTCCTTAGATATGTTTAAGTATGGTCTTCAGTGAATTTCTAAGAAGCTGCCTGATTAGAATTTCAGTGGACTTAGTCCTTCCTGTTGCTGGTAATGCAATGACATAGTCAACAAATAGTTCAACACACATTCCTTAGACATCAGCTATGAATCAGTCCTAGGCAGTAGAGACTAGAGTCTTGGGACTGGTCCCGGAAAAGCTGATGGACTAAGCATATTTTCCTCCTGATCTTTTCTAGATATTCGACTCAAGATATTGTCAGTGGTCTATGCCACATTTTAAAAATTTTCTTGAATGATGAGACATGGTGATGAGAGCTGTCTGCATCTAAACTCATATTTAGCAAACAGGGGTCCATTAAGAGAAAAATTAGTGCCTGGCAGTCACTAAATAAATCAACAAAAACAAACAAAAAATGTGATTACAGCAGAGACTTCAGGACAAAATGCTGCTGCTGCTAAGTCGCTTCAGTCGTGCCCAACTCTGTGCGACTCCAGAGACAGCAGCCCACCAGGCTTCCCGTCCCTGGGATTCTCCAGGCAAGAACACTGGAGTGGGTTGCCATTTCCTTCTCCAATGCATGAAAGTGAAAGTGAAGTCGCTCAGTCGTGTCTGACTCAGCAACCCCATAGACTGCAGCCTACCAGGCTCCTCCGTCCATGGGCTTTTCCAGGCAAGAGCACTGGAGTGGGGTGCCATTGCCTTCTCCATCAGGACAAACTAAAAGCACTTTAAATAACATAATAAAGAAGACCATATCAGTCAGAATTCTTAGTGGCAAGCAATAAAACCCAAATTTGACTATCTTAATCAAAATATAATTTATTGGAGGCAAATCAGGAGTACACAGAATTGAAGGAGACTGAAGGATCTAATTAAAAAAAAAAAAAAAAAAACTGGGAAGATTCTAAATATATAAAGTAGAGACTCCACATCTAGAATAAGGAGATGCCCCTGAATTACAAATTACGCATGCTGGACTTTTTTCTCACATAAGAGTCATGCTAGTCTGTATACGTGGTTCCACCCTTTCCATAGAGTCAATCAGGGATCCAGTTCCCTCCATTTTGTTGTTCTGCCATTTCCTAAATCGTTGTCCTTTTTTGCAAGGTCAGGACTTCATTGCTACAACAGCCTCAGTGAAACCTCCAGAAATGGAGAGAAAAGAGCATCGGGGCAAGAAAACCAGTGTTTGAACTGCTCACATCCCGTTATCTGAAACATAGTCAATTAGCCGTATCTAGCTACAAGGAGGGATGGAAGTTTGCATCTGAATGTGTCAGTCACTCTCCCTGCTTAAAATCTACCAAAACGAATAAAAGAAGAATGTGAAGTGGGCATTGTCTCAGCCACATTAAGAGAACCCCAAAGGATTAGCCAAGCAGGAGCCATAGCAAACCATCCTGCCCCTGCAGTGATTCAGACTTGTTACCGCCTCCTATATTTACATCGTCCACTAAAGTCTCAGAATATCAGAAAAGAGTGACTTACTGGCCTAGCCAAAATCACCAGGTACCACCTATGGATACACTGAGGCAGGCAGAGAGGGGATCCAGCCTCTGAACTCCACAGCAGGACCCAGCATTGACACCATCAAGAGTTAACATGATACAGAATTCCCCGAATTGGAAAACCAGAAGAAAGTGCTTGATATTAGAAAGCTGGAATATACTATAAAATACGTTATGATAAAGAAGCTCTCACCTTAAAATCATTCTACGATCTATTTTCTTTCACTTGCTTCACTTGCCCATTCTGGTTCTATGTATTATAAACTCTACAAATTGTTGGTGGCGCAGTACCCAGAATATCATTGTAAATACCTGACCAAAATTTTTGGTCACTCTCAAAAGAAAAAATGTGATGATTTTAGAGAGTTAGGGAGTATTCTCCTTAATTGATAGTTCCTAGCTAACTAGGGAAATAACCCTCAGGTTCGGTTTCAGGGTAGTAGAAAATCTGTGAGTTGGGAGTCAGGTCAACCTGGGTTTAACCCATGTCATGTAGTTTGGCCAAATAAGTTTTCCTCTTTGAATTTCATTTTCCCATCTGTACAGTAGGGACAATAATCTTACTATATAGAGCTATTTAAAAGGCTAAATTAGAGCATGAATAACAACTGCTTCACATATGGTAAGCACTCAGAATTATCAGTTTCATTCTCGACCACTTGCATCCCCCAAATAGGCTTCATTGAGTCACCAAGATAATGTGATGCCTGCTTTAGGGATGGATACAGCATAAACTCCAGTTAAAAGGCATCATTTCTGGCCAGAAAACATATGGCCAACACACATGAATAGCTTGAATTGCCTAGGCAGTTTTTCTAATGAGTACTTCTTCCTCATCCAAATTATAGTTTAAGCCTGTCTGGAATTCTAAGCAGTTAATAGTGTGAGATCTGATTGCTTTAAAGAGGTGGATCAGAGAATGTAGCAAAGATTATCCATCTGATTGGTACCCCAATGTAATTTTCAAAAAAGATTAACACATGACTCTCATGCAAACAGAATAACCACGTGCCTAATGTTTTATTCAACTCATTAACTAGCAAGAATGTCAGTAAGATGATAAAGGTAGTTTAAAGCCTGTTAAGAATGGTGATGTATACTGTGAGTCAATCAAAGGAATATTGGGATTTTTTTTTAACTTTACAATATTGTATTGGTTTTGCCATATATCAAAATGAATCCGCCACAGGTATACATGTGTTCCCCATCCTGTTTATTTGGTAATAGATACAAAAGCAATTGATGCTCTACAGAGCAATAAAACGGCACCCTTTGAAAGTATCTCTCTTACTGGAAGATATCTTCATGTAAACATGTAGCTTCTTGATGTCTGGACTCTAACCAAATAGTAAATAGCTAAGTCAAACAAATGTGCATTCTGCTAGATAATTAAGTAAAGTGTGTGTGAGTCTATTTACAAAACCCTAATTTTCAAATTTTAGATAATTTTTCTTAAAAATACTAAGCCCATTGTTGACTGGCTATAGCTCCTAAATGTAAATACTGATTAACAGCCTTATTTAGGTTATTAAAAAATGATCAATTAAGCACCTCAGCATTTCCAACTTTGAAATGAATTAATGCAAATATAATCAAAGCATCACATTTCCTCTCAAATCATGTTTCTAAGAGAGGCAACAGCTCCCTATTTTCCCTTCCTTTCTTGACCATAATTTCACAATTTGCTAAAAAAAAAAACACAAACGATAAAGAAGATGACATATGGGCAACAGATTTCTTTGAACAGCAACAAAAATTATTACATTTCTACAAAGTTATTAATCTTGGATGACCTTAAGAAGTTATGTGTGAGAAAAACCCTCACTTGCCCTATTGCAAATGGAAGTAAAGAGACATTTTAAGGTTCACATTCTCTTAAAATAAACTAGGAATTCAGATTTTAAATGACAATCAAACTGTCTGGTAGCTCCAGGCTGGCCTGAGGCGAAAACTGTAAAATCTGCGAAGTGTGATTTCTATTTCTCTCGTCCTCTTCCAGGAACCTCTCTACCCTTTTCTACCCATCTGTCCATGACAATATTCACTCATCTCGGCTATTCCATCTAATCTCCCATGATACTGCCCATCTCAGAGACTAAGAAATTCCTGTGCCCCTGTATATTCGATCTATTGTGCATGCACAAAACCTTTTGGAGAGAGTTTCTGCCCAGTGTAAGAAGCTGCTGGCTGCTGACCTGCTCGTTTGTTCCCTGTCTCGTGTAATAGTGTGAGTGAGCATTTTGTGTAATTTACCCAGCATCTGATGGGAAAGGGCAATCAATACAATTCCGCAGAGGCAAGCTTCCCGGGATTCTTTTAAAACCAAACTTGTAGAGCTTTATTGCGTGGCCCTTATTGACTGATGCTGACTGTCCAAGTTCAGGCTGACGTTGTCTCCACCTTCTCTAATAAAATTTTTTATAGTCCATGAGTCGGATGTTAGGTCAAATACCATTTTTTTCCCCCTTCACCTTGTCAGACATTGAAGAGTCTGGATATGTAAGAGAAGTGATATGAAAAGGTAATTTAAGAATGACATCTATCGTGGGGACTGTATAAGGCAATACACTTGCATCTCATAAACAGTGTACCTAGCATAGCACCATGGGCGTGTAAATATCCGATGCTTGCTGTTTTTTTCATTTTGAAATCTTTCAAATATTTTATTTATGTGAAAGAGAAGCAAATTCTAAGTAAACTCACCACTATACCATGAACATCAGTTATTTAAAATAAAAAAAGTATTGATTGAATACACAATGAGCAGAGCATTCTGGGTGCTAGCAAGGAATACAAATATCATACAATATAACAAAGGGTCTCAAACTTTCTCAACTCTCAGCACCCTCAGGGCTTCGATAATTTTTTTCACAGCACTCACTTAGTAAAAGTAAACACTTATCATTTCATTTATTAAGTAATTAGGCTCCACTAACATTAACTATTCTATCATAACAAGTTACTAGCCATTTGAAAATAATGCACTAAAATCAAGAAAATATACAAATATTTTACTTTATTTGTATTTACTAACAGGATGCATATGTCTGTTGAACCAGTACAAATTCTCAAATATTGGTATCAGACTGGGCTTGACTGCCTTCATTTATCACCTCACATTCGTTTTTTGCATTTTTAAAAATCAAAGCAAGACCCAGCTTTGCAGATCATGAAAAGGAATATAAAGTGATCCAATATTGAAACTACCAACTACCTCAGGCTTGTAGTTCAGGCAGTGACCAGCAGACGTCAGCTGCCAGTGTTTCCCTGCGAAATGTAAGATACCCAGCAGCAAGCAGTGACCAACAGATGTCAGCTGCCAGTGTTTCCCTGCAAAATGTAGAATACTCAGCAGCACCCTGATAAATTCACCATGGGGCCCCGAGTGCAATGGCATGTGGCATGTGCTTTGGGAACCATGGCGATATGTGTTATTATTTCTATCCTCAAAAAAGTTATAAGTTATTAAGCATTTTAATATCCTTAAAAACTATCATGAAAATAGAAAACACATTTCTTAAAACCACAGTTGGAAAGATGAAGCCTGGACCTAAAAAAAAAAGAAAAGGAAGGAAATAGAAACAAAGAAAGAGGAAGAAAGAAAGAGAAAATGAAAGAAATATTAATTTCAAGAAGAACCTTGAAATTCAGGTAACATCTTCACAGGTAAAAATGGAGACCAGAGGAGCTGTGATGTCAGAGCCGCAGATCATTCTGAATGTTTTGGTGCAGGTTTTGAGCAAGAGACTGTGGATGAAAAGGGAAGTAAAACACAGTCAGAACCCTTAGAGGTGTTCACTCATCCTCCAGTAAAGGAAGCAGAGCAAACTACCTTTTCTGATGCAGAATTCACAGCATGAGGAATGGAGTGGGAAACAGTTGTCAAAACTAAGGCTTGCATATGACTTAAGTCATATTTAGAATAGCTTCAATGCCAGTACAAAAATAATCTGGATCTCTCTTACTATCACTACTAAGAAACTAATGGAAAACATCACCTACTTCTCTTATTATATATATGACCATCAAAACTTATCCAAAGCAGTATTTGTTACTTTTAATATGGACCTATCAGACTAATGAGCAAAAGTTCCAAACCAGATGAGCAAAACATCCTGAAATTGATCAGAAAAATCCTTACTTCATTTTTATTCATTTCCCAAATGAATCAAATTTCCAAAACTATTGCTGTCTACTTTTTCCAAACCAGGAAAAATGTATAAGTTCTGGCATAAAAAAAAATATTAATAATTTTACCCAGGCCTTTCAAAAGTGTTTATGTAACAATACGCATGTTCATGCTAAGTCTCTTCAGTCTCCAACTCTTTGCAACCCCACGGACTGTAGCCCACCAGGCTCTTCTGTCTATGAGAGTCTCCAGGCAAGAATATTGGACTGGGTTGCCATGCCCTTCTCCAGGGAATCTTCCCAACCCAGGAATCGAACCAGCATCTCATACATCCTCTGCATTGGCAGACAGGTTCTTTACCACTAGGGCCCCTGGGAAGCACTTTTGTAACAATAGCACCATTTATAATTTGGCAGCTACTGGCTGAGATGATTTTGAGCTTAAATAGGAATTATTATACTCATCGGAGAAGGCAATGGCACCCCACCCCAGTACTCTTGCCTGGAAAATCCCATGGACGGAGGAGCCTGGTGGGCTGCAGTCCATGGGGTCGCTAAGAGTCGGACACGACTGAGTGACTTCACTTTCACTTTTCACTTTCATGCATTGGAGAAGGAAATGGCAACCCACTCCAGTGTTCTTGCCTGGAGAATCCCAGGGATGGGGGAGCCTGGTGGGCTGCCGTCTATGGGGTCGCACAGAGTCGGACACGACTGAAGCGACTTAGCAGCAGCAGCAGCAGCAGCAGCATTATACTCATATATCTAAACTTTTACTAAGACTATCAGACACCCACACAACCTGGAAACATACACATACTGAGTAAGAAATTAAAATTGTCCACAAGATATACTAGCACTTCACTGAAAATAGTCCTTTTTACGGTAATTATCATCTGTTCATCAAGTAAATGTTAATCCATAATAAACATGGCAAATATTGTCTTAAGTTTGTCTTAAATTAGAATGAAGTTGTTAAACGATTAAAGACTTCCAAATATTGTACTGAAAAAATATCCATGGGAATCCCAAAGTGGCCTTGGTGATTCTGGTTTGAAAAATTTACAGGAGACTTATTAGTAACAAACATCAGTATGACTAATACATATATATATATATACACACACATAATTTTATATATATACACATAATTTTAAATTACAAATAGACTTCTATGCTGGCTCATATTGTAAAGAATCAGCCTGCAATGCAGGAGACAAAGGTTCCATCCCTGGGTTGGGAAGATCCCCTGAAGAAGGGAATGGCAACCCACACCAGTATTCTTGCCTGGAGAATCCCATTGACAGAGGAGCGTTTGGGCTACAGTCCATGGGGTCACAAAGAGTCAGACATGACTGAGCAACTAAGCTGCTGCTGCTGCTACTGCTGCTAAGTCACTTCAGTCGTGTCCGACTCTGAGCAACCCCAGAGACGGCAGCTCACCAGGCTCCCCCATCCCTGGGATTCTCCAGGCCAGAACACTGGAGTGGGTTGCCATTTCCTTCTCCAATGCATGAAAGTGAAAAGTGAAAGTGAAGTCACTCAGTCATGTCTGACTCTTAGCGACCCCATGGACTGCAGCCCACCAGGCTCCTCCGTCCATGGGATTTTCCAGGCAAGAGTACTGGAGTGGGGTGCCATTGCCTTCTCCGTTTGACCTCCTAACCAACTGCAATTAAGGGTTTTCTCATTCACACATAAATTACAAACTGATAGTGAGATCTAATCTCCACCATCACCCATAAAGGTCTTATTGATTATATTGCTTTTATTGGTAAGGAAACTAAAGTTCAGGGAAACCAGTGATGGCTAAAGATCACAGTGTATAAAAGACGCTCATCTCTAATTTAGGGCTTCTGACTAAAGTTCAGAGAATTTCAGTGATGGCTAAATATCACTGTCTATAAAAAATGCTCATCTCTAATTTAGGGTTTCTGACCCATATTTTATATGCTTTCTAATAAATGCCTTTCCAAGGATAAAATGGATGATAGGCCATCAGATGTGATTTGAGAATCTCCATGTTTTGTAGCCAATAAAGACACCCTCTCTCCCCTGCTGGGAGCCTAAAGTTCTGACATTTGGGCCATTTTCTTGGGTTAAATCATTAGCTAGCTTTCAAAATGAAGATGTTAACTTGGTCGGAAGTAATACATGTGAATGCTTTTAATACATTTCCTGACATATAGAAAGCATTCAATGAATGCTTGTTATTACTTTTTAATGAATGCATTAACACTCAGTCTATGAGTAAGGAGTCATTTGTCAAACTTACTGTCACTTGGCAGAGTAGACCTGGAGAAAACAAGACAAGGAGAGATAAATCTGACTGGGGCTGGGGAAAGAAAAAAAAAAGGGTGGGGGAGTCAGTTCCCACCTGAACCCTGAGTCAGAGGCACTGGCAGATGGGTTCCTGTGATTTTTAGTTTGATGTTAAAAAGAAGAGGAAGATTCTGCAGACAGGCGTCCTCAGATGTTTTCTTCGGGGCAGCCATACGTTAATTGTCATCCTTCCAGGCTCTCTTCTTTTCTGCATTCTCGCCCTGGCAATCTGCTCTTCGCTGCTGGCTAAATTTGCAGTGAGTGGCAATTGGAAGACATTGTTAGAATTGAGAAAACAAATGGCGTAGAGTCACACTAGTGAGGGCTGAGTTTCCCGCCTCTGCTGGATCACCCACGGTAGTTTTAGGGTTTCAAAGTGTCACCTTGAGATGCTGGCTGCAAAGTTTTGTGTGTATTTTTCATGTAGTAGAGTTGCCTAAACTTCCACTACTTCTTGCTCAGGCAATATTTTCCAGGGAAAATTCATAATCCGTCTTCAGCTGCGGTCTCGTCCATGGTTTGTGGTTCCTCGTCCCCAGCTGTCAGGACCATCTGCGCTCTCTCTTTGCGAGGAAGGGCCCTGGGTGCCAAGTCTTCCTCCCCATCCCATGCCTCACTCCCTGGAAAGAACAGACAGATATAACTCTGAATTGGCAGGCAACTTTAAAACACTAGGGCTTATAATAACTTGAGATGAGATGCTCTAAATCTGGTTTATTTCAAATAGCAGAGAGCCAGAAGAACTACTGATGTGTCACATAACCCAGAACCACAGGTTTCACTTGGACAAATCTCCCGCAGATCCAGCCCTACAGAGGCAAACTTTATATTAACGGATGATGTGGTCATCTCGGGGAATATTACTGTTTTGTTTCTATTAAGTTCAAGTGAGCAAATCCTTTTGCAAAGGGCTCAGTTCTCTAAATTTAGGATTTTAATATTCACGGGGGATATATCTTCTTATTCTCTACGAAGAACAATGGAAAGATGCTCTGCCATCCAGAAACGTCGTCTTCCCTCCTCTTCCTCCTCAGATCTGTCTCACCTTCGAGTGCTTCAAACAGTCGGCTTAGCACACATACAGAGTGTATCCAGGTGAGTGTGTGCACAGGAGACATCCAGCTTGGCTATTTTATGTAGAAACTGAGCATTTCACCCAGGAATTTCATTCTGTTCATTGGTGACCCAGAGTTACTGAGCTACAAAGGAATAGAAGTAATTTTCAAGTCAAGAACCTCATTCAGAGATTCTCTATTTTGACTGCACGTTGAAATCACATGAGACATTTTTAAAAGTGCAATTGCTCTGATCCCTCCCACAGAGATTCCCGTGTAACTGCACCAGGGTGGGGCCCACACAGATGCATCTTCCTCGGTGATTTATTGCGTGGCCGAGGTTGAGAGCCACTGTGTTGGGGGAAGCACCTCTGCTACGTGCCTTTTTGCCAGTGGTGGACACTGGCACATACCAGACTGGTGACATGTTACATGTGCGAAAACTAGGGCAGAGAGCGTGCATACCTACTGGGGCCAGCAGTTGACCAAGGATGCTGCTTTGCCTCATTTCATTCTCAAGACCTTCCCATAAAGACTATATATTAAATTTCTATTTTTCAGATCATTGTTGTCAATCACTAAGTGGTGTCCAACTCTTTGTGACCCCATGGACACGCCAAGCTTCCCTGTCCTTCACTATCTCCCAGAGTTTGCTCGGAGTCGTGTCCATTGAGTCAGTGATGCCATCCAACCATCTCATCATCTAATGCCCCCTTCACCTCCTCCCTTCAATCTTTCCCAGCAGCAGGGTCTTTTTCAATGAGTCAGTTCTTTGCATCAGGTGGCCAAAGTATTGGAGCCTCAGCTCCATCATCAGTCTTTCTAATGAATATTCAGGATTGATTTCCTTTAGGATTGACTGGTTTGATCTCCTTGCAGTCCAAAGGACTCTCAAGAGTCTTCTCCAGCCCCACAGTTCAAAAGCATCAATTCTTTGGCACTCAGCCTTCTTTATGGTCCAACTTTCACATCTGTACATGACTACTGGAAAATATTTTTCAGATAGTGAAGCTGATATATTCCTGTCAAGAGGATGAACTGGCAAGAACTATGGATTGCTTCCCTTCACAATAAACCCCAAGGAAACAACTGGAGCAAGAGAGGATTATGGTTCTAAAGGAAGAACAAAGCAAACTGCCAGAAACTCTGGGGGAATTTGAAGATTCTTGTGAGCTGGAGGGTGTCTGATAGAGACAAGACAGGAGGGGCTATGCTGAGGTCTAGAATGGAGGGTGGAGAGAGGGAGCAGAGAGGGGTGAGTTCAAAGCATGTTCAGTTCTGCTCTTGCTTCTTCTGTAAATGTTCACCTACACACACTCTCAATGGAACACTCTTTGGCTGCACTTTAGTCTCAAAGGATGACCATGGGAGTCCACAGGGTAACAGCAGAGCAAGACAAAGGCCCTGCCAGGATGGCATGTTGATGAAACAAATACTGGTGGCCGTTGTCCCTTGAGCTTGTGCTTCTCCACCTTCAGGCTTCCAGGGTTATGGAAAGCATGCGTCTTCCAAGGCTGACTCTTCTTCAGAAGTTAAATCTGTGATCATGACCCAAGCAGACGTCTAGTGGTCTGACTGCAAATAGGTGTTGGCAGGAGAGGTCAGTGATGACCAAAGCTCAGACAATTTTTTTTCCTTAAACCAAGGATTCTTAACCTAGAGTTCAGGACATGTCCTTCAGTGATGAATATCAAAACCACAGTAGCGTCAGTAGTATCTGTGATTTCCATCACGAGCTTAATCACAGTTATTTTCTTATCACATTACAGTTGTTGCAAATAGTTATTTGTTAGACATGATGCTAGAGTGTGTTATTTACTACATTAACAAAGCATAGATAGTTTTAACACAGCATATTTTAATATTTTTATAACTTAATTTCAGTATGATTGGTTTATTTTATAATCACATAAATTTTATTTTATGTGTTTAAAAATGACATCCTGAGAAGAGTTTCATGGGTCTTCCCAGTTTGCCAAAGGGCTTCATGGCCCAAGAGGATTAGGAACTTTGCCTTATTCTCACCAGAAAGAATACAGAAGGAACTTTGTGTCTTCCGTAACACGCATTATCACACCGTGACAGAACAGTGAACTGACATTCAGCACTTTCTCCATACCTCCTCCTATCTTGCCTTTCTGTGCTGCAGACTGGAATGCCATGAACCTACATTGTTCAGACTTCAAGAGAGCACTTTCTAGATCATAAGACATGTGTGTGTGTTTATCAGTGTATTTCTGTATCCTCCACAGTCTAGATCTATATCCTTCTGCTAATGTATGCCTGCACGTGCACACACATACATACTCACACGTATACTCAGACAGTGCTCTCCAGAGTATGCACACCTAACCTCCTGCCAGTAGCGCATGAGGATTCTGTATCCTTATCACTTGGAAATGTCCAGTTTCTCAATTTCTGCCAACCCAATAGAATTAGAGAAAATTCAGATCCCCAGAAATGAGAGAAGAGAGAGGCAAATACAGTAGAGGTAGACGACACAATAAAATGTAGATATACAAGCACACAACTTGGACAGAGCTTTAAAAAGCAATGCATTGAGTAAAAGATAAAAAAATGAGACCTGGAACACAATATAATTTATGTAAATTAAAACTACACACAAACAAATCAATAATACTTGTTTTCTGAGAATATATACAAACAAAAGGATACACAGCAACACCACGACAGGTTCACCTATGAGAAGCAAGCGTGACGGGGTAGGAATAGATATAAAAATGAAATGACAAATACAATGGGAGGGTATTTGCATGGACCAATGACGATGATGTCCAATGGATTGAGGGAGATGATTAACTCAACTCTCTGTATCTGAGTGCCTTTTGTCCTTAAAAAAATAAAGAAGAAAGAAAGAAAGAAAGAAGGAAAAGAAAAACCTAACTCAAAGTGTTGTTTGTTTCCCAAAATGTATAAAGACAGCCCAGGATAGAGATAAGTTGCCAAGACAAATCTTGCTTCTCAAATCATGGCTAGTGAGGAAGCAAAGAAACACAGAAGCCCTAATGTATTTACATGTATGCTCTTAATTTCCTCTCATAGGAGGATTGAGAGGCATTAAAACTAATGCCTGAGATGTATGTAAGTATTCCTGTTTTCTAGAAGAGAATCCTGAGACTCGTAGACATCGTATAACAAGTCACAGGGCCAGAAACTCAAGTGAGGTTTTCTGACTTCAGAGCTCATGATACAGCATAGCCTCAACAAATCCCCCCGCTGCCCCGAGCTCTGTGTAGTTTCACTGGCATTTTACACCAGGTGTGACATTCCATGCAGCCACACTGATAATTAAGTCTCTATAGGCCTATGGAGTTCATAGCAGACAATGGTTCCTTGTTCTCTGTTTCCAAAACTTTCACTAGTGGCAAGATTTTACTATATTCCGTCTTAGAAGTGAACTGCTGACAGCAGTTAGAGAAATATTTCTTTTAACTGCTGTGGTCTGTCTATACGTTTTGTATGGATATGAATGTTAAAGAGGGTGTGCTCTTAGGGGGGTACTCAGAGAAGGGCTTAGGGTTGCTGGTACAGAATCACTCATTTCTATAAATGTGAAGGAAAAATCAGAACTTCATTACACAAAAAGTGAAGGATCAGAAGTGACTCAAAGACCAGAGACCTCGGATGAGTTGAAAAAATGGAGAAAAAAAGAACAACAGAAGATGAGACAAAAGAAAAAAATTAGTTCAGTAGATCTTTTTAAAATTAAAAATTTTTATCAGAGAACTGTTATTATAGCATCCTAATGGCAAAAATCTCATAAATAGTAAGTGAACTTCTAAACAAATTGGTCTACATAAGCAACTTTACACTCTGAGAGTTCTTTCCAAATTCAGACTTAAATTGAAGAAAGTAGGGAAAACCACTAGAACATTTATGTAAGACCTAAATCAAATCCCTTATGATTATACAGTGGAAGTGACAAATAGATTCAAAGGGTTAGATCTGATAGAGTGCCTGAAGACCTATGGATGGAGATTCATGACATTGTACAGGAGGCAGTGATCAACACCTTCCCCAAGAAAAAGAAATGCAAAAAGGCAAAATGACTGTCTGAGGAGGACTTACAAATAGCTGAGAAAAGAAGAGAAGTGAAAGGCAAAGAAGAAAAGGAAAGATATACCCATCTGAATGCAGAGTTCCAAAGAATAGCAAGGAGAGATGAGAAAGCCTTCCTCAGTGATCACTGCAAAGAAATAGAGGAAAACAATACAATGGGAAAGACTAGAGATATCTTCAAGAAAATTAGAGATACCAAGGGAACATTTCATGTGAAGATGGGCTCAATAAAGGACAGAAATTGTAGGGACCTAACAGAAGCAGACAATATTAAGAAGAGGTGGTAAGAATACACAGAAGCTTTATGATCCAGCAATCCCACTGCTGGGCATACACACTGAGGAAACCAGAAGGGAAAGAGACACGTGTACCCCAATGTTCATCGCAGCACTGTTTATAATAGCCAGGACATGGAAGCAACCTAGATGTCCATCAGCAGATGAATGGTTAAGAAAGCTGTGGTACATAGACACAATGGAGTATTACTCAGCCATTAAAAAGAATACATTTGAATCAGTTCTAATGAGGTGGATGAAACTGGAGCCTATTATACAGAGTGAAGTAAGCCAGAAGGAAAAACATAAATACAGTATACTAACGCATATATACGGTATTTAGAAAGATGGTAACAATAACCCTGTGTACGAGACAGCAAAAGAGACACTGATGTATAGAACGGTCTTATGGACTCTGTGGGAGAGGGAGAGGGTGGGAAGATTTGGGAGAATGGCAATGAAACATGTAAAATATCATGTAGGAAACGA